>NW_028126053.1:0-506676 GCF_965194825.1 Balaenoptera physalus | reverse complement strand
TTCCCCATCACACGGTGTACCATCTTCTGGGTTTCTCATGCATGTTTTCGATGTAGGAAGATGCCCTTGAACCTGGAGATTTGGGACCCATGCGATGGGTCGCACGCAGTATTACTTTAAAGGGTCTGCGTTTGCTCACCCAACCTCACCAAACCTCTCAGCCCCAAGAGTGTCCACCCTTATGTCTCATCCAGCTGTGGGTCTAGATATGGTCAATCCAGGTTGCATCACAGCCCCTGAACGAATTGTGTAAGAATTTCTCTCTCTTTCCCTGTCTTTGTTTCATGGGTTTTTAAAAGTAATTTCTTTTTATAATGGGGTTTAGCTGCTTTTCACGGCTGTGTTTAGGCCGCTTTACACCCACTTGACACACTAACAGAGAGATATCAATACATAGGTTTTAAGATTATTACTAGTCAGATATATTCTTGTGCGGTGAATCGGGCGTGTTGAGTCCAGTTCTCTGAGCAAGGAGTAGGTCTTGTCTATTCCATATTGGGTTTATGGAACGGTATCTGAGCTAATTTGAAACTCTTGTTTTATGTATCACCCCACCTCACCTTTCCCGTTAAGCAGCCATAGTGTGTTTTCTGCATGTGTGACTCTGTTCTGTTTTGTAATTCAGTTCAAGTGTAACGGTTTTTACATTCCCTCTATAAGTGACACCTTATGAGAAGTGTCCTTTTCTGTGTGACTTATTTCACTTAGAATCGTCTTACCTAAATCCACTCATCATGCTGCTACTAGCCTTATGACATTGATTTCATGGCTGAGTGATATTCCATTGTACATAAGGACCACAAATTTTTATCCATTTTTCGCTTTCCTGGGATATTTAAGGTGGAAGGAAGTGGAGGTCCTTGTCAGCAGAGCAGCCCTAAACTTTGGGGTGCTTGTGTCTTGCTGATTTTCAATTTTCCCGCTTTATCCCCCCATGCGTGGAAGTGCCCTAGGCTCTCTAAGCTGTGTTTTTTAGATGTTTCAGGACACACCGTACACTTCTCCAGAGTGGCTGTTGGCAATTTACATCCCGCCCATCAGTGTAGCAAGGCTCCCATTTCTCCATGGCCTGTCCTGCATTTCTGGTTTTGACACTTTTTTCAGCATGGCCCTTTTGACCGATGGGAAGCGAGACTTCTTTGTAGCGCTGATTTGCCTTTCCAGGTTGCTTGGTTGGCCAAAAAGGGCGTATGCGTTTTTTCCTGAATATATTCAGGAAAAAACGCATACGCCCTTTTTGGCCAAGGGCATCATTGTCAACGTTTTGCCGCTTTTCATGTGCTTTAAAGGCGATTCGAATCTACCTCCTGAAATCTGTTTCCTGCAATTCTGCCTTGATTTCAAATCCTCTTCTTTGCCTTCCCTCAATATATTTGTGGACGAGAGTTATCATTTATAACTCTGCAGGTTTGTGAATTGCAGTGCCCTGAAGCTCCATTTTACAAGTCGCTTTTTTGGGAGCCGGCCGCAAAAGCGCCGGATGGCTTCAGGCCCTGTTCTGGTTCAGGGGGGCAGGCTGAGCCTGTGGTTAATTCTTCTTCCTGATGGGAAAATAGAGTGACCTGTGCCTGTCCCAACACCAAGAGCTAGTCTCTCATTGGTTCCCCGTCTTCCCGTTCATCCTCAGGACAAATTGCAACCTGTACGGAACAGGAGGTTAAAGGTGCTGATGCTCCAAGTAGGGAGATTGCTAGTAAAGTGGCTGGAATGGCGAACCCGAGCACAAGGAGATGAGAAATGAGGTGCGTTTTAGAAACCTTTCCCCATCACACGGTGTACCATCTTCTGGGTTTCTCATGCATGTTTTCGATGTAGGAAGATGCCCTTGAACCTGGAGATTTGGGACCCATGCGATGGGTCGCACGCAGTATTACTTTAAAGGGTCTGCGTTTGCTCACCCAACCTCACCAAACCTCTCAGCCCCAAGAGTGTCCACCCTTATGTCTCATCCAGCTGTGGGTCTAGATATGGTCAATCCAGGTTGCATCACAGCCCCTGAACGAATTGTGTAAGGATTTCTCTCTCTTTCCCTGTCTTTGTTTCATGGGTTTTTAAAAGTAATTTATTTTTATAATGGGTTTAGCTGCTTTTCACGGCTGTGTTTATGCCGCTTTACACCCACTTGACACACTAACAGAGAGATATCAATACATAGGTTTTAAAATTATTACTAGTCAGATATATTCTTGTGCGGTGAATCGGGCGTGTTGAGTCCAGTTCTCTGAGCAAGGAGTAGGTCTTGTCTATTCCATATTGGGTTTATGGAACGGTATCTGAGCTAATTTGAAACTCTTGTTTTATGTATCACCCCACCTCACCTTTCCCGTTAAGCAGCCATAGTGTGTTTTCTGCATGTGTGACTCTGTTCTGTTTTGTAATTCAGTTCAAGTGTAACGGTTTTTACATTCCCTCTATAAGTGACACCTTATGAGAAGTGTCCTTTTCTGTGTGACTTATTTCACTTAGAATCGTCTTACCTAAATCCACTCATCATGCTGCTACTAGCCTTATGACATTGATTTCATGGCTGAGTGATATTCCATTGTACATAAGGACCACAAATTTTTTATCCATTTTTCGCTTTCCTGGGATATTTAAGGTGGAAGGAAGTGGAGGTCCTTGTCAACAGAGCAGCCCTAAACTTTGGGGTGCTTGTGTCTTGCTGATTTTCAATTTTCCCACTTTATCCCCCCATGCGTGGAAGTGCCCTATGCTCTCTAAGCTGTGTTTTTTAGATGTTTCAGGACACACCGTACACTTCTCCAGAGTGGCTGTTGGCAATTTACATCCCGCCCATCAGTGTAGCAAGGCTCCCATTTCTCCATGGCCTGTCCTGCATTTCTGGTTTTGACACTTTTTTCAGCATGGCCCTTTTGACCGATGGGAAGCGAGACTTCTTTGTAGCGCTGATTTGCCTTTCCAGGTTGCTTGGTTGGCCAAAAAGGGCGTATGCGTTTTTTCCTGAATATATTCAGGAAAAAACGCATACGCCCTTTTTGGCCAAGGGCATCATTGTCAACGTTTTGCCGCTTTTCATGTGCTTTAAAGGCGATTCGAATCTACCTCCTGAAATCTGTTTCCTGCAATTCTGCCTTGATTTCAAATCCTCTTCTTTGCCTTCCCTCAATATATTTGTGGACGAGAGTTATCATTTATAACTCTGCAGGTTTGTGAATTGCAGTGCCCTGAAGCTCCATTTTACAAGTCGCTTTTTTGGGAGCCGGCCGCAAAAGCGCCGGATGGCTTCAGGCCCTGTTCTGGTTCAGGGGGGCAGGCTGAGCCTGTGGTTAATTCTTCTTCCTGATGGGAAAATAGAGTGACCTGTGCCTGTCCCAACACCAAGAGCTAGTCTCTCATTGGTTCCCCGTCTTCCCGTTCATCCTCAGGACAAATTGCAACCTGTACGGAACAGGAGGTTAAAGGTGCTGATGCTCCAAGTAGGGAGATTGCTAGTAAAGTGGCTGGAATGGCGAACCCGAGCACAAGGAGATGAGAAATGAGGTGCGTTTTAGAAACCTTTCCCCATCACACGGTGTACCATCTTCTGGGTTTCTCATGCATGTTTTCGATGTAGGAAGATGCCCTTGAACCTGGAGATTTGGGACCCATGCGATGGGTCGCACGCAGTATTACTTTAAAGGGTCTGCGTTTGCTCACCCAACCTCACCAAACCTCTCAGCCCCAAGAGTGTCCACCCTTATGTCTCATCCAGCTGTGGGTCTAGATATGGTCAATGCAGGTTGCATCACAGCCCCTGAACGAATTGTGTAAGAATTTCTCTCTCTTTCCCTGTCTTTGTTTCATGGGTTTTTAAAAGTAATTTCTTTTTATAATGGGGTTTAGCTGCTTTTCACGGCTGTGTTTAGGCCGCTTTACACCCACTTGACACACTAACAGAGAGATATCAATATATAGGTTTTAAGATTATTACTAGTCAGATATATTCTTGTGCGGTGAATCGGGCGTGTTGAGTCCAGTTCTCTGAGCAAGGAGTAGGTCTTGTCTATTCCATATTGGGTTTATGGAACGGTATCTGAGCTAATTTGAAACTCTTGTTTTATGTATCACCCCACCTCACCTTTCCCGTTAAGCAGCCATAGTGTGTTTTCTGCATGTGTGACTCTGTTCTGTTTTGTAATTCAGTTCAAGTGTAACGGTTTTTACATTCCCTCTATAAGTGACACCTTATGAGAAGTGTCCTTTTCTGTGTGACTTATTTCACTTAGAATCGTCTTACCTAAATCCACTCATCATGCTGCTACTAGCCTTATGACATTGATTTCATGGCTGAGTGATATTCCATTGTACATAAGGACCACAAATTTTTATCCATTTTTCGCTTTCCTGGGATATTTAAGGTGGAAGGAAGTGGAGGTCCTTGTCAGCAGAGCAGCCCTAAACTTTGGGGTGCTTGTGTCTTGCTGATTTTCAATTTTCCCGCTTTATCCCCCCATGCGTGGAAGTGCCCTAGGCTCTCTAAGCTGTGTTTTTTAGATGTTTCAGGACACACCGTACACTTCTCCAGAGTGGCTGTTGGCAATTTACATCCCGCCCATCAGTGTAGCAAGGCTCCCATTTCTCCATGGCCTGTCCTGCATTTCTGGTTTTGACACTTTTTTCAGCATGGCCCTTTTGACCGATGGGAAGCGAGACTTCTTTGTAGCGCTGATTTGCCTTTCCAGGTTGCTTGGTTGGCCAAAAAGGGCGTATGCGTTTTTTCCTGAATATATTCAGGAAAAAACGCATACGCCCTTTTTGGCCAAGGGCATCATTGTCAACGTTTTGCCGCTTTTCATGTGCTTTAAAGGCGATTCGAATCTACCTCCTGAAATCTGTTTCCTGCAATTCTGCCTTGATTTCAAATCCTCTTCTTTGCCTTCCCTCAATATATTTGTGGACGAGAGTTATCATTTATAACTCTGCAGGTTTGTGAATTGCAGTGCCCTGAAGCTCCATTTTACAAGTCGCTTTTTTGGGAGCCGGCCGCAAAAGCGCCGGATGGCTTCAGGCCCTGTTCTGGTTCAGGGGGGCAGGCTGAGCCTGTGGTTAATTCTTCTTCCTGATGGGAAAATTGAGTGACCTGTGCCTGTCCCAACACCAAGAGCTAGTCTCTCATTGGTTCCCCGTCTTCCCGTTCATCCTCAGGACAAATTGCAACCTGTACGGAACAGGAGGTTAAAGGTGCTGATGCTCCAAGTAGGGAGATTGCTAGTAAAGTGGCTGGAATGGCGAACCCGAGCACAAGGAGATGAGAAATGAGGTGCGTTTTAGAAACCTTTCCCCATCACACGGTGTACCATCTTCTGGGTTTCTCATGCATGTTTTCGATGTAGGAAGATGCCCTTGAACCTGGAGATTTGGGACCCATGCGATGGGTCGCACGCAGTATTACTTTAAAGGGTCTGCGTTTGCTCACCCAACCTCACCAAACCTCTCAGCCCCAAGAGTGTCCACCCTTATGTCTCATCCAGCTGTGGGTGTAGATATGGTCAATCCAGGTTGCATCACAGCCCCTGAACGAATTGTGTAAGGATTTCTCTCTCTTTCCCTGTCTTTGTTTCATGGGTTTTTAAAAGTAATTTATTTTTATAATGGGTTTAGCTGCTTTTCACGGCTGTGTTTATGCCGCTTTACACCCACTTGACACACTAACAGAGAGATATCAATACATAGGTTTTAAGATTATTACTAGTCAGATATATTCTTGTGCGGTGAATCGGGCGTGTTGAGTCCAGTTCTCTGAGCAAGGAGTAGGTCTTGTCTATTCCATATTGGGTTTATGGAACGGTATCTGAGCTAATTTGAAACTCTTGTTTTATGTATCACCCCACCTCACCTTTCCCGTTAAGCAGCCATAGTGTGTTTTCTGCATGTGTGACTCTGTTCTGTTTTGTAATTCAGTTCAAGTGTAACGGTTTTTACATTCCCTCTATAAGTGACACCTTATGAGAAGTGTCCTTTTCTGTGTGACTTATTTCACTTAGAATCGTCTTACCTAAATCCACTCATCATGCTGCTACTAGCCTTATGACATTGATTTCATGGCTGAGTGATATTCCATTGTACATAAGGACCACAAATTTTTTATCCATTTTTCGCTTTCCTGGGATATTTAAGGTGGAAGGAAGTGGAGGTCCTTGTCAACAGAGCAGCCCTAAACTTTGGGGTGCTTGTGTCTTGCTGATTTTCAATTTTCCCACTTTATCCCCCCATGCGTGGAAGTGCCCTATGCTCTCTAAGCTGTGTTTTTTAGATGTTTCAGGACACACCGTACACTTCTCCAGAGTGGCTGTTGGCAATTTACATCCCGCCCATCAGTGTAGCAAGGCTCCCATTTCTCCATGGCCTGTCCTGCATTTCTGGTTTTGACACTTTTTTCAGCATGGCCCTTTTGACCGATGGGAAGCGAGACTTCTTTGTAGCGCTGATTTGCCTTTCCAGGTTGCTTGGTTGGCCAAAAAGGGCGTATGCGTTTTTTCCTGAATATATTCAGGAAAAAACGCATACGCCCTTTTTGGCCAAGGGCATCATTGTCAACGTTTTGCCGCTTTTCATGTGCTTTAAAGGCGATTCGAATCTACCTCCTGAAATCTGTTTCCTGCAATTCTGCCTTGATTTCAAATCCTCTTCTTTGCCTTCCCTCAATATATTTGTGGACGAGAGTTATCATTTATAACTCTGCAGGTTTGTGAATTGCAGTGCCCTGAAGCTCCATTTTACAAGTCGCTTTTTTGGGAGCCGGCCGCAAAAGCGCCGGATGGCTTCAGGCCCTGTTCTGGTTCAGGGGGGCAGGCTGAGCCTGTGGTTAATTCTTCTTCCTGATGGGAAAATAGAGTGACCTGTGCCTGTCCCAACACCAAGAGCTAGTCTCTCATTGGTTCCCCGTCTTCCCGTTCATCCTCAGGACAAATTGCAACCTGTACGGAACAGGAGGTTAAAGGTGCTGATGCTCCAAGTAGGGAGATTGCTAGTAAAGTGGCTGGAATGGCGAACCCGAGCACAAGGAGATGAGAAATGAGGTGCGTTTTAGAAACCTTTCCCCATCACACGGTGTACCATCTTCTGGGTTTCTCATGCATGTTTTCGATGTAGGAAGATGCCCTTGAACCTGGAGATTTGGGACCCATGCGATGGGTCGCACGCAGTATTACTTTAAAGGGTCTGCGTTTGCTCACCCAACCTCACCAAACCTCTCAGCCCCAAGAGTGTCCACCCTTATGTCTCATCCAGCTGTGGGTCTAGATATGGTCAATCCAGGTTGCATCACAGCCCCTGAACGAATTGTGTAAGGATTTCTCTCTCTTTCCCTGTCTTTGTTTCATGGGTTTTTAAAAGTAATTTATTTTTATAATGGGTTTAGCTGCTTTTCACGGCTGTGTTTATGCCGCTTTACACCCACTTGACACACTAACAGAGAGATATCAATACATAGGTTTTAAGATTATTACTAGTCAGATATATTCTTGTGCGGTGAATCGGGCGTGTTGAGTCCAGTTCTCTGAGCAAGGAGTAGGTCTTGTCTATTCCATATTGGGTTTATGGAACGGTATCTGAGCTAATTTGAAACTCTTGTTTTATGTATCACCCCACCTCACCTTTCCCGTTAAGCAGCCATAGTGTGTTTTCTGCATGTGTGACTCTGTTCTGTTTTGTAATTCAGTTCAAGTGTAACGGTTTTTACATTCCCTCTATAAGTGACACCTTATGAGAAGTGTCCTTTTCTGTGTGACTTATTTCACTTAGAATCGTCTTACCTAAATCCACTCATCATGCTGCTACTAGCCTTATGACATTGATTTCATGGCTGAGTGATATTCCATTGTACATAAGGACCACAAATTTTTTATCCATTTTTCGCTTTCCTGGGATATTTAAGGTGGAAGGAAGTGGAGGTCCTTGTCAACAGAGCAGCCCTAAACTTTGGGGTGCTTGTGTCTTGCTGATTTTCAATTTTCCCACTTTATCCCCCCATGCGTGGAAGTGCCCTATGCTCTCTAAGCTGTGTTTTTTAGATGTTTCAGGACACACCGTACACTTCTCCAGAGTGGCTGTTGGCAATTTACATCCCGCCCATCAGTGTAGCAAGGCTCCCATTTCTCCATGGCCTGTCCTGCATTTCTGGTTTTGACACTTTTTTCAGCATGGCCCTTTTGACCGATGGGAAGCGAGACTTCTTTGTAGCGCTGATTTGCCTTTCCAGGTTGCTTGGTTGGCCAAAAAGGGCGTATGCGTTTTTTCCTGAATATATTCAGGAAAAAACGCATACGCCCTTTTTGGCCAAGGGCATCATTGTCAACGTTTTGCCGCTTTTCATGTGCTTTAAAGGCGATTCGAATCTACCTCCTGAAATCTGTTTCCTGCAATTCTGCCTTGATTTCAAATCCTCTTCTTTGCCTTCCCTCAATATATTTGTGGACGAGAGTTATCATTTATAACTCTGCAGGTTTGTGAATTGCAGTGCCCTGAAGCTCCATTTTACAAGTCGCTTTTTTGGGAGCCGGCCGCAAAAGCGCCGGATGGCTTCAGGCCCTGTTCTGGTTCAGGGGGGCAGGCTGAGCCTGTGGTTAATTCTTCTTCCTGATGGGAAAATTGAGTGACCTGTGCCTGTCCCAACACCAAGAGCTAGTCTCTCATTGGTTCCCCGTCTTCCCGTTCATCCTCAGGACAAATTGCAACCTGTACGGAACAGGAGGTTAAAGGTGCTGATGCTCCAAGTAGGGAGATTGCTAGTAAAGTGGCTGGAATGGCGAACCCGAGCACAAGGAGATGAGAAATGAGGTGCGTTTTAGAAACCTTTCCCCATCACACGGTGTACCATCTTCTGGGTTTCTCATGCATGTTTTCGATGTAGGAAGATGCCCTTGAACCTGGAGATTTGGGACCCATGCGATGGGTCGCACGCAGTATTACTTTAAAGGGTCTGCGTTTGCTCACCCAACCTCACCAAACCTCTCAGCCCCAAGAGTGTCCACCCTTATGTCTCATCCAGCTGTGGGTCTAGATATGGTCAATCCAGGTTGCATCACAGCCCCTGAACGAATTGTGTAAGGATTTCTCTCTCTTTCCCTGTCTTTGTTTCATGGGTTTTTAAAAGTAATTTCTTTTTATAATGGGGTTTAGCTGCTTTTCACGGCTGTGTTTAGGCCGCTTTACACCCACTTGACACACTAACAGAGAGATATCAATACATAGGTTTTAAGATTATTACTAGTCAGATATATTCTTGTGCGGTGAATCGGGCGTGTTGAGTCCAGTTCTCTGAGCAAGGAGTAGGTCTTGTCTATTCCATATTGGGTTTATGGAACGGTATCTGAGCTAATTTGAAACTCTTGTTTTATGTATCACCCCACCTCACCTTTCCCGTTAAGCAGCCATAGTGTGTTTTCTGCATGTGTGACTCTGTTCTGTTTTGTAATTCAGTTCAAGTGTAACGGTTTTTACATTCCCTCTATAAGTGACACCTTATGAGAAGTGTCCTTTTCTGTGTGACTTATTTCACTTAGAATCGTCTTACCTAAATCCACTCATCATGCTGCTACTAGCCTTATGACATTGATTTCATGGCTGAGTGATATTCCATTGTACATAAGGACCACAAATTTTTATCCATTTTTCGCTTTCCTGGGATATTTAAGGTGGAAGGAAGTGGAGGTCCTTGTCAGCAGAGCAGCCCTAAACTTTGGGGTGCTTGTGTCTTGCTGATTTTCAATTTTCCCGCTTTATCCCCCCATGCGTGGAAGTGCCCTAGGCTCTCTAAGCTGTGTTTTTTAGATGTTTCAGGACACACCGTACACTTCTCCAGAGTGGCTGTTGGCAATTTACATCCCGCCCATCAGTGTAGCAAGGCTCCCATTTCTCCATGGCCTGTCCTGCATTTCTGGTTTTGACACTTTTTTCAGCATGGCCCTTTTGACCGATGGGAAGCGAGACTTCTTTGTAGCGCTGATTTGCCTTTCCAGGTTGCTTGGTTGGCCAAAAAGGGCGTATGCGTTTTTTCCTGAATATATTCAGGAAAAAACGCATACGCCCTTTTTGGCCAAGGGCATCATTGTCAACGTTTTGCCGCTTTTCATGTGCTTTAAAGGCGATTCGAATCTACCTCCTGAAATCTGTTTCCTGCAATTCTGCCTTGATTTCAAATCCTCTTCTTTGCCTTCCCTCAATATATTTGTGGACGAGAGTTATCATTTATAACTCTGCAGGTTTGTGAATTGCAGTGCCCTGAAGCTCCATTTTACAAGTCGCTTTTTTGGGAGCCGGCCGCAAAAGCGCCGGATGGCTTCAGGCCCTGTTCTGGTTCAGGGGGGCAGGCTGAGCCTGTGGTTAATTCTTCTTCCTGATGGGAAAATTGAGTGACCTGTGCCTGTCCCAACACCAAGAGCTAGTCTCTCATTGGTTCCCCGTCTTCCCGTTCATCCTCAGGACAAATTGCAACCTGTACGGAACAGGAGGTTAAAGGTGCTGATGCTCCAAGTAGGGAGATTGCTAGTAAAGTGGCTGGAATGGCGAACCCGAGCACAAGGAGATGAGAAATGAGGTGCGTTTTAGAAACCTTTCCCCATCACACGGTGTACCATCTTCTGGGTTTCTCATGCATGTTTTCGATGTAGGAAGATGCCCTTGAACCTGGAGATTTGGGACCCATGCGATGGGTCGCACGCAGTATTACTTTAAAGGGTCTGCGTTTGCTCACCCAACCTCACCAAACCTCTCAGCCCCAAGAGTGTCCACCCTTATGTCTCATCCAGCTGTGGGTCTAGATATGGTCAATCCAGGTTGCATCACAGCCCCTGAACGAATTGTGTAAGGATTTCTCTCTCTTTCCCTGTCTTTGTTTCATGGGTTTTTAAAAGTAATTTATTTTTATAATGGGTTTAGCTGCTTTTCACGGCTGTGTTTATGCCGCTTTACACCCACTTGACACACTAACAGAGAGATATCAATACATAGGTTTTAAAATTATTACTAGTCAGATATATTCTTGTGCGGTGAATCGGGCGTGTTGAGTCCAGTTCTCTGAGCAAGGAGTAGGTCTTGTCTATTCCATATTGGGTTTATGGAACGGTATCTGAGCTAATTTGAAACTCTTGTTTTATGTATCACCCCACCTCACCTTTCCCGTTAAGCAGCCATAGTGTGTTTTCTGCATGTGTGACTCTGTTCTGTTTTGTAATTCAGTTCAAGTGTAACGGTTTTTACATTCCCTCTATAAGTGACACCTTATGAGAAGTGTCCTTTTCTGTGTGACTTATTTCACTTAGAATCGTCTTACCTAAATCCACTCATCATGCTGCTACTAGCCTTATGACATTGATTTCATGGCTGAGTGATATTCCATTGTACATAAGGACCACAAATTTTTTATCCATTTTTCGCTTTCCTGGGATATTTAAGGTGGAAGGAAGTGGAGGTCCTTGTCAACAGAGCAGCCCTAAACTTTGGGGTGCTTGTGTCTTGCTGATTTTCAATTTTCCCACTTTATCCCCCCATGCGTGGAAGTGCCCTATGCTCTCTAAGCTGTGTTTTTTAGATGTTTCAGGACACACCGTACACTTCTCCAGAGTGGCTGTTGGCAATTTACATCCCGCCCATCAGTGTAGCAAGGCTCCCATTTCTCCATGGCCTGTCCTGCATTTCTGGTTTTGACACTTTTTTCAGCATGGCCCTTTTGACCGATGGGAAGCGAGACTTCTTTGTAGCGCTGATTTGCCTTTCCAGGTTGCTTGGTTGGCCAAAAAGGGCGTATGCGTTTTTTCCTGAATATATTCAGGAAAAAACGCATACGCCCTTTTTGGCCAAGGGCATCATTGTCAACGTTTTGCCGCTTTTCATGTGCTTTAAAGGCGATTCGAATCTACCTCCTGAAATCTGTTTCCTGCAATTCTGCCTTGATTTCAAATCCTCTTCTTTGCCTTCCCTCAATATATTTGTGGACGAGAGTTATCATTTATAACTCTGCAGGTTTGTGAATTGCAGTGCCCTGAAGCTCCATTTTACAAGTCGCTTTTTTGGGAGCCGGCCGCAAAAGCGCCGGATGGCTTCAGGCCCTGTTCTGGTTCAGGGGGGCAGGCTGAGCCTGTGGTTAATTCTTCTTCCTGATGGGAAAATTGAGTGACCTGTGCCTGTCCCAACACCAAGAGCTAGTCTCTCATTGGTTCCCCGTCTTCCCGTTCATCCTCAGGACAAATTGCAACCTGTACGGAACAGGAGGTTAAAGGTGCTGATGCTCCAAGTAGGGAGATTGCTAGTAAAGTGGCTGGAATGGCGAACCCGAGCACAAGGAGATGAGAAATGAGGTGCGTTTTAGAAACCTTTCCCCATCACACGGTGTACCATCTTCTGGGTTTCTCATGCATGTTTTCGATGTAGGAAGATGCCCTTGAACCTGGAGATTTGGGACCCATGCGATGGGTCGCACGCAGTATTACTTTAAAGGGTCTGCGTTTGCTCACCCAACCTCACCAAACCTCTCAGCCCCAAGAGTGTCCACCCTTATGTCTCATCCAGCTGTGGGTGTAGATATGGTCAATCCAGGTTGCATCACAGCCCCTGAACGAATTGTGTAAGGATTTCTCTCTCTTTCCCTGTCTTTGTTTCATGGGTTTTTAAAAGTAATTTATTTTTATAATGGGTTTAGCTGCTTTTCACGGCTGTGTTTAGGCCGCTTTACACCCACTTGACACACTAACAGAGAGATATCAATACATAGGTTTTAAGATTATTACTAGTCAGATATATTCTTGTGCGGTGAATCGGGCGTGTTGAGTCCAGTTCTCTGAGCAAGGAGTAGGTCTTGTCTATTCCATATTGGGTTTATGGAACGGTATCTGAGCTAATTTGAAACTCTTGTTTTATGTATCACCCCACCTCACCTTTCCCGTTAAGCAGCCATAGTGTGTTTTCTGCATGTGTGACTCTGTTCTGTTTTGTAATTCAGTTCAAGTGTAACGGTTTTTACATTCCCTCTATAAGTGACACCTTATGAGAAGTGTCCTTTTCTGTGTGACTTATTTCACTTAGAATCGTCTTACCTAAATCCACTCATCATGCTGCTACTAGCCTTATGACATTGATTTCATGGCTGAGTGATATTCCATTGTACATAAGGACCACAAATTTTTTATCCATTTTTCGCTTTCCTGGGATATTTAAGGTGGAAGGAAGTGGAGGTCCTTGTCAACAGAGCAGCCCTAAACTTTGGGGTGCTTGTGTCTTGCTGATTTTCAATTTTCCCACTTTATCCCCCCATGCGTGGAAGTGCCCTATGCTCTCTAAGCTGTGTTTTTTAGATGTTTCAGGACACACCGTACACTTCTCCAGAGTGGCTGTTGGCAATTTACATCCCGCCCATCAGTGTAGCAAGGCTCCCATTTCTCCATGGCCTGTCCTGCATTTCTGGTTTTGACACTTTTTTCAGCATGGCCCTTTTGACCGATGGGAAGCGAGACTTCTTTGTAGCGCTGATTTGCCTTTCCAGGTTGCTTGGTTGGCCAAAAAGGGCGTATGCGTTTTTTCCTGAATATATTCAGGAAAAAACGCATACGCCCTTTTTGGCCAAGGGCATCATTGTCAACGTTTTGCCGCTTTTCATGTGCTTTAAAGGCGATTCGAATCTACCTCCTGAAATCTGTTTCCTGCAATTCTGCCTTGATTTCAAATCCTCTTCTTTGCCTTCCCTCAATATATTTGTGGACGAGAGTTATCATTTATAACTCTGCAGGTTTGTGAATTGCAGTGCCCTGAAGCTCCATTTTACAAGTCGCTTTTTTGGGAGCCGGCCGCAAAAGCGCCGGATGGCTTCAGGCCCTGTTCTGGTTCAGGGGGGCAGGCTGAGCCTGTGGTTAATTCTTCTTCCTGATGGGAAAATAGAGTGACCTGTGCCTGTCCCAACACCAAGAGCTAGTCTCTCATTGGTTCCCCGTCTTCCCATTCATCCTCAGGACAAATTGCAACCTGTACGGAACAGGAGGTTAAAGGTGCTGATGCTCCAAGTAGGGAGATTGCTAGTAAAGTGGCTGGAATGGCGAACCCGAGCACAAGGAGATGAGAAATGAGGTGCGTTTTAGAAACCTTTCCCCATCACACGGTGTACCATCTTCTGGGTTTCTCATGCATGTTTTCGATGTAGGAAGATGCCCTTGAACCTGGAGATTTGGGACCCATGCGATGGGTCGCACGCAGTATTACTTTAAAGGGTCTGCGTTTGCTCACCCAACCTCACCAAACCTCTCAGCCCCAAGAGTGTCCACCCTTATGTCTCATCCAGCTGTGGGTCTAGATATGGTCAATCCAGGTTGCATCACAGCCCCTGAACGAATTGTGTAAGAATTTCTCTCTCTTTCCCTGTCTGTGTTTCATGGGTTTTTAAAAGTAATTTCTTTTTATAATGGGGTTTAGCTGCTTTTCACGGCTGTGTTTAGGCCGCTTTACACCCACTTGACACACTAACAGAGAGATATCAATACATAGGTTTTAAGATTATTACTAGTCAGATATATTCTTGTGCGGTGAATCGGGCGTGTTGAGTCCAGTTCTCTGAGCAAGGAGTAGGTCTTGTCTATTCCATATTGGGTTTATGGAACGGTATCTGAGCTAATTTGAAACTCTTGTTTTATGTATCACCCCACCTCACCTTTCCCGTTAAGCAGCCATAGTGTGTTTTCTGCATGTGTGACTCTGTTCTGTTTTGTAATTCAGTTCAAGTGTAACGGTTTTTACATTCCCTCTATAAGTGACACCTTATGAGAAGTGTCCTTTTCTGTGTGACTTATTTCACTTAGAATCGTCTTACCTAAATCCACTCATCATGCTGCTACTAGCCTTATGACATTGATTTCATGGCTGAGTGATATTCCATTGTACATAAGGACCACAAATTTTTTATCCATTTTTCGCTTTCCTGGGATATTTAAGGTGGAAGGAAGTGGAGGTCCTTGTCAACAGAGCAGCCCTAAACTTTGGGGTGCTTGTGTCTTGCTGATTTTCAATTTTCCCACTTTATCCCCCCATGCGTGGAAGTGCCCTATGCTCTCTAAGCTGTGTTTTTTAGATGTTTCAGGACACACCGTACACTTCTCCAGAGTGGCTGTTGGCAATTTACATCCCGCCCATCAGTGTAGCAAGGCTCCCATTTCTCCATGGCCTGTCCTGCATTTCTGGTTTTGACACTTTTTTCAGCATGGCCCTTTTGACCGATGGGAAGCGAGACTTCTTTGTAGCGCTGATTTGCCTTTCCAGGTTGCTTGGTTGGCCAAAAAGGGCGTATGCGTTTTTTCCTGAATATATTCAGGAAAAAACGCATACGCCCTTTTTGGCCAAGGGCATCATTGTCAACGTTTTGCCGCTTTTCATGTGCTTTAAAGGCGATTCGAATCTACCTCCTGAAATCTGTTTCCTGCAATTCTGCCTTGATTTCAAATCCTCTTCTTTGCCTTCCCTCAATATATTTGTGGACGAGAGTTATCATTTATAACTCTGCAGGTTTGTGAATTGCAGTGCCCTGAAGCTCCATTTTACAAGTCGCTTTTTTGGGAGCCGGCCGCAAAAGCGCCGGATGGCTTCAGGCCCTGTTCTGGTTCAGGGGGGCAGGCTGAGCCTGTGGTTAATTCTTCTTCCTGATGGGAAAATTGAGTGACCTGTGCCTGTCCCAACACCAAGAGCTAGTCTCTCATTGGTTCCCCGTCTTCCCGTTCATCCTCAGGACAAATTGCAACCTGTACGGAACAGGAGGTTAAAGGTGCTGATGCTCCAAGTAGGGAGATTGCTAGTAAAGTGGCTGGAATGGCGAACCCGAGCACAAGGAGATGAGAAATGAGGTGCGTTTTAGAAACCTTTCCCCATCACACGGTGTACCATCTTCTGGGTTTCTCATGCATGTTTTCGATGTAGGAAGATGCCCTTGAACCTGGAGATTTGGGACCCATGCGATGGGTCGCACGCAGTATTACTTTAAAGGGTCTGCGTTTGCTCACCCAACCTCACCAAACCTCTCAGCCCCAAGAGTGTCCACCCTTATGTCTCATCCAGCTGTGGGTCTAGATATGGTCAATCCAGGTTGCATCACAGCCCCTGAACGAATTGTGTAAGAATTTCTCTCTCTTTCCCTGTCTTTGTTTCATGGGTTTTTAAAAGTAATTTCTTTTTATAATGGGGTTTAGCTGCTTTTCACGGCTGTGTTTAGGCCGCTTTACACCCACTTGACACACTAACAGAGAGATATCAATACATAGGTTTTAAGATTATTACTAGTCAGATATATTCTTGTGCGGTGAATCGGGCGTGTTGAGTCCAGTTCTCTGAGCAAGGAGTAGGTCTTGTCTATTCCATATTGGGTTTATGGAACGGTATCTGAGCTAATTTGAAACTCTTGTTTTATGTATCACCCCACCTCACCTTTCCCGTTAAGCAGCCATAGTGTGTTTTCTGCATGTGTGACTCTGTTCTGTTTTGTAATTCAGTTCAAGTGTAACGGTTTTTACATTCCCTCTATAAGTGACACCTTATGAGAAGTGTCCTTTTCTGTGTGACTTATTTCACTTAGAATCGTCTTACCTAAATCCACTCATCATGCTGCTACTAGCCTTATGACATTGATTTCATGGCTGAGTGATATTCCATTGTACATAAGGACCACAAATTTTTATCCATTTTTCGCTTTCCTGGGATATTTAAGGTGGAAGGAAGTGGAGGTCCTTGTCAGCAGAGCAGCCCTAAACTTTGGGGTGCTTGTGTCTTGCTGATTTTCAATTTTCCCGCTTTATCCCCCCATGCGTGGAAGTGCCCTAGGCTCTCTAAGCTGTGTTTTTTAGATGTTTCAGGACACACCGTACACTTCTCCAGAGTGGCTGTTGGCAATTTACATCCCGCCCATCAGTGTAGCAAGGCTCCCATTTCTCCATGGCCTGTCCTGCATTTCTGGTTTTGACACTTTTTTCAGCATGGCCCTTTTGACCGATGGGAAGCGAGACTTCTTTGTAGCGCTGATTTGCCTTTCCAGGTTGCTTGGTTGGCCAAAAAGGGCGTATGCGTTTTTTCCTGAATATATTCAGGAAAAAACGCATACGCCCTTTTTGGCCAAGGGCATCATTGTCAACGTTTTGCCGCTTTTCATGTGCTTTAAAGGCGATTCGAATCTACCTCCTGAAATCTGTTTCCTGCAATTCTGCCTTGATTTCAAATCCTCTTCTTTGCCTTCCCTCAATATATTTGTGGACGAGAGTTATCATTTATAACTCTGCAGGTTTGTGAATTGCAGTGCCCTGAAGCTCCATTTTACAAGTCGCTTTTTTGGGAGCCGGCCGCAAAAGCGCCGGATGGCTTCAGGCCCTGTTCTGGTTCAGGGGGGCAGGCTGAGCCTGTGGTTAATTCTTCTTCCTGATGGGAAAATTGAGTGACCTGTGCCTGTCCCAACACCAAGAGCTAGTCTCTCATTGGTTCCCCGTCTTCCCGTTCATCCTCAGGACAAATTGCAACCTGTACGGAACAGGAGGTTAAAGGTGCTGATGCTCCAAGTAGGGAGATTGCTAGTAAAGTGGCTGGAATGGCGAACCCGAGCACAAGGAGATGAGAAATGAGGTGCGTTTTAGAAACCTTTCCCCATCACACGGTGTACCATCTTCTGGGTTTCTCATGCATGTTTTCGATGTAGGAAGATGCCCTTGAACCTGGAGATTTGGGACCCATGCGATGGGTCGCACGCAGTATTACTTTAAAGGGTCTGCGTTTGCTCACCCAACCTCACCAAACCTCTCAGCCCCAAGAGTGTCCACCCTTATGTCTCATCCAGCTGTGGGTCTAGATATGGTCAATCCAGGTTGCATCACAGCCCCTGAACGAATTGTGTAAGGATTTCTCTCTCTTTCCCTGTCTTTGTTTCATGGGTTTTTAAAAGTAATTTATTTTTATAATGGGTTTAGCTGCTTTTCACGGCTGTGTTTATGCCGCTTTACACCCACTTGACACACTAACAGAGAGATATCAATACATAGGTTTTAAAATTATTACTAGTCAGATATATTCTTGTGCGGTGAATCGGGCGTGTTGAGTCCAGTTCTCTGAGCAAGGAGTAGGTCTTGTCTATTCCATATTGGGTTTATGGAACGGTATCTGAGCTAATTTGAAACTCTTGTTTTATGTATCACCCCACCTCACCTTTCCCGTTAAGCAGCCATAGTGTGTTTTCTGCATGTGTGACTCTGTTCTGTTTTGTAATTCAGTTCAAGTGTAACGGTTTTTACATTCCCTCTATAAGTGACACCTTATGAGAAGTGTCCTTTTCTGTGTGACTTATTTCACTTAGAATCGTCTTACCTAAATCCACTCATCATGCTGCTACTAGCCTTATGACATTGATTTCATGGCTGAGTGATATTCCATTGTACATAAGGACCACAAATTTTTTATCCATTTTTCGCTTTCCTGGGATATTTAAGGTGGAAGGAAGTGGAGGTCCTTGTCAACAGAGCAGCCCTAAACTTTGGGGTGCTTGTGTCTTGCTGATTTTCAATTTTCCCACTTTATCCCCCCATGCGTGGAAGTGCCCTATGCTCTCTAAGCTGTGTTTTTTAGATGTTTCAGGACACACCGTACACTTCTCCAGAGTGGCTGTTGGCAATTTACATCCCGCCCATCAGTGTAGCAAGGCTCCCATTTCTCCATGGCCTGTCCTGCATTTCTGGTTTTGACACTTTTTTCAGCATGGCCCTTTTGACCGATGGGAAGCGAGACTTCTTTGTAGCGCTGATTTGCCTTTCCAGGTTGCTTGGTTGGCCAAAAAGGGCGTATGCGTTTTTTCCTGAATATATTCAGGAAAAAACGCATACGCCCTTTTTGGCCAAGGGCATCATTGTCAACGTTTTGCCGCTTTTCATGTGCTTTAAAGGCGATTCGAATCTACCTCCTGAAATCTGTTTCCTGCAATTCTGCCTTGATTTCAAATCCTCTTCTTTGCCTTCCCTCAATATATTTGTGGACGAGAGTTATCATTTATAACTCTGCAGGTTTGTGAATTGCAGTGCCCTGAAGCTCCATTTTACAAGTCGCTTTTTTGGGAGCCGGCCGCAAAAGCGCCGGATGGCTTCAGGCCCTGTTCTGGTTCAGGGGGGCAGGCTGAGCCTGTGGTTAATTCTTCTTCCTGATGGGAAAATAGAGTGACCTGTGCCTGTCCCAACACCAAGAGCTAGTCTCTCATTGGTTCCCCGTCTTCCCGTTCATCCTCAGGACAAATTGCAACCTGTACGGAACAGGAGGTTAAAGGTGCTGATGCTCCAAGTAGGGAGATTGCTAGTAAAGTGGCTGGAATGGCGAACCCGAGCACAAGGAGATGAGAAATGAGGTGCGTTTTAGAAACCTTTCCCCATCACACGGTGTACCATCTTCTGGGTTTCTCATGCATGTTTTCGATGTAGGAAGATGCCCTTGAACCTGGAGATTTGGGACCCATGCGATGGGTCGCACGCAGTATTACTTTAAAGGGTCTGCGTTTGCTCACCCAACCTCACCAAACCTCTCAGCCCCAAGAGTGTCCACCCTTATGTCTCATCCAGCTGTGGGTCTAGATATGGTCAATGCAGGTTGCATCACAGCCCCTGAACGAATTGTGTAAGAATTTCTCTCTCTTTCCCTGTCTTTGTTTCATGGGTTTTTAAAAGTAATTTCTTTTTATAATGGGGTTTAGCTGCTTTTCACGGCTGTGTTTAGGCCGCTTTACACCCACTTGACACACTAACAGAGAGATATCAATATATAGGTTTTAAGATTATTACTAGTCAGATATATTCTTGTGCGGTGAATCGGGCGTGTTGAGTCCAGTTCTCTGAGCAAGGAGTAGGTCTTGTCTATTCCATATTGGGTTTATGGAACGGTATCTGAGCTAATTTGAAACTCTTGTTTTATGTATCACCCCACCTCACCTTTCCCGTTAAGCAGCCATAGTGTGTTTTCTGCATGTGTGACTCTGTTCTGTTTTGTAATTCAGTTCAAGTGTAACGGTTTTTACATTCCCTCTATAAGTGACACCTTATGAGAAGTGTCCTTTTCTGTGTGACTTATTTCACTTAGAATCGTCTTACCTAAATCCACTCATCATGCTGCTACTAGCCTTATGACATTGATTTCATGGCTGAGTGATATTCCATTGTACATAAGGACCACAAATTTTTATCCATTTTTCGCTTTCCTGGGATATTTAAGGTGGAAGGAAGTGGAGGTCCTTGTCAGCAGAGCAGCCCTAAACTTTGGGGTGCTTGTGTCTTGCTGATTTTCAATTTTCCCGCTTTATCCCCCCATGCGTGGAAGTGCCCTAGGCTCTCTAAGCTGTGTTTTTTAGATGTTTCAGGACACACCGTACACTTCTCCAGAGTGGCTGTTGGCAATTTACATCCCGCCCATCAGTGTAGCAAGGCTCCCATTTCTCCATGGCCTGTCCTGCATTTCTGGTTTTGACACTTTTTTCAGCATGGCCCTTTTGACCGATGGGAAGCGAGACTTCTTTGTAGCGCTGATTTGCCTTTCCAGGTTGCTTGGTTGGCCAAAAAGGGCGTATGCGTTTTTTCCTGAATATATTCAGGAAAAAACGCATACGCCCTTTTTGGCCAAGGGCATCATTGTCAACGTTTTGCCGCTTTTCATGTGCTTTAAAGGCGATTCGAATCTACCTCCTGAAATCTGTTTCCTGCAATTCTGCCTTGATTTCAAATCCTCTTCTTTGCCTTCCCTCAATATATTTGTGGACGAGAGTTATCATTTATAACTCTGCAGGTTTGTGAATTGCAGTGCCCTGAAGCTCCATTTTACAAGTCGCTTTTTTGGGAGCCGGCCGCAAAAGCGCCGGATGGCTTCAGGCCCTGTTCTGGTTCAGGGGGGCAGGCTGAGCCTGTGGTTAATTCTTCTTCCTGATGGGAAAATAGAGTGACCTGTGCCTGTCCCAACACCAAGAGCTAGTCTCTCATTGGTTCCCCGTCTTCCCGTTCATCCTCAGGACAAATTGCAACCTGTACGGAACAGGAGGTTAAAGGTGCTGATGCTCCAAGTAGGGAGATTGCTAGTAAAGTGGCTGGAATGGCGAACCAGAGCACAAGGAGATGAGAAATGAGGTGCGTTTTAGAAACCTTTCCCCATCACACGGTGTACCATCTTCTGGGTTTCTCATGCATGTTTTCGATGTAGGAAGATGCCCTTGAACCTGGAGATTTGGGACCCATGCGATGGGTCGCACGCAGTATTACTTTAAAGGGTCTGCGTTTGCTCACCCAACCTCACCAAACCTCTCAGCCCCAAGAGTGTCCACCCTTATGTCTCATCCAGCTGTGGGTGTAGATATGGTCAATCCAGGTTGCATCACAGCCCCTGAACGAATTGTGTAAGGATTTCTCTCTCTTTCCCTGTCTTTGTTTCATGGGTTTTTAAAAGTAATTTATTTTTATAATGGGTTTAGCTGCTTTTCACGGCTGTGTTTATGCCGCTTTACACCCACTTGACACACTAACAGAGAGATATCAATACATAGGTTTTAAGATTATTACTAGTCAGATATATTCTTGTGCGGTGAATCGGGCGTGTTGAGTCCAGTTCTCTGAGCAAGGAGTAGGTCTTGTCTATTCCATATTGGGTTTATGGAACGGTATCTGAGCTAATTTGAAACTCTTGTTTTATGTATCACCCCACCTCACCTTTCCCGTTAAGCAGCCATAGTGTGTTTTCTGCATGTGTGACTCTGTTCTGTTTTGTAATTCAGTTCAAGTGTAACGGTTTTTACATTCCCTCTATAAGTGACACCTTATGAGAAGTGTCCTTTTCTGTGTGACTTATTTCACTTAGAATCGTCTTACCTAAATCCACTCATCATGCTGCTACTAGCCTTATGACATTGATTTCATGGCTGAGTGATATTCCATTGTACATAAGGACCACAAATTTTTTATCCATTTTTCGCTTTCCTGGGATATTTAAGGTGGAAGGAAGTGGAGGTCCTTGTCAACAGAGCAGCCCTAAACTTTGGGGTGCTTGTGTCTTGCTGATTTTCAATTTTCCCACTTTATCCCCCCATGCGTGGAAGTGCCCTATGCTCTCTAAGCTGTGTTTTTTAGATGTTTCAGGACACACCGTACACTTCTCCAGAGTGGCTGTTGGCAATTTACATCCCGCCCATCAGTGTAGCAAGGCTCCCATTTCTCCATGGCCTGTCCTGCATTTCTGGTTTTGACACTTTTTTCAGCATGGCCCTTTTGACCGATGGGAAGCGAGACTTCTTTGTAGCGCTGATTTGCCTTTCCAGGTTGCTTGGTTGGCCAAAAAGGGCGTATGCGTTTTTTCCTGAATATATTCAGGAAAAAACGCATACGCCCTTTTTGGCCAAGGGCATCATTGTCAACGTTTTGCCGCTTTTCATGTGCTTTAAAGGCGATTCGAATCTACCTCCTGAAATCTGTTTCCTGCAATTCTGCCTTGATTTCAAATCCTCTTCTTTGCCTTCCCTCAATATATTTGTGGACGAGAGTTATCATTTATAACTCTGCAGGTTTGTGAATTGCAGTGCCCTGAAGCTCCATTTTACAAGTCGCTTTTTTGGGAGCCGGCCGCAAAAGCGCCGGATGGCTTCAGGCCCTGTTCTGGTTCAGGGGGGCAGGCTGAGCCTGTGGTTAATTCTTCTTCCTGATGGGAAAATAGAGTGACCTGTGCCTGTCCCAACACCAAGAGCTAGTCTCTCATTGGTTCCCCGTCTTCCCGTTCATCCTCAGGACAAATTGCAACCTGTACGGAACAGGAGGTTAAAGGTGCTGATGCTCCAAGTAGGGAGATTGCTAGTAAAGTGGCTGGAATGGCGAACCCGAGCACAAGGAGATGAGAAATGAGGTGCGTTTTAGAAACCTTTCCCCATCACACGGTGTACCATCTTCTGGGTTTCTCATGCATGTTTTCGATGTAGGAAGATGCCCTTGAACCTGGAGATTTGGGACCCATGCGATGGGTCGCACGCAGTATTACTTTAAAGGGTCTGCGTTTGCTCACCCAACCTCACCAAACCTCTCAGCCCCAAGAGTGTCCACCCTTATGTCTCATCCAGCTGTGGGTCTAGATATGGTCAATCCAGGTTGCATCACAGCCCCTGAACGAATTGTGTAAGGATTTCTCTCTCTTTCCCTGTCTTTGTTTCATGGGTTTTTAAAAGTAATTTATTTTTATAATGGGTTTAGCTGCTTTTCACGGCTGTGTTTATGCCGCTTTACACCCACTTGACACACTAACAGAGAGATATCAATACATAGGTTTTAAGATTATTACTAGTCAGATATATTCTTGTGCGGTGAATCGGGCGTGTTGAGTCCAGTTCTCTGAGCAAGGAGTAGGTCTTGTCTATTCCATATTGGGTTTATGGAACGGTATCTGAGCTAATTTGAAACTCTTGTTTTATGTATCACCCCACCTCACCTTTCCCGTTAAGCAGCCATAGTGTGTTTTCTGCATGTGTGACTCTGTTCTGTTTTGTAATTCAGTTCAAGTGTAACGGTTTTTACATTCCCTCTATAAGTGACACCTTATGAGAAGTGTCCTTTTCTGTGTGACTTATTTCACTTAGAATCGTCTTACCTAAATCCACTCATCATGCTGCTACTAGCCTTATGACATTGATTTCATGGCTGAGTGATATTCCATTGTACATAAGGACCACAAATTTTTTATCCATTTTTCGCTTTCCTGGGATATTTAAGGTGGAAGGAAGTGGAGGTCCTTGTCAACAGAGCAGCCCTAAACTTTGGGGTGCTTGTGTCTTGCTGATTTTCAATTTTCCCACTTTATCCCCCCATGCGTGGAAGTGCCCTATGCTCTCTAAGCTGTGTTTTTTAGATGTTTCAGGACACACCGTACACTTCTCCAGAGTGGCTGTTGGCAATTTACATCCCGCCCATCAGTGTAGCAAGGCTCCCATTTCTCCATGGCCTGTCCTGCATTTCTGGTTTTGACACTTTTTTCAGCATGGCCCTTTTGACCGATGGGAAGCGAGACTTCTTTGTAGCGCTGATTTGCCTTTCCAGGTTGCTTGGTTGGCCAAAAAGGGCGTATGCGTTTTTTCCTGAATATATTCAGGAAAAAACGCATACGCCCTTTTTGGCCAAGGGCATCATTGTCAACGTTTTGCCGCTTTTCATGTGCTTTAAAGGCGATTCGAATCTACCTCCTGAAATCTGTTTCCTGCAATTCTGCCTTGATTTCAAATCCTCTTCTTTGCCTTCCCTCAATATATTTGTGGACGAGAGTTATCATTTATAACTCTGCAGGTTTGTGAATTGCAGTGCCCTGAAGCTCCATTTTACAAGTCGCTTTTTTGGGAGCCGGCCGCAAAAGCGCCGGATGGCTTCAGGCCCTGTTCTGGTTCAGGGGGGCAGGCTGAGCCTGTGGTTAATTCTTCTTCCTGATGGGAAAATTGAGTGACCTGTGCCTGTCCCAACACCAAGAGCTAGTCTCTCATTGGTTCCCCGTCTTCCCGTTCATCCTCAGGACAAATTGCAACTTGTACGGAACAGGAGCTTAAAGGTGCTGATGCTCCAAGTAGGGAGATTGCTAGTAAAGTGGCTGGAATGGCGAACCCGAGCACAAGGAGATGAGAAATGAGGTGCGTTTTAGAAACCTTTCCCCATCACACGGTGTACCATCTTCTGGGTTTCTCATGCATGTTTTCGATGTAGGAAGATGCCCTTGAACCTGGAGATTTGGGACCCATGCGATGGGTAGCACGCAGTATTACTTTAAAGGGTCTGCGTTTGCTCACCCAACCTCACCAAACCTCTCAGCCCCAAGAGTGTCCACCCTTATGTCTCATCCAGCTGTGGGTGTAGATATGGTCAATCCAGGTTGCATCACAGCCCCTGAACGAATTGTGTAAGGATTTCTCTCTCTTTCCCTGTCTTTGTTTCATGGGTTTTTAAAAGTAATTTATTTTTATAATGGGTTTAGCTGCTTTTCACGGCTGTGTTTATGCCGCTTTACACCCACTTGACACACTAACAGAGAGATATCAATACATAGGTTTTAAGATTATTACTAGTCAGATATATTCTTGTGCGGTGAATCGGGCGTGTTGAGTCCAGTTCTCTGAGCAAGGAGTAGGTCTTGTCTATTCCATATTGGGTTTATGGAACGGTATCTGAGCTAATTTGAAACTCTTGTTTTATGTATCACCCCACCTCACCTTTCCCGTTAAGCAGCCATAGTGTGTTTTCTGCATGTGTGACTCTGTTCTGTTTTGTAATTCAGTTCAAGTGTAACGGTTTTTACATTCCCTCTATAAGTGACACCTTATGAGAAGTGTCCTTTTCTGTGTGACTTATTTCACTTAGAATCGTCTTACCTAAATCCACTCATCATGCTGCTACTAGCCTTATGACATTGATTTCATGGCTGAGTGATATTCCATTGTACATAAGGACCACAAATTTTTATCCATTTTTCGCTTTCCTGGGATATTTAAGGTGGAAGGAAGTGGAGGTCCTTGTCAGCAGAGCAGCCCTAAACTTTGGGGTTCTTGTGTCTTGCTGATTTTCAATTTTCCCGCTTTATCCCCCCATGCGTGGAAGTGCCCTAGGCTCTCTAAGCTGTGTTTTTTAGATGTTTCAGGACACACCGTACACTTCTCCAGAGTGGCTGTTGGCAATTTACATCCCGCCCATCAGTGTAGCAAGGCTCCCATTTCTCCATGGCCTGTCCTGCATTTCTGGTTTTGACACTTTTTTCAGCATGGCCCTTTTGACCGATGGGAAGCGAGACTTCTTTGTAGTGCTGATTTGCCTTTCCAGGTTGCTTGGTTGGCCAAAAAGGGCGTATGCGTTTTTTCCTGAATATATTCAGGAAAAAACGCATACGCCCTTTTTGGCCAAGGGCATCATTGTCAACGTTTTGCCGCTTTTCATGTGCTTTAAAGGCGATTCGAATCTACCTCCTGAAATCTGTTTCCTGCAATTCTGCCTTGATTTCAAATCCTCTTCTTTGCCTTCCCTCAATATATTTGTGGACGAGAGTTATCATTTATAACTCTGCAGGCTTGTGAATTGCAGTGCCCTGAAGCCCCATTTTACAAGTCGCTTTTTTGGGAGCCGGCCGCAAAAGCGCCGGATGGCTTCAGGCCCTGTTCTGGTTCCGGGGGGCAGGCTGAGCCTGTGGTTAATTCTTCTTCCTGATGGGAAAATAGAGTGACCTGTGCCTGTCCCAACACCAAGAGCTAGTCTCTCATTGGTTCCCCGTCTTCCCGTTCATCCTCAGGACAAATTGCAACCTGTACGGAACAGGAGGTTAAAGGTGCTGATGCTCCAAGTAGGGAGATTGCTAGTAAAGTGGCTGGAATGGCGAACCCGAGCACAAGGAGATGAGAAATGAGGTGCGTTTTAGAAACCTTTCCCCATCACACGGTGTACCATCTTCTGGGTTTCTCATGCATGTTTTCGATGTAGGAAGATGCCCTTGAACCTGGAGATTTGGGACCCATGCGATGGGTAGCACGCAGTATTACTTTAAAGGGTCTGCGTTTGCTCACCCAACCTCACCAAACCTCTCAGCCCCAAGAGTGTCCACCCTTATGTCTCATCCAGCTGTGGGTCTAGATATGGTCAATCCAGGTTGCATCACAGCCCCTGAACGAATTGTGTAAGAATTTCTCTCTCTTTCCCTGTCTTTGTTTCATGGGTTTTTAAAAGTAATTTCTTTTTATAATGGGGTTTAGCTGCTTTTCACGGCTGTGTTTAGGCCGCTTTACACCCACTTGACACACTAACAGAGAGATATCAATACATAGGTTTTAAGATTATTACTAGTCAGATATATTCTTGTGCGGTGAATCGGGCGTGTTGAGTCCAGTTCTCTGAGCAAGGAGTAGGTCTTGTCTATTCCATATTGGGTTTATGGAACGGTATCTGAGCTAATTTGAAACTCTTGTTTTATGTATCACCCCACCTCACCTTTCCCGTTAAGCAGCCATAGTGTGTTTTCTGCATGTGTGACTCTGTTCTGTTTTGTAATTCAGTTCAAGTGTAACGGTTTTTACATTCCCTCTATAAGTGACACCTTATGAGAAGTGTCCTTTTCTGTGTGACTTATTTCACTTAGAATCGTCTTACCTAAATCCACTCATCATGCTGCTACTAGCCTTATGACATTGATTTCATGGCTGAGTGATATTCCATTGTACATAAGGACCACAAATTTTTTATCCATTTTTCGCTTTCCTGGGATATTTAAGGTGGAAGGAAGTGGAGGTCCTTGTCAACAGAGCAGCCCTAAACTTTGGGGTGCTTGTGTCTTGCTGATTTTCAATTTTCCCACTTTATCCCCCCATGCGTGGAAGTGCCCTATGCTCTCTAAGCTGTGTTTTTTAGATGTTTCAGGACACACCGTACACTTCTCCAGAGTGGCTGTTGGCAATTTACATCCCGCCCATCAGTGTAGCAAGGCTCCCATTTCTCCATGGCCTGTCCTGCATTTCTGGTTTTGACACTTTTTTCAGCATGGCCCTTTTGACCGATGGGAAGCGAGACTTCTTTGTAGCGCTGATTTGCCTTTCCAGGTTGCTTGGTTGGCCAAAAAGGGCGTATGCGTTTTTTCCTGAATATATTCAGGAAAAAACGCATACGCCCTTTTTGGCCAAGGGCATCATTGTCAACGTTTTGCCGCTTTTCATGTGCTTTAAAGGCGATTCGAATCTACCTCCTGAAATCTGTTTCCTGCAATTCTGCCTTGATTTCAAATCCTCTTCTTTGCCTTCCCTCAATATATTTGTGGACGAGAGTTATCATTTATAACTCTGCAGGTTTGTGAATTGCAGTGCCCTGAATCTCCATTTTACAAGTCGCTTTTCTGGGAGCTGGCCGCAAAAGCGCAGGATGGCTTCAGGCCCTGTTCTGGTTCCGGGGGGCAGGCTGAGCCTGTGGTTAATTCTTCTTCCTGATGGGAAAATAGAGTGACCTGTGCCTGTCCCAACACCAAGAGCTAGTCTCTCATTGGTTCCCCGTCTTCCCGTTCATCCTCAGGACAAATTGCAACCTGTACGGAACAGGAGGTTAAAGGTGCTGATGCTCCAAGTAGGGAGATTGCTAGTAAAGTGGCTGGAATGGCGAACCCGAGCACAAGGAGATGAGAAATGAGGTGCGTTTTAGAAACCTTTCCCCATCACACGGTGTACCATCTTCTGGGTTTCTCATGCATGTTTTCGATGTAGGAAGATGCCCTTGAACCTGGAGATTTGGGACCCATGCGATGGGTCGCACGCAGTATTACTTTAAAGGGTCTGCCTTTGCTCACCCAACCTCACCAAACCTCTCAGCCCCAAGAGTGTCCACCCTTATGTCTCATCCAGCTGTGGGTCTAGATATGGTCAATCCAGGTTGCATCACAGCCCCTGAACGAATTGTGTAAGGATTTCTCTCTCTTTCCCTGTCTTTGTTTCATGGGTTTTTAAAAGTAATTTATTTTTATAATGGGTTTAGCTGCTTTTCACGGCTGTGTTTATGCCGCTTTACACCCACTTGACACACTAACAGAGAGATATCAATACATAGGTTTTAAGATTATTACTAGTCAGATATATTCTTGTGCGGTGAATCGGGCGTGTTGAGTCCAGTTCTCTGAGCAAGGAGTAGGTCTTGTCTATTCCATATTGGGTTTATGGAATGGTATCTGAGCTAATTTGAAACTCTTGTTTTATGTATCACCCCACCTCACCTTTCCCGTTAAGCAGCCATAGTGTGTTTTCTGCATGTGTGACTCTGTTCTGTTTTGTAATTCAGTTCAAGTGTAACGGTTTTTACATTCCCTCTATAAGTGACACCTTATGAGAAGTGTCCTTTTCTGTGTGACTTATTTCACTTAGAATCGTCTTACCTAAATCCACTCATCATGCTGCTACTAGCCTTATGACATTGATTTCATGGCTGAGTGATATTCCATTGTACATAAGGACCACAAATTTTTTATCCATTTTTCGCTTTCCTGGGATATTTAAGGTGGAAGGAAGTGGAGGTCCTTGTCAACAGAGCAGCCCTAAACTTTGGGGTGCTTGTGTCTTGCTGATTTTCAATTTTCCCACTTTATCCCCCCATGCGTGGAAGTGCCCTAGGCTCTCTAAGCTGTGTTTTTTAGATGTTTCAGGACACACCGTACACTTCTCCAGAGTGGCTGTTGGCAATTTACATCCCGCCCATCAGTGTAGCAAGGCTCCCATTTCTCCATGGCCTGTCCTGCATTTCTGGTTTTGACACTTTTTTCAGCATGGCCCTTTTGACCGATGGGAAGCGAGACTTCTTTGTAGCGCTGATTTGCCTTTCCAGGTTGCTTGGTTGGCCAAAAAGGGCGTATGCGTTTTTTCCTGAATATATTCAGGAAAAAACGCATACGCCCTTTTTGGCCAAGGGCATCATTGTCAACGTTTTGCCGCTTTTCATGTGCTTTAAAGGCGATTCGAATCTACCTCCTGAAATCTGTTTCCTGCAATTCTGCCTTGATTTCAAATCCTCTTCTTTGCCTTCCCTCAATATATTTGTGGACGAGAGTTATCATTTATAACTCTGCAGGTTTGTGAATTGCAGTGCCCTGAAGCTCCATTTTACAAGTCGCTTTTTTGGGAGCCGGCCGCAAAAGCGCCGGATGGCTTCAGGCCCTGTTCTGGTTCAGGGGGGCAGGCTGAGCCTGTGGTTAATTCTTCTTCCTGATGGGAAAATAGAGTGACCTGTGCCTGTCCCAACACCAAGAGCTAGTCTCTCATTGGTTCCCCGTCTTCCCGTTCATCCTCAGGACAAATTGCAACCTGTACGGAACAGGAGGTTAAAGGTGCTGATGCTCCAAGTAGGGAGATTGCTAGTAAAGTGGCTGGAATGGCGAACCCGAGCACAAGGAGATGAGAAATGAGGTGCGTTTTAGAAACCTTTCCCCATCACACGGTGTACCATCTTCTGGGTTTCTCATGCATGTTTTCGATGTAGGAAGATGCCCTTGAACCTGGAGATTTGGGACCCATGCGATGGGTCGCACGCAGTATTACTTTAAAGGGTCTGCGTTTGCTCACCCAACCTCACCAAACCTCTCAGCCCCAAGAGTGTCCACCCTTATGTCTCATCCAGCTGTGGGTCTAGATATGGTCAATCCAGGTTGCATCACAGCCCCTGAACGAATTGTGTAAGGATTTCTCTCTCTTTCCCTGTCTTTGTTTCATGGGTTTTTAAAAGTAATTTATTTTTATAATGGGTTTAGCTGCTTTTCACGGCTGTGTTTATGCCGCTTTACACCCACTTGACACACTAACAGAGAGATATCAATACATAGGTTTTAAGATTATTACTAGTCAGATATATTCTTGTGCGGTGAATCGGGCGTGTTGAGTCCAGTTCTCTGAGCAAGGAGTAGGTCTTGTCTATTCCATATTGGGTTTATGGAATGGTATCTGAGCTAATTTGAAACTCTTGTTTTATGTATCACCCCACCTCACCTTTCCCGTTAAGCAGCCATAGTGTGTTTTCTGCATGTGTGACTCTGTTCTGTTTTGTAATTCAGTTCAAGTGTAACGGTTTTTACATTCCCTCTATAAGTGACACCTTATGAGAAGTGTCCTTTTCTGTGTGACTTATTTCACTTAGAATCGTCTTACCTAAATCCACTCATCATGCTGCTACTAGCCTTATGACATTGATTTCATGGCTGAGTGATATTCCATTGTACATAAGGACCACAAATTTTTTATCCATTTTTCGCTTTCCTGGGATATTTAAGGTGGAAGGAAGTGGAGGTCCTTGTCAACAGAGCAGCCCTAAACTTTGGGGTGCTTGTGTCTTGCTGATTTTCAATTTTCCCACTTTATCCCCCCATGCGTGGAAGTGCCCTATGCTCTCTAAGCTGTGTTTTTTAGATGTTTCAGGACACACCGTACACTTCTCCAGAGTGGCTGTTGGCAATTTACATCCCGCCCATCAGTGTAGCAAGGCTCCCATTTCTCCATGGCCTGTCCTGCATTTCTGGTTTTGACACTTTTTTCAGCATGGCCCTTTTGACCGATGGGAAGCGAGACTTCTTTGTAGCGCTGATTTGCCTTTCCAGGTTGCTTGGTTGGCCAAAAAGGGCGTATGCGTTTTTTCCTGAATATATTCAGGAAAAAACGCATACGCCCTTTTTGGCCAAGGGCATCATTGTCAACGTTTTGCCGCTTTTCATGTGCTTTAAAGGCGATTCGAATCTACCTCCTGAAATCTGTTTCCTGCAATTCTGCCTTGATTTCAAATCCTCTTCTTTGCCTTCCCTCAATATATTTGTGGACGAGAGTTATCATTTATAACTCTGCAGGTTTGTGAATTGCAGTGCCCTGAAGCTCCATTTTACAAGTCGCTTTTTTGGGAGCCGGCCGCAAAAGCGCCGGATGGCTTCAGGCCCTGTTCTGGTTCAGGGGGGCAGGCTGAGCCTGTGGTTAATTCTTCTTCCTGATGGGAAAATAGAGTGACCTGTGCCTGTCCCAACACCAAGAGCTAGTCTCTCATTGGTTCCCCGTCTTCCCGTTCATCCTCAGGACAAATTGCAACCTGTACGGAACAGGAGGTTAAAGGTGCTGATGCTCCAAGTAGGGAGATTGCTAGTAAAGTGGCTGGAATGGCGAACCCGAGCACAAGGAGATGAGAAATGAGGTGCGTTTTAGAAACCTTTCCCCATCACACGGTGTACCATCTTCTGGGTTTCTCATGCATGTTTTCGATGTAGGAAGATGCCCTTGAACCTGGAGATTTGGGACCCATGCGATGGGTCGCACGCAGTATTACTTTAAAGGGTCTGCGTTTGCTCACCCAACCTCACCAAACCTCTCAGCCCCAAGAGTGTCCACCCTTATGTCTCATCCAGCTGTGGGTCTAGATATGGTCAATCCAGGTTGCATCACAGCCCCTGAACGAATTGTGTAAGGATTTCTCTCTCTTTCCCTGTCTTTGTTTCATGGGTTTTTAAAAGTAATTTATTTTTATAATGGGTTTAGCTGCTTTTCACGGCTGTGTTTATGCCGCTTTACACCCACTTGACACACTAACAGAGAGATATCAATACATAGGTTTTAAGATTATTACTAGTCAGATATATTCTTGTGCGGTGAATCGGGCGTGTTGAGTCCAGTTCTCTGAGCAAGGAGTAGGTCTTGTCTATTCCATATTGGGTTTATGGAATGGTATCTGAGCTAATTTGAAACTCTTGTTTTATGTATCACCCCACCTCACCTTTCCCGTTAAGCAGCCATAGTGTGTTTTCTGCATGTGTGACTCTGTTCTGTTTTGTAATTCAGTTCAAGTGTAACGGTTTTTACATTCCCTCTATAAGTGACACCTTATGAGAAGTGTCCTTTTCTGTGTGACTTATTTCACTTAGAATCGTCTTACCTAAATCCACTCATCATGCTGCTACTAGCCTTATGACATTGATTTCATGGCTGAGTGATATTCCATTGTACATAAGGACCACAACTTTTTTATCCATTTTTCGCTTTCCTGGGATATTTAAGGTGGAAGGAAGTGGAGGTCCTTGTCAACAGAGCAGCCCTAAACTTTGGGGTGCTTGTGTCTTGCTGATTTTCAATTTTCCCACTTTATCCCCCCATGCGTGGAAGTGCCCTATGCTCTCTAAGCTGTGTTTTTTAGATGTTTCAGGACACACCGTACACTTCTCCAGAGTGGCTGTTGGCAATTTACATCCCGCCCATCAGTGTAGCAAGGCTCCCATTTCTCCATGGCCTGTCCTGCATTTCTGGTTTTGACACTTTTTTCAGCATGGCCCTTTTGACCGATGGGAAGCGAGACTTCTTTGTCGCGCTGATTTGCCTTTCCAGGTTGCTTGGTTGGCCAAAAAGGGCGTATGCGTTTTTTCCTGAATATATTCAGGAAAAAACGCATACGCCCTTTTTGGCCAAGGGCATCATTGTCAACGTTTTGCCGCTTTTCATGTGCTTTAAAGGCGATTCGAATCTACCTCCTGAAATCTGTTTCCTGCAATTCTGCCTTGATTTCAAATCCTCTTCTTTGCCTTCCCTCAATATATTTGTGGACGAGAGTTATCATTTATAACTCTGCAGGCTTGTGAATTGCAGTGCCCTGAAGCTCCATTTTACAAGTCGCTTTTTTGGGAGCCGGCCGCAAAAGCGCCGGATGGCTTCAGGCCCTGTTCTGGTTCCGGGGGGCAGGCTGAGCCTGTGGTTAATTCTTCTTCCTGATGGGAAAATAGAGTGACCTGTGCCTGTCCCAACACCAAGAGCTAGTCTCTCATTGGTTCCCCGTCTTCCCGTTCATCCTCAGGACAAATTGCAACCTGTACGGAACAGGAGGTTAAAGGTGCTGATGCTCCAAGTAGGGAGATTGCTACTAAAGTGGCTGGAATGGCGAACCCGAGCACAAGGAGATGAGAAATGAGGTGCGTTTTAGAAACCTTTCCCCATCACACGGTGTACCATCTTCTGGGTTTCTCATGCATGTTTTCGATGTAGGAAGATGCCCTTGAACCTGGAGATTTGGGACCCATGCGATGGGTAGCACGCAGTATTACTTTAAAGGGTCTGCGTTTGCTCACCCAACCTCACCAAACCTCTCAGCCCCAAGAGTGTCCACCCTTATGTCTCATCCAGCTGTGGGTCTAGATATGGTCAATCCAGGTTGCATCACAGCCCCTGAACGAATTGTGAAAGAATTTCTCTCTCTTTCCCTGTCTTTGTTTCATGGGTTTTTAAAAGTAATTTCTTTTTATAATGGGGTTTAGCTGCTTTTCACGGCTGTGTTTAGGCCGCTTTACACCCACTTGACACACTAACAGAGAGATATCAATACATAGGTTTTAAGATTATTACTAGTCAGATATATTCTTGTGCGGTGAATCGGGCGTGTTGAGTCCAGTTCTCTGAGCAAGGAGTAGGTCTTGTCTATTCCATATTGGGTTTATGGAACGGTATCTGAGCTAATTTGAAACTCTTGTTTTATGTATCACCCCACCTCACCTTTCCCGTTAAGCAGCCATAGTGTGTTTTCTGCATGTGTGACTCTGTTCTGTTTTGTAATTCAGTTCAAGTGTAACGGTTTTTACATTCCCTCTATAAGTGACACCTTATGAGAAGTGTCCTTTTCTGTGTGACTTATTTCACTTAGAATCGTCTTACCTAAATCCACTCATCATGCTGCTACTAGCCTTATGACATTGATTTCATGGCTGAGTGATATTCCATTGTACATAAGGACCACAACTTTTTTATCCATTTTTCGCTTTCCTGGGATATTTAAGGTGGAAGGAAGTGGAGGTCCTTGTCAACAGAGCAGCCCTAAACTTTGGGGTGCTTGTGTCTTGCTGATTTTCAATTTTCCCACTTTATCCCCCCATGCGTGGAAGTGCCCTATGCTCTCTAAGCTGTGTTTTTTAGATGTTTCAGGACACACCGTACACTTCTCCAGAGTGGCTGTTGGCAATTTACATCCCGCCCATCAGTGTAGCAAGGCTCCCATTTCTCCATGGCCTGTCCTGCATTTCTGGTTTTGACACTTTTTTCAGCATGGCCCTTTTGACCGATGGGAAGCGAGACTTCTTTGTAGCGCTGATTTGCCTTTCCAGGTTGCTTGGTTGGCCAAAAAGGGCGTATGCGTTTTTTCCTGAATATATCCAGGAAAAAACGCATACGCGCTTTTTGGCCAAGGGCATCATTGTCAACGTTTTGCCGCTTTTCATGTGCTTTAAAGGCGATTCGAATCTACCTCCTGAAATCTGTTTCCTGCAATTCTGCCTTGATTTCAAATCCTCTTCTTTGCCTTCCCTCAATATATTTGTGGACGAGAGTTATCATTTATAACTCTGCAGGTTTGTGAATTGCAGTGCCCTGAAGCTCCATTTTACAAGTCGCTTTTTTGGGAGCCGGCCGCAAAAGCGCCGGATGGCTTCAGGCCCTGTTCTGGTTCAGGGGGGCAGGCTGAGCCTGTGGTTAATTCTTCTTCCTGATGGGAAAATAGAGTGACCTGTGCCTGTCCCAACACCAAGAGCTAGTCTCTCATTGGTTCCCCGTCTTCCCGTTCATCCTCAGGACAAATTGCAACCTGTACGGAACAGGAGGTTAAAGGTGCTGATGCTCCAAGTAGGGAGATTGCTAGTAAAGTGGCTGGAATGGCGAACCCGAGCACAAGGAGATGAGAAATGAGGTGCGTTTTAGAAACCTTTCCCCATCACACGGTGTACCATCTTCTGGGTTTCTCATGCATGTTTTCGATGTAGGAAGATGCCCTTGAACCTGGAGAATTGGGACCCATGCGATGGATAGCACGCAGTATTACTTTAAAGGGTCTGCGTTTGCTCACCCAACCTCACCAAACCTCTCAGCACCAAGAGTGTCCACCCTTATGTCTCATCCAGCTGTGGGTCTAGATATGGTCAATCCAGGTTGCATCACAGCCCCTGAACGAATTGTGTAAGAATTTCTCTCTCTTTCCCTGTCTTTGTTTCATGGGTTTTTAAAAGTAATTTCTTTTTATAATGGGGTTTAGCTGCTTTTCACGGCTGTGTTTAGGCCGCTTTACACCCACTTGACACACTAACAGAGAGATATCAATACATAGGTTTTAAGATTATTACTAGTCAGATATATTCTTGTGCGGTGAATCGGGCGTGTTGAGTCCAGTTCTCTGAGCAAGGAGTAGGTCTTGTCTATTCCATATTGGGTTTATGGAACGGTATCTGAGCTAATTTGAAACTCTTGTTTTATGTATCACCCCACCTCACCTTTCCCGTTAAGCAGCCATAGTGTGTTTTCTGCATGTGTGACTCTGTTCTGTTTTGTAATTCAGTTCAAGTGTAACGGTTTTTACATTCCCTCTATAAGTGACACCTTATGAGAAGTGTCCTTTTCTGTGTGACTTATTTCACTTAGAATCGTCTTACCTAAATCCACTCATCATGCTGCTACTAGCCTTATGACATTGATTTCATGGCTGAGTGATATTCCATTGTACATAAGGACCACAACTTTTTTATCCATTTTTCGCTTTCCTGGGATATTTAAGGTGGAAGGAAGTGGAGGTCCTTGTCAACAGAGCAGCCCTAAACTTTGGGGTGCTTGTGTCTTGCTGATTTTCAATTTTCCCACTTTATCCCCCCATGCGTGGAAGTGCCCTAGGCTCTCTAAGCTGTGTTTTTTAGATGTTTCAGGACACACCGTACACTTCTCCAGAGTGGCTGTTGGCAATTTACATCCCGCCCATCAGTGTAGCAAGGCTCCCATTTCTCCATGGCCTGTCCTGCATTTCTGGTTTTGACACTTTTTTCAGCATGGCCCTTTTGACCGATGGGAAGCGAGACTTCTTTGTCGCGCTGATTTGCCTTTCCAGGTTGCTTGGTTGGCCAAAAAGGGCGTATGCGTTTTTTCCTGAATATATTCAGGAAAAAACGCATACGCCCTTTTTGGCCAAGGGCATCATTGTCAACGTTTTGCCGCTTTTCATGTGCTTTAAAGGCGATTCGAATCTACCTCCTGAAATCTGTTTCCTGCAATTCTGCCTTGATTTCAAATCCTCTTCTTTGCCTTCCCTCAATATATTTGTGGACGAGAGTTATCATTTATAACTCTGCAGGTTTGTGAATTGCAGTGCCCTGAAGCTCCATTTTACAAGTCGCTTTTTTGGGAGCCGGCCGCAAAAGTGCCGGATGGCTTCAGGCCCTGTTCTGGTTCCGGGGGGCAGGCTGAGCCTGTGGTTAATTCTTCTTCCTGATGGGAAAATAGAGTGACCTGTGCCTGTCCCAACACCAAGAGCTAGTCTCTCATTGGTTCCCCGTCTTCCCGTTCATCCTCAGGACAAATTGCAACCTGTACGGAACAGGAGGTTAAAGGTGCTGATGCTCCAAGTAGGGAGATTGCTAGTAAAGTGGCTGGAATGGCGAACCCGAGCACAAGGAGATGAGAAATGAGGTGCGTTTTAGAAACCTTTCCCCATCACACGGTGTACCATCTTCTGGGTTTCTCATGCATGTTTTCGATGTAGGAAGATGCCCTTGAACCTGGAGATTTGGGACCCATGCGATGGGTCGCACGCAGTATTACTTTAAAGGGTCTGCGTTTGCTCACCCAACCTCACCAAACCTCTCAGCCCCAAGAGTGTCCACCCTTATGTCTCATCCAGCTGTGGGTCTAGATATGGTCAATCCAGGTTGCATCACAGCCCCTGAACGAATTGTGTAAGAATTTCTCTCTCTTTCCCTGTCTTTGTTTCATGGGTTTTTAAAAGTAATTTCTTTTTATAATGGGGTTTAGCTGCTTTTCACGGCTGTGTTTAGGCCGCTTTACACCCACTTGACACACTAACAGAGAGATATCAATACATAGGTTTTAAGATTATTACTGGTCAGATATATTCTTGTGCGGTGAATCGGGCGTGTTGAGTCCAGTTCTCTGAGCAAGGAGTAGGTCTTGTCTATTCCATATTGGGTTTATGGAACGGTATCTGAGCTAATTTGAAACTCTTGTTTTATGTATCACCCCACCTCACCTTTCCCGTTAAGCAGCCATAGTGTGTTTTCTGCATGTGTGACTCTGTTCTGTTTTGTAATTCAGTTCAAGTGTAACGGTTTTTACATTCCCTCTATAAGTGACACCTTATGAGAAGTGTCCTTTTCTGTGTGACTTATTTCACTTAGAATCGTCTTACCTAAATCCACTCATCATGCTGCTACTAGCCTTATGACATTGATTTCATGGCTGAGTGATATTCCATTGTACATAAGGACCACAACTTTTTTATCCATTTTTCGCTTTCCTGGGATATTTAAGGTGGAAGGAAGTGGAGGTCCTTGTCAACAGAGCAGCCCTAAACTTTGGGGTGCTTGTGTCTTGCTGATTTTCAATTTTCCCACTTTATCCCCCCATGCGTGGAAGTGCCCTATGCTCTCTAAGCTGTGTTTTTTAGATGTTTCAGGACACACCGTACACTTCTCCAGAGTGGCTGTTGGCAATTTACATCCCGCCCATCAGTGTAGCAAGGCTCCCATTTCTCCATGGCCTGTCCTGCATTTCTGGTTTTGACACTTTTTTCAGCATGGCCCTTTTGACCGATGGGAAGCGAGACTTCTTTGTAGCGCTGATTTGCCTTTCCAGGTTGCTTGGTTGGCCAAAAAGGGCGTATGCGTTTTTTCCTGAATATATCCAGGAAAAAACGCATACGCGCTTTTTGGCCAAGGGCATCATTGTCAACGTTTTGCCGCTTTTCATGTGCTTTAAAGGCGATTCGAATCTACCTCCTGAAATCTGTTTCCTGCAATTCTGCCTTGATTTCAAATCCTCTTCTTTGCCTTCCCTCAATATATTTGTGGACGAGAGTTATCATTTATAACTCTGCAGGTTTGTGAATTGCAGTGCCCTGAAGCTCCATTTTACAAGTCGCTTTTTTGGGAGCCGGCCGCAAAAGCGCCGGATGGCTTCAGGCCCTGTTCTGGTTCAGGGGGGCAGGCTGAGCCTGTGGTTAATTCTTCTTCCTGATGGGAAAATAGAGTGACCTGTGCCTGTCCCAACACCAAGAGCTAGTCTCTCATTGGTTCCCCGTCTTCCCGTTCATCCTCAGGACAAATTGCAACCTGTACGGAACAGGAGGTTAAAGGTGCTGATGCTCCAAGTAGGGAGATTGCTAGTAAAGTGGCTGGAATGGCGAACCCGAGCACAAGGAGATGAGAAATGAGGTGCGTTTTAGAAACCTTTCCCCATCACACGGTGTACCATCTTCTGGGTTTCTCATGCATGTTTTCGATGTAGGAAGATGCCCTTGAACCTGGAGATTTGGGACCCATGCGATGGGTCGCACGCAGTATTACTTTAAAGGGTCTGCGTTTGCTCACCCAACCTCACCAAACCTCTCAGCCCCAAGAGTGTCCACCCTTATGTCTCATCCAGCTGTGGGTCTAGATATGGTCAATCCAGGTTGCATCACAGCCCCTGAACGAATTGTGTAAGAATTTCTCTCTCTTTCCCTGTCTTTGTTTCATGGGTTTTTAAAAGTAATTTCTTTTTATAATGGGGTTTAGCTGCTTTTCACGGCTGTGTTTAGGCCGCTTTACACCCACTTGACACACTAACAGAGAGATATCAATACATAGGTTTTAAGATTATTACTGGTCAGATATATTCTTGTGCGGTGAATCGGGCGTGTTGAGTCCAGTTCTCTGAGCAAGGAGTAGGTCTTGTCTATTCCATATTGGGTTTATGGAACGGTATCTGAGCTAATTTGAAACTCTTGTTTTATGTATCACCCCACCTCACCTTTCCCGTTAAGCAGCCATAGTGTGTTTTCTGCATGTGTGACTCTGTTCTGTTTTGTAATTCAGTTCAAGTGTAACGGTTTTTACATTCCCTCTATAAGTGACACCTTATGAGAAGTGTCCTTTTCTGTGTGACTTATTTCACTTAGAATCGTCTTACCTAAATCCACTCATCATGCTGCTACTAGCCTTATGACATTGATTTCATGGCTGAGTGATATTCCATTGTACATAAGGACCACAACTTTTTTATCCATTTTTCGCTTTCCTGGGATATTTAAGGTGGAAGGAAGTGGAGGTCCTTGTCAACAGAGCAGCCCTAAACTTTGGGGTGCTTGTGTCTTGCTGATTTTCAATTTTCCCACTTTATCCCCCCATGCGTGGAAGTGCCCTATGCTCTCTAAGCTGTGTTTTTTAGATGTTTCAGGACACACCGTACACTTCTCCAGAGTGGCTGTTGGCAATTTACATCCCGCCCATCAGTGTAGCAAGGCTCCCATTTCTCCATGGCCTGTCCTGCATTTCTGGTTTTGACACTTTTTTCAGCATGGCCCTTTTGACCGATGGGAAGCGAGACTTCTTTGTAGCGCTGATTTGCCTTTCCAGGTTGCTTGGTTGGCCAAAAAGGGCGTATGCGTTTTTTCCTGAATATATCCAGGAAAAAACGCATACGCGCTTTTTGGCCAAGGGCATCATTGTCAACGTTTTGCCGCTTTTCATGTGCTTTAAAGGCGATTCGAATCTACCTCCTGAAATCTGTTTCCTGCAATTCTGCCTTGATTTCAAATCCTCTTCTTTGCCTTCCCTCAATATATTTGTGGACGAGAGTTATCATTTATAACTCTGCAGGTTTGTGAATTGCAGTGCCCTGAAGCTCCATTTTACAAGTCGCTTTTTTGGGAGCCGGCCGCAAAAGCGCCGGATGGCTTCAGGCCCTGTTCTGGTTCAGGGGGGCAGGCTGAGCCTGTGGTTAATTCTTCTTCCTGATGGGAAAATAGAGTGACCTGTGCCTGTCCCAACACCAAGAGCTAGTCTCTCATTGGTTCCCCGTCTTCCCGTTCATCCTCAGGACAAATTGCAACCTGTACGGAACAGGAGGTTAAAGGTGCTGATGCTCCAAGTAGGGAGATTGCTAGTAAAGTGGCTGGAATGGCGAACCCGAGCACAAGGAGATGAGAAATGAGGTGCGTTTTAGAAACCTTTCCCCATCACACGGTGTACCATCTTCTGGGTTTCTCATGCATGTTTTCGATGTAGGAAGATGCCCTTGAACCTGGAGAATTGGGACCCATGCGATGGATAGCACGCAGTATTACTTTAAAGGGTCTGCGTTTGCTCACCCAACCTCACCAAACCTCTCAGCACCAAGAGTGTCCACCCTTATGTCTCATCCAGCTGTGGGTCTAGATATGGTCAATCCAGGTTGCATCACAGCCCCTGAACGAATTGTGTAAGAATTTCTCTCTCTTTCCCTGTCTTTGTTTCATGGGTTTTTAAAAGTAATTTCTTTTTATAATGGGGTTTAGCTGCTTTTCACGGCTGTGTTTAGGCCGCTTTACACCCACTTGACACACTAACAGAGAGATATCAATACATAGGTTTTAAGATTATTACTAGTCAGATATATTCTTGTGCGGTGAATCGGGCGTGTTGAGTCCAGTTCTCTGAGCAAGGAGTAGGTCTTGTCTATTCCATATTGGGTTTATGGAACGGTATCTGAGCTAATTTGAAACTCTTGTTTTATGTATCACCCCACCTCACCTTTCCCGTTAAGCAGCCATAGTGTGTTTTCTGCATGTGTGACTCTGTTCTGTTTTGTAATTCAGTTCAAGTGTAACGGTTTTTACATTCCCTCTATAAGTGACACCTTATGAGAAGTGTCCTTTTCTGTGTGACTTATTTCACTTAGAATCGTCTTACCTAAATCCACTCATCATGCTGCTACTAGCCTTATGACATTGATTTCATGGCTGAGTGATATTCCATTGTACATAAGGACCACAACTTTTTTATCCATTTTTCGCTTTCCTGGGATATTTAAGGTGGAAGGAAGTGGAGGTCCTTGTCAACAGAGCAGCCCTAAACTTTGGGGTGCTTGTGTCTTGCTGATTTTCAATTTTCCCACTTTATCCCCCCATGCGTGGAAGTGCCCTAGGCTCTCTAAGCTGTGTTTTTTAGATGTTTCAGGACACACCGTACACTTCTCCAGAGTGGCTGTTGGCAATTTACATCCCGCCCATCAGTGTAGCAAGGCTCCCATTTCTCCATGGCCTGTCCTGCATTTCTGGTTTTGACACTTTTTTCAGCATGGCCCTTTTGACCGATGGGAAGCGAGACTTCTTTGTCGCGCTGATTTGCCTTTCCAGGTTGCTTGGTTGGCCAAAAAGGGCGTATGCGTTTTTTCCTGAATATATTCAGGAAAAAACGCATACGCCCTTTTTGGCCAAGGGCATCATTGTCAACGTTTTGCCGCTTTTCATGTGCTTTAAAGGCGATTCGAATCTACCTCCTGAAATCTGTTTCCTGCAATTCTGCCTTGATTTCAAATCCTCTTCTTTGCCTTCCCTCAATATATTTGTGGACGAGAGTTATCATTTATAACTCTGCAGGTTTGTGAATTGCAGTGCCCTGAAGCTCCATTTTACAAGTCGCTTTTTTGGGAGCCGGCCGCAAAAGTGCCGGATGGCTTCAGGCCCTGTTCTGGTTCCGGGGGGCAGGCTGAGCCTGTGGTTAATTCTTCTTCCTGATGGGAAAATAGAGTGACCTGTGCCTGTCCCAACACCAAGAGCTAGTCTCTCATTGGTTCCCCGTCTTCCCGTTCATCCTCAGGACAAATTGCAACCTGTACGGAACAGGAGGTTAAAGGTGCTGATGCTCCAAGTAGGGAGATTGCTAGTAAAGTGGCTGGAATGGCGAACCCGAGCACAAGGAGATGAGAAATGAGGTGCGTTTTAGAAACCTTTCCCCATCACACGGTGTACCATCTTCTGGGTTTCTCATGCATGTTTTCGATGTAGGAAGATGCCCTTGAACCTGGAGATTTGGGACCCATGCGATGGGTCGCACGCAGTATTACTTTAAAGGGTCTGCGTTTGCTCACCCAACCTCACCAAACCTCTCAGCCCCAAGAGTGTCCACCCTTATGTCTCATCCAGCTGTGGGTCTAGATATGGTCAATCCAGGTTGCATCACAGCCCCTGAACGAATTGTGTAAGAATTTCTCTCTCTTTCCCTGTCTTTGTTTCATGGGTTTTTAAAAGTAATTTCTTTTTATAATGGGGTTTAGCTGCTTTTCACGGCTGTGTTTAGGCCGCTTTACACCCACTTGACACACTAACAGAGAGATATCAATACATAGGTTTTAAGATTATTACTGGTCAGATATATTCTTGTGCGGTGAATCGGGCGTGTTGAGTCCAGTTCTCTGAGCAAGGAGTAGGTCTTGTCTATTCCATATTGGGTTTATGGAACGGTATCTGAGCTAATTTGAAACTCTTGTTTTATGTATCACCCCACCTCACCTTTCCCGTTAAGCAGCCATAGTGTGTTTTCTGCATGTGTGACTCTGTTCTGTTTTGTAATTCAGTTCAAGTGTAACGGTTTTTACATTCCCTCTATAAGTGACACCTTATGAGAAGTGTCCTTTTCTGTGTGACTTATTTCACTTAGAATCGTCTTACCTAAATCCACTCATCATGCTGCTACTAGCCTTATGACATTGATTTCATGGCTGAGTGATATTCCATTGTACATAAGGACCACAACTTTTTTATCCATTTTTCGCTTTCCTGGGATATTTAAGGTGGAAGGAAGTGGAGGTCCTTGTCAACAGAGCAGCCCTAAACTTTGGGGTGCTTGTGTCTTGCTGATTTTCAATTTTCCCGCTTTATCCCCCCATGCTTGGAAGTGCCCTAGGCTCTCTAAGCTGTGTTTTTTAGATGTTTCAGGACACACCGTACACTTCTCCAGAGTGGCTGTTGGCAATTTACATCCCGCCCATCAGTGTAGCAAGGCTCCCATTTCTCCATGGCCTGTCCTGCATTTCTGGTTTTGACACTTTTTTCAGCATGGCCCTTTTGACCGATGGGAAGCGAGACTTCTTTGTCGCGCTGATTTGCCTTTCCAGGTTGCTTGGTTGGCCAAAAAGGGCGTATGCGTTTTTTCCTGAATATATTCAGGAAAAAACGCATACGCCCTTTTTGGCCAAGGGCATCATTGTCAACGTTTTGCCGCTTTTCATGTGCTTTAAAGGCGATTCGAATCTACCTCCTGAAATCTGTTTCCTGCAATTCTGCCTTGATTTCAAATCCTCTTCTTTGCCTTCCCTCAATATATTTGTGGACGAGAGTTATCATTTATAACTCTGCAGGCTTGTGAATTGCAGTGCCCTGAAGCTCCATTTTACAAGTCGCTTTTTTGGGAGCCGGCCGCAAAAGCGCCGGATGGCTTCAGGCCCTGTTCTGGTTCCGGGGGGCAGGCTGAGCCTGTGGTTAATTCTTCTTCCTGATGGGAAAATAGAGTGACCTGTGCCTGTCCCAACACCAAGAGCTAGTCTCTCATTGGTTCCCCGTCTTCCCGTTCATCCTCAGGACAAATTGCAACCTGTACGGAACAGGAGGTTAAAGGTGCTGATGCTCCAAGTAGGGAGATTGCTAGTAAAGTGGCTGGAATGGCGAACCCGAGCACAAGGAGATGAGAAATGAGGTGCGTTTTAGAAACCTTTCCCCATCACACGGTGTACCATCTTCTGGGTTTCTCATGCATGTTTTCGATGTAGGAAGATGCCCTTGAACCTGGAGATTTGGGACCCATGCGATGGGTCGCACGCAGTATTACTTTAAAGGGTCTGCGTTTGCTCACCCAACCTCACCAAACCTCTCAGCCCCAAGAGTGTCCACCCTTATGTCTCATCCAGCTGTGGGTCTAGATATGGTCAATCCAGGTTGCATCACAGCCCCTGAACGAATTGTGTAAGAATTTCTCTCTCTTTCCCTGTCTTTGTTTCATGGGTTTTTAAAAGTAATTTCTTTTTATAATGGGGTTTAGCTGCTTTTCACGGCTGTGTTTAGGCCGCTTTACACCCACTTGACACACTAACAGAGAGATATCAATACATAGGTTTTAAGATTATTACTGGTCAGATATATTCTTGTGCGGTGAATCGGGCGTGTTGAGTCCAGTTCTCTGAGCAAGGAGTAGGTCTTGTCTATTCCATATTGGGTTTATGGAACGGTATCTGAGCTAATTTGAAACTCTTGTTTTATGTATCACCCCACCTCACCTTTCCCGTTAAGCAGCCATAGTGTGTTTTCTGCATGTGTGACTCTGTTCTGTTTTGTAATTCAGTTCAAGTGTAACGGTTTTTACATTCCCTCTATAAGTGACACCTTATGAGAAGTGTCCTTTTCTGTGTGACTTATTTCACTTAGAATCGTCTTACCTAAATCCACTCATCATGCTGCTACTAGCCTTATGACATTGATTTCATGGCTGAGTGATATTCCATTGTACATAAGGACCACAACTTTTTTATCCATTTTTCGCTTTCCTGGGATATTTAAGGTGGAAGGAAGTGGAGGTCCTTGTCAACAGAGCAGCCCTAAACTTGGGGTGCTTGTGTCTTGCTGATTTTCAATTTTCCCGCTTTATCCCCCCATGCGTGGAAGTGCCCTATGCTCTCTAAGCTGTGTTTTTTAGATGTTTCAGGACACACCGTACACTTCTCCAGAGTGGCTGTTGGCAATTTACATCCCGCCCATCAGTGTAGCAAGGCTCCCATTTCTCCATGGCCTGTCCTGCATTTCTGGTTTTGACACTTTTTTCAGCATGGCCCTTTTGACCGATGGGAAGCGAGACTTCTTTGTCGCGCTGATTTGCCTTTCCAGGTTGCTTGGTTGGCCAAAAAGGGCGTATGCGTTTTTTCCTGAATATATTCAGGAAAAAATGCATACGCCCTTTTTGGCCAAGGGCATCATTGTCAACGTTTTGCCGCTTTTCATGTGCTTTAAAGGCGATTCGTATCTACCTCCTGAAATCTGTTTCCTGCAATTCTGCCTTGATTTCAAATCCTCTTCTTTGCCTTCCCTCAATATATTTGTGGACGAGAGTTATCATTTATAACTCTGCAGGTTTGTGAATTGCAGTGCCCTGAAGCTCCATTTTACAAGTCGCTTTTTTGGGAGCCGGCCGCAAAAGTGCAGGATGGCTTCAGGCCCTGTTCTGGTTCCGGGGGGCAGGCTGAGCCTGTGGTTAATTCTTCTTCCTGATGGGAAAATAGAGTGACCTGTGCCTGTCCCAACACCAAGAGCTAGTCTCTCATTGGTTCCCCGTCTTCCCGTTCATCCTCAGGACAAATTGCAACCTGTACGGAACAGGAGGTTAAAGGTGCTGATGCTCCAAGTAGGGAGATTGCTAGTAAAGTGGCTGGAATGGCGAACCCGAGCACAAGGAGATGAGAAATGAGGAGCGTTTTAGAAACCTTTCCCCATCACACGGTGTACCATCTTCTGGGTTTCTCATGCATGTTTTCGATGTAGGAAGATGCCCTTGAACCTGGAGATTTGGGACCCATGCGATGGGTAGCACGCAGTATTACTTTAAAGGGTCTGCGTTTGCTCACCCAACCTCACCAAACCTCTCAGCCCCAAGAGTGTCCACCCTTATGTCTCATCCAGCTGTGGGTCTAGATATGGTCAATCCAGGTTGCATCACAGCCCCTGAACGAATTGTGTAAGAATTTCTCTCTCTTTCCCTGTCTTTGTTTCATGGGTTTTTAAAAGTAATTTATTTTTATAATGGGGTTTAGCTGCTTTTCACGGCTGTGTTTAGGCCGCTTTACACCCACTTGACACACTAACAGAGAGATATCAATACATAGGTTTTAAGATTATTACTAGTCAGATATATTCTTGTGCGGTGAATCGGGCGTGTTGAGTCCAGTTCTCTGAGCAAGGAGTAGGTCTTGTCTATTCCATATTGGGTTTATGGAACGGTATCTGAGCTAATTTGAAACTCTTGTTTTATGTATCACCCCACCTCACCTTTCCCGTTAAGCAGCCATAGTGTGTTTTCTGCATGTGTGACTCTGTTCTGTTTTGTAATTCAGTTCAAGTGTAACGGTTTTTACATTCCCTCTATAAGTGACACCTTATGAGAAGTGTCCTTTTCTGTGTGACTTATTTCACTTAGAATCGTCTTACCTAAATCCACTCATCATGCTGCTACTAGCCTTATGACATTGATTTCATGGCTGAGTGATATTCCATTGTACATAAGGACCACAACTTTTTTATCCATTTTTCGCTTTCCTGGGATATTTAAGGTGGAAGGAAGTGGAGGTCCTTGTCAACAGAGCAGCCCTAAACTTTGGGGTGCTTGTGTCTTGCTGATTTTCAATTTTCCCGCTTTATCCCCCCATGCGTGGAAGTGCCCTATGCTCTCTAAGCTGTGTTTTTTAGATGTTTCAGGACACACCGTACACTTCTCCAGAGTGGCTGTTGGCAATTTACATCACGCCCATCAGTGTAGCAAGGCTCCCATTTCTCCATGGCCTGTCCTGCATTTCTGGTTTTGACACTTTTTTCAGCATGGCCCTTTTGACCGATGGGAAGCGAGACTTCTTTGTCGCGCTGATTTGCCTTTCCAGGTTGCTTGGTTGGCCAAAAAGGGCGTATGCGTTTTTTCCTGAATATATTCAGGAAAAAACGCATACGCCCTTTTTGGCCAAGGGCATCATTGTCAACGTTTTGCCGCTTTTCATGTGCTTTAAAGGCGATTCGTATCTACCTCCTGAAATCTGTTTCCTGCAATTCTGCCTTGATTTCAAATCCTCTTCTTTGCCTTCCCTCAATATATTTGTGGACGAGAGTTATCATTTATAACTCTGCAGGTTTGTGAATTGCAGTGCCCTGAAGCTCCATTTTACAAGTCGCTTTTTTGGGAGCCGGCCGCAAAAGTGCAGGATGGCTTCAGGCCCTGTTCTGGTTCCGGGGGGCAGGCTGAGCCTGTGGTTAATTCTTCTTCCTGATGGGAAAATAGAGTGACCTGTGCCTGTCCCAACACCAAGAGCTAGTCTCTCATTGGTTCCCCGTCTTCCCGTTCATCCTCAGGACAAATTGCAACCTGTACGGAACAGGAGGTTAAAGGTGCTGATGCTCCAAGTAGGGAGATTGCTAGTAAAGTGGCTGGAATGGCGAACCCGAGCACAAGGAGATGAGAAATGAGGAGCGTTTTAGAAACCTTTCCCCATCACACGGTGTACCATCTTCTGGGTTTCTCATGCATGTTTTCGATGTAGGAAGATGCCCTTGAACCTGGAGATTTGGGACCCATGCGATGGGTAGCACGCAGTATTACTTTAAAGGGTCTGCGTTTGCTCACCCAACCTCACCAAACCTCTCAGCCCCAAGAGTGTCCACCCTTATGTCTCATCCAGCTGTGGGTCTAGATATGGTCAATCCAGGTTGCATCACAGCCCCTGAACGAATTGTGGAAGAATTTCTCTCTCTTTCCCTGTCTTTGTTTCATGGGTTTTTAAAAGTAATTTATTTTTATAATGGGGTTTAGCTGCTTTTCACGGCTGTGTTTAGGCCGCTTTACACCCACTTGACACACTAACAGAGAGATATCAATACATAGGTTTTAAGATTATTACTGGTCAGATATATTCTTGTGCGGTGAATCGGGCGTGTTGAGTCCAGTTCTCTGAGCAAGGAGTAGGTCTTGTCTATTCCATATTGGGTTTATGGAACGGTATCTGAGCTAATTTGAAACTCTTGTTTTATGTATCACCCCACCTCACCTTTCCCGTTAAGCAGCCATAGTGTGTTTTCTGCATGTGTGACTCTGTTCTGTTTTGTAATTCAGTTCAAGTGTAACGGTTTTTACATTCCCTCTATAAGTGACACCTTATGAGAAGTGTCCTTTTCTGTGTGACTTATTTCACTTAGAATCGTCTTACCTAAATCCACTCATCATGCTGCTACTAGCCTTATGACATTGATTTCATGGCTGAGTGATATTCCATTGTACATAAGGACCACAACTTTTTTATCCATTTTTCGCTTTCCTGGGATATTTAAGGTGGAAGGAAGTGGAGGTCCTTGTCAACAGAGCAGCCCTAAACTTTGGGGTGCTTGTGTCTTGCTGATTTTCAATTTTCCCGCTTTATCCCCCCATGCGTGGAAGTGCCCTATGCTCTCTAAGCTGTGTTTTTTAGATGTTTCAGGACACACCGTACACTTCTCCAGAGTGGCTGTTGGCAATTTACATCCCGCCCATCAGTGTAGCAAGGCTCCCATTTCTCCATGGCCTGTCCTGCATTTCTGGTTTTGACACTTTTTTCAGCATGGCCCTTTTGACCGATGGGAAGCGAGACTTCTTTGTCGCGCTGATTTGCCTTTCCAGGTTGCTTGGTTGGCCAAAAAGGGCGTATGCGTTTTTTCCTGAATATATTCAGGAAAAAACGCATACGCCCTTTTTGGCCAAGGGCATCATTGTCAACGTTTTGCCGCTTTTCATGTGCTTTAAAGGCGATTCGAATCTACCTCCTGAAATCTGTTTCCTGCAATTCTGCCTTGATTTCAAATCCTCTTCTTTGCCTTCCCTCAATATATTTGTGGACGAGAGTTATCATTTATAACTCTGCAGGTTTGTGAATTGCAGTGCCCTGAAGCTCCATTTTACAAGTCGCTTTTTTGGGAGCCGGCCGCAAAAGCGCAGGATGGCTTCAGGCCCTGTTCTGGTTCCGGGGGGCAGGCTGAGCCTGTGGGTAATTCTTCTTCCTGATGGGAAAATAGAGTGACCTGTGCCTGTCCCAACACCAAGAGCTAGTCTCTCATTGGTTCCCCGTCTTCCCGTTCATCCTCAGGACAAATTGCAACCTGTACGGAACAGGAGGTTAAAGGTGCTGATGCTCCAAGTAGGGAGATTGCTAGTAAAGTGGCTGGAATGGCGAACCCGAGCACAAGGAGATGAGAAATGAGGTGCGTTTTAGAAACCTTTCCCCATCACACGGTGTACCATCTTCTGGGTTTCTCATGCATGTTTTCGATGTAGGAAGATGCCCTTGAACCTGGAGATTTGGGACCCATGCGATGGGTCGCACGCAGTATTACTTTAAAGGGTCTGCGTTTGCTCACCCAACCTCACCAAACCTCTCAGCCCCAAGAGTGTCCACCCTTATGTCTCATCCAGCTGTGGGTCTAGATATGGTCAATCCAGGTTGCATCACAGCCCCTGAACGAATTGTGGAAGAATTTCTCTCTCTTTCCCTGTCTTTGTTTCATGGGTTTTTAAAAGTAATTTCTTTTTATAATGGGGTTTAGCTGCTTTTCACGGCTGTGTTTAGGCCGCTTTACACCCACTTGACACACTAACAGAGAGATATCAATACATAGGTTTTAAGATTATTACTGGTCAGATATATTCTTGTGCGGTGAATCGGGCGTGTTGAGTCCAGTTCTCTGAGCAAGGAGTAGGTCTTGTCTATTCCATATTGGGTTTATGGAACGGTATCTGAGCTAATTTGAAACTCTTGTTTTATGTATCACCCCACCTCACCTTTCCCGTTAAGCAGCCATAGTGTGTTTTCTGCATGTGTGACTCTGTTCTGTTTTGTAATTCAGTTCAAGTGTAACGGTTTTTACATTCCCTCTATAAGTGACACCTTATGAGAAGTGTCCTTTTCTGTGTGACTTATTTCACTTAGAATCGTCTTACCTAAATCCACTCATCATGCTGCTACTAGCCTTATGACATTGATTTCTTGGCTGAGTGATATTCCATTGTACATAAGGACCACAACTTTTTTATCCATTTTTCGCTTTCCTGGGATATTTAAGGTGGAAGGAAGTGGAGGTCCTTGTCAACAGAGCAGCCCTAAACTTTGGGGTGCTTGTGTCTTGCTGATTTTCAATTTTCCCGCTTTATCCCCCCATGCGTGGAAGTGCCCTATGCTCTCTAAGCTGTGTTTTTTAGATGTTTCAGGACACACCGTACACTTCTCCAGAGTGGCTGTTGGCAATTTACATCCCGCCCATCAGTGTAGCAAGGCTCCCATTTCTCCATGGCCTGTCCTGCATTTCTGGTTTTGACACTTTTTTCAGCATGGCCCTTTTGACCGATGGGAAGCGAGACTTCTTTGTCGCGCTGATTTGCCTTTCCAGGTTGCTTGGTTGGCCAAAAAGGGCGTATGCGTTTTTTCCTGAATATATTCAGGAAAAAACGCATACGCCCTTTTTGGCCAAGGGCATCATTGTCAACGTTTTGCCGCTTTTCATGTGCTTTAAAGGCGATTCGTATCTACCTCCTGAAATCTGTTTCCTGCAATTCTGCCTTGATTTCAAATCCTCTTCTTTGCCTTCCCTCAATATATTTGTGGACGAGAGTTATCATTTATAACTCTGCAGGTTTGTGAATTGCAGTGCCCTGAAGCTCCATTTTACAAGTCGCTTTTTTGGGAGCCGGCCGCAAAAGTGCAGGATGGCTTCAGGCCCTGTTCTGGTTCCGGGGGTCAGGCTGAGCCTGTGGTTAATTCTTCTTCCTGATGGGAAAATAGAGTGACCTGTGCCTGTCCCAACACCAAGAGCTAGTCTCTCATTGGTTCCCCGTCTTCCCGTTCATCCTCAGGACAAATTGCAACCTGTACGGAACAGGAGGTTAAAGGTGCTGATGCTCCAAGTAGGGAGATTGCTAGTAAAGTGGCTGGAATGGCGAACCCGAGCACAAGGAGATGAGAAATGAGGTGCGTTTTAGAAACCTTTCCCCATCACACGGTGTACCATCTTCTGGGTTTCTCATGCATGTTTTCGATGTAGGAAGATGCCCTTGAACCTGGAGATTTGGGACCCATGCGATGGGTCGCACGCAGTATTACTTTAAAGGGTCTGCGTTTGCTCACCCAACCTCACCAAACCTCTCAGCCCCAAGAGTGTCCACCCTTATGTCTCATCCAGCTGTGGGTCTAGATATGGTCAATCCAGGTTGCATCACAGCCCCTGAACGAATTGTGTAAGAATTTCTCTCTTTCCCTGTCTTTGTTTCATGGGTTTTTAAAAGTAATTTCTTTTTATAATGGGGTTTAGCTGCTTTTCACGGCTGTGTTTAGGCCGCTTTACACCCACTTGACACACTAACAGAGAGATATCAATACATAGGTTTTAAGATTATTACTAGTCAGATATATTCTTGTGCGGTGAATCGGGCGTGTTGAGTCCAGTTCTCTGAGCAAGGAGTAGGTCTTGTCTATTCCATATTGGGTTTATGGAACGGTATCTGAGCAAATTTGAAACTCTTGTTTTATGTATCACCCCACCTCACCTTTCCCGTTAAGCAGCCATAGTGTGTTTTCTGCATGTGTGACTCTGTTCTGTTTTGTAATTCAGTTCAAGTGTAACGGTTTTTACATTCCCTCTATAAGTGACACCTTATGAGAAGTGTCCTTTTCTGTGTGACTTATTTCACTTAGAATCGTCTTACCTAAATCCACTCATCATGCTGCTACTAGCCTTATGACATTGATTTCATGGCTGAGTGATATTCCATTGTACATAAGGACCACAACTTTTTTATCCATTTTTCGATTTCCTGGGATATTTAAGGTGGAAGGAAGTGGAGGTCCTTGTCAACAGAGCAGCCCTAAACTTTGGGGTGCTTGTGTCTTGCTGATTTTCAATTTTCCCGCTTTATCCCCCCATGCGTGGAAGTGCCCTATGCTCTCTAAGCTGTGTTTTTTAGATGTTTCAGGACACACCGTACACTTCTCCAGAGTGGCTGTTGGCAATTTACATCCCGCCCATCAGTGTAGCAAGGCTCCCATTTCTCCATGGCCTGTCCTGCATTTCTGGTTTTGACACTTTTTTCAGCATGGCCCTTTTGACCGATGGGAAGCGAGACTTCTTTGTCGCGCTGATTTGCCTTTCCAGGTTGCTTGGTTGGCCAAAAAGGGCGTATGCGTTTTTTCCTGAATATATTCAGGAAAAAACGCATACGCCCTTTTTGGCCAAGGGCATCATTGTCAACGTTTTGCCGCTTTTCATGTGCTTTAAAGGCGATTCGTATCTACCTCCTGAAATCTGTTTCCTGCAATTCTGCCTTGATTTCAAATCCTCTTCTTTGCCTTCCCTCAATATATTTGTGGACGAGAGTTATCATTTATAACTCTGCAGGTTTGTGAATTGCAGTGCCCTGAAGCTCCATTTTACAAGTCGCTTTTTTGGGAGCCGGCCGCAAAAGCGCCGGATGGCTTCAGGCCCTGTTCTGGTTCAGGGGGGCAGGCTGAGCCTGTGGTTAATTCTTCTTCCTGATGGGAAAATAGAGTGACCTGTGCCTGTCCCAACACCAAGAGCTAGTCTCTCATTGGTTCCCCGTCTTCCCGTTCATCCTCAGGACAAATTGCAACCTGTACGGAACAGGAGGTTAAAGGTGCTGATGCTCCAAGTAGGGAGATTGCTAGTAAAGTGGCTGGAATGGCGAACCCGAGCACAAGGAGATGAGAAATGAGGTGCGTTTTAGAAACCTTTCCCCATCACACGGTGTACCATCTTCTGGGTTTCTCATGCATGTTTTCGATGTAGGAAGATGCCCTTGAACCTGGAGATTTGGGACCCATGCGATGGGTCGCACGCAGTATTACTTTAAAGGGTCTGCGTTTGCTCACCCAACCTCACCAAACCTCTCAGCCCCAAGAGTGTCCACCCTTATGTCTCATCCAGCTGTGGGTCTAGATATGGTCAATCCAGGTTGCATCACAGCCCCTGAACGAATTGTGGAAGAATTTCTCTCTCTTTCCCTGTCTTTGTTTCATGGGTTTTTAAAAGTAATTTCTTTTTATAATGGGGTTTAGCTGCTTTTCACGGCTGTGTTTAGGCCGCTTTACACCCACTTGACACACTAACAGAGAGATATCAATACATAGGTTTTAAGATTATTACTGGTCAGATATATTCTTGTGCGGTGAATCGGGCGTGTTGAGTCCAGTTCTCTGAGCAAGGAGTAGGTCTTGTCTATTCCATATTGGGTTTATGGAACGGTATCTGAGCTAATTTGAAACTCTTGTTTTATGTATCACCCCACCTCACCTTTCCCGTTAAGCAGCCATAGTGTGTTTTCTGCATGTGTGACTCTGTTCTGTTTTGTAATTCAGTTCAAGTGTAACGGTTTTTACATTCCCTCTATAAGTGACACCTTATGAGAAGTGTCCTTTTCTGTGTGACTTATTTCACTTAGAATCGTCTTACCTAAATCCACTCATCATGCTGCTACTAGCCTTATGACATTGATTTCTTGGCTGAGTGATATTCCATTGTACATAAGGACCACAACTTTTTTATCCATTTTTCGCTTTCCTGGGATATTTAAGGTGGAAGGAAGTGGAGGTCCTTGTCAACAGAGCAGCCCTAAACTTTGGGGTGCTTGTGTCTTGCTGATTTTCAATTTTCCCGCTTTATCCCCCCATGCGTGGAAGTGCCCTATGCTCTCTAAGCTGTGTTTTTTAGATGTTTCAGGACACACCGTACACTTCTCCAGAGTGGCTGTTGGCAATTTACATCCCGCCCATCAGTGTAGCAAGGCTCCCATTTCTCCATGGCCTGTCCTGCATTTCTGGTTTTGACACTTTTTTCAGCATGGCCCTTTTGACCGATGGGAAGCGAGACTTCTTTGTCGCGCTGATTTGCCTTTCCAGGTTGCTTGGTTGGCCAAAAAGGGCGTATGCGTTTTTTCCTGAATATATTCAGGAAAAAACGCATACGCCCTTTTTGGCCAAGGGCATCATTGTCAACGTTTTGCCGCTTTTCATGTGCTTTAAAGGCGATTCGTATCTACCTCCTGAAATCTGTTTCCTGCAATTCTGCCTTGATTTCAAATCCTCTTCTTTGCCTTCCCTCAATATATTTGTGGACGAGAGTTATCATTTATAACTCTGCAGGTTTGTGAATTGCAGTGCCCTGAAGCTCCATTTTACAAGTCGCTTTTTTGGGAGCCGGCCGCAAAAGTGCAGGATGGCTTCAGGCCCTGTTCTGGTTCCGGGGGTCAGGCTGAGCCTGTGGTTAATTCTTCTTCCTGATGGGAAAATAGAGTGACCTGTGCCTGTCCCAACACCAAGAGCTAGTCTCTCATTGGTTCCCCGTCTTCCCGTTCATCCTCAGGACAAATTGCAACCTGTACGGAACAGGAGGTTAAAGGTGCTGATGCTCCAAGTAGGGAGATTGCTAGTAAAGTGGCTGGAATGGCGAACCCGAGCACAAGGAGATGAGAAATGAGGTGCGTTTTAGAAACCTTTCCCCATCACACGGTGTACCATCTTCTGGGTTTCTCATGCATGTTTTCGATGTAGGAAGATGCCCTTGAACCTGGAGATTTGGGACCCATGCGATGGGTCGCACGCAGTATTACTTTAAAGGGTCTGCGTTTGCTCACCCAACCTCACCAAACCTCTCAGCCCCAAGAGTGTCCACCCTTATGTCTCATCCAGCTGTGGGTCTAGATATGGTCAATCCAGGTTGCATCACAGCCCCTGAACGAATTGTGTAAGAATTTCTCTCTTTCCCTGTCTTTGTTTCATGGGTTTTTAAAAGTAATTTCTTTTTATAATGGGGTTTAGCTGCTTTTCACGGCTGTGTTTAGGCCGCTTTACACCCACTTGACACACTAACAGAGAGATATCAATACATAGGTTTTAAGATTATTACTAGTCAGATATATTCTTGTGCGGTGAATCGGGCGTGTTGAGTCCAGTTCTCTGAGCAAGGAGTAGGTCTTGTCTATTCCATATTGGGTTTATGGAACGGTATCTGAGCAAATTTGAAACTCTTGTTTTATGTATCACCCCACCTCACCTTTCCCGTTAAGCAGCCATAGTGTGTTTTCTGCATGTGTGACTCTGTTCTGTTTTGTAATTCAGTTCAAGTGTAACGGTTTTTACATTCCCTCTATAAGTGACACCTTATGAGAAGTGTCCTTTTCTGTGTGACTTATTTCACTTAGAATCGTCTTACCTAAATCCACTCATCATGCTGCTACTAGCCTTATGACATTGATTTCATGGCTGAGTGATATTCCATTGTACATAAGGACCACAACTTTTTTATCCATTTTTCGATTTCCTGGGATATTTAAGGTGGAAGGAAGTGGAGGTCCTTGTCAACAGAGCAGCCCTAAACTTTGGGGTGCTTGTGTCTTGCTGATTTTCAATTTTCCCGCTTTATCCCCCCATGCGTGGAAGTGCCCTATGCTCTCTAAGCTGTGTTTTTTAGATGTTTCAGGACACACCGTACACTTCTCCAGAGTGGCTGTTGGCAATTTACATCCCGCCCATCAGTGTAGCAAGGCTCCCATTTCTCCATGGCCTGTCCTGCATTTCTGGTTTTGACACTTTTTTCAGCATGGCCCTTTTGACCGATGGGAAGCGAGACTTCTTTGTCGCGCTGATTTGCCTTTCCAGGTTGCTTGGTTGGCCAAAAAGGGCGTATGCGTTTTTTCCTGAATATATTCAGGAAAAAACGCATACGCCCTTTTTGGCCAAGGGCATCATTGTCAACGTTTTGCCGCTTTTCATGTGCTTTAAAGGCGATTCGTATCTACCTCCTGAAATCTGTTTCCTGCAATTCTGCCTTGATTTCAAATCCTCTTCTTTGCCTTCCCTCAATATATTTGTGGACGAGAGTTATCATTTATAACTCTGCAGGTTTGTGAATTGCAGTGCCCTGAAGCTCCATTTTACAAGTCGCTTTTTTGGGAGCCGGCCGCAAAAGCGCCGGATGGCTTCAGGCCCTGTTCTGGTTCAGGGGGGCAGGCTGAGCCTGTGGTTAATTCTTCTTCCTGATGGGAAAATAGAGTGACCTGTGCCTGTCCCAACACCAAGAGCTAGTCTCTCATTGGTTCCCCGTCTTCCCGTTCATCCTCAGGACAAATTGCAACCTGTACGGAACAGGAGCTTAAAGGTGCTGATGCTCCAAGTAGGGAGATTGCTAGTAAAGTGGCTGGAATGGCGAACCTGAGCACAAGGAGATGAGAAATGAGGTGCGTTTTAGAAACCTTTCCCCATCACACGGTGTACCATCTTCTGGGTTTCTCATGCATGTTTTCGATGTAGGAAGATGCCCTTGAACCTGGAGATTTGGGACACATGCGATGGGTCGCACGCAGTATTACTTTAAAGGGTCTGCGTTTGCTCACCCAACCTCACCAAACCTCTCAGCCCCAAGAGTGTCCACCCTTATGTCTCATCCAGCTGTGGGTCTAGATATGGTCAATCCAGGTTGCATCACAGCCCCTGAACGAATTGTGTAAGAATTTCTCTCTCTTTCCCTGTCTTTGTTTCATGGGTTTTTAAAAGTAATTTCTTTTTATAATGGGGTTTAGCTGCTTTTCACGGCTGTGTTTAGGCCGCTTTACACCCACTTGACACACTAACAGAGAGATATCAATACATAGGTTTTAAGATTATTACTGGTCAGATATATTCTTGTGCGGTGAATCGGGCGTGTTGAGTCCAGTTCTCTGAGCAAGGAGTAGGTCTTGTCTATTCCATATTGGGTTTATGGAACGGTATCTGAGCAAATTTGAAACTCTTGTTTTATGTATCACCCCACCTCACCTTTCCCGTTAAGCAGCCATAGTGTGTTTTCTGCATGTGTGACTCTGTTCTGTTTTGTAATTCAGTTCAAGTGTAACGGTTTTTACATTCCCTCTATAAGTGACACCTTATGAGAAGTGTCCTTTTCTGTGTGACTTATTTCACTTAGAATCGTCTTACCTAAATCCACTCATCATGCTGCTACTAGCCTTATGACATTGATTTCATGGCTGAGTGATATTCCATTGTACATAAGGACCACAACTTTTTTATCCATTTTTCGCTTTCCTGGGATATTTAAGGTGGAAGGAAGTGGAGGTCCTTGTCAACAGAGCAGCCCTAAACTTTGGGGTGCTTGTGTCTTGCTGATTTTCAATTTTCCCGCTTTATCCCCCCATGCGTGGAAGTGCCCTATGCTCTCTAAGCTGTGTTTTTTAGATGTTTCAGGACACACCGTACACTTCTCCAGAGTGGCTGTTGGCAATTTACATCCCGCCCATCAGTGTAGCAAGGCTCCCATTTCTCCATGGCCTGTCCTGCATTTCTGGTTTTGACACTTTTTTCAGCATGGCCCTTTTGACCGATGGGAAGCGAGACTTCTTTGTCGCGCTGATTTGCCTTTCCAGGTTGCTTGGTTGGCCAAAAAGGGCGTATGCGTTTTTTCCTGAATATATTCAGGAAAAAACGCATACGCCCTTTTTGGCCAAGGGCATCATTTTCAACGTTTTGCCGCTTTTCATGTGCTTTAAAGGCGATTCGTATCTACCTCCTGAAATCTGTTTCCTGCAATTCTGCCTTGATTTCAAATCCTCTTCTTTGCCTTCCCTCAATATATTTGTGGACGAGAGTTATCATTTATAACTCTGCAGGTTTGTGAATTGCAGTGCCCTGAAGCTCCATTTTACAAGTCGCTTTTTTGGGAGCCGGCCGCAAAAGTGCAGGATGGCTTCAGGCCCTGTTCTGGTTCCGGGGGGCAGGCTGAGCCTGTGGTTAATTCTTCTTCCTGATGGGAAAATAGAGTGACCTGTGCCTGTCCCAACACCAAGAGCTAGTCTCTCATTGGTTCCCCGTCTTCCCGTTCATCCTCAGGACAAATTGCAACCTGTACGGAACAGGAGGTTAAAGGTGCTGATGCTCCAAGTAGGGAGATTGCTAGTAAAGTGGCTGGAATGGCGTACCCGAGCACAAGGAGATGAGAAATGAGGTGCGTTTTAGAAACCTTTCCCCATCACACGGTGTACCATCTTCTGGGTTTCTCATGCATGTTTTCGATGTAGGAAGATGCCCTTGAACCTGGAGATTTGGGACCCATGCGATGGGTCGCACGCAGTATTACTTTAAAGGGTCTGCGTTTGCTCACCCAACCTCACCAAACCTCTCAGCCCCAAGAGTGTCCACCCTTATGTCTCATCCAGCTGTGGGTCTAGATATGGTCAATCCAGGTTGCATCACAGCCCCTGAACGAATTGTGTAAGAATTTCTCTCTCTTTCCCTGTCTTTGTTTCATGGGTTTTTAAAAGTAATTTCTTTTTATAATGGGGTTTAGCTGCTTTTCACGGCTGTGTTTAGGCCGCTTTACACCCACTTGACACACTAACAGAGAGATATCAATATATAGGTTTTAAGATTATTACTGGTCAGATATATTCTTGTGCGGTGAATCGGGCGTGTTGAGTCCAGTTCTCTGAGCAAGGAGTAGGTCTTGTCTATTCCATATTGGGTTTATGGAACGGTATCTGAGCTAATTTGAAACTCTTGTTTTATGTATCACCCCACCTCACCTTTCCCGTTAAGCAGCCATAGTGTGTTTTCTGCATGTGTGACTCTGTTCTGTTTTGTAATTCAGTTCAAGTGTAACGGTTTTTACATTCCCTCTATAAGTGACACCTTATGAGAAGTGTCCTTTTCTGTGTGACTTATTTCACTTAGAATCGTCTTACCTAAATCCACTCATCATGCTGCTACTAGCCTTATGACATTGATTTCATGGCTGAGTGATATTCCATTGTACATAAGGACCACAACTTTTTTATCCATTTTTCGCTTTCCTGGGATATTTAAGGTGGAAGGAAGTGGAGGTCCTTGTCAACAGAGCAGCCCTAAACTTTGGGGTGCTTGTGTCTTGCTGATTTTCAATTTTCCCGCTTTATCCCCCCATGCGTGGAAGTGCCCTATGCTCTCTAAGCTGTGTTTTTTAGATGTTTCAGGACACACCGTACACTTCTCCAGAGTGGCTGTTGGCAATTTACATCCCGCCCATCAGTGTAGCAAGGCTCCCATTTCTCCATGGCCTGTCCTGCATTTCTGGTTTTGACACTTTTTTCAGCATGGCCCTTTTGACCGATGGGAAGCGAGACTTCTTTGTCGCGCTGATTTGCCTTTCCAGGTTGCTTGGTTGGCCAAAAAGGGCGTATGCGTTTTTTCCTGAATATATTCAGGAAAAAACGCATACGCCCTTTTTGGCCAAGGGCATCATTGTCAACGTTTTGCCGCTTTTCATGTGCTTTAAAGGCGATTCGTATCTACCTCCTGAAATCTGTTTCCTGCAATTCTGCCTTGATTTCAAACCCTCTTCTTTGCCTTCCCTCAATATATTTGTGGACGAGAGTTATCATTTATAACTCTGCAGGTTTGTGAATTGCAGTGCCCTGAAGCTCCATTTTACAAGTCGCTTTTTTGGGAGCCGGCCGCAAAAGCGCAGGATGGCTTCAGGCCCTGTTCTGGTTCCGGGGGTCAGGCTGAGCCTGTGGTTAATTCTTCTTCCTGATGGGAAAATAGAGTGACCTGTGCCTGTCCCAACACCAAGAGCTAGTCTCTCATTGGTTCCCCGTCTTCCCGTTCATCCTCAGGACAAATTGCAACCTGTACGGAACAGGAGGTTAAAGGTGCTGATGCTCCAAGTAGGGAGATTGCTAGTAAAGTGGCTGGAATGGCGAACCCGAGCACAAGGAGATGAGAAATGAGGTGCGTTTTAGAAACCTTTCCCCATCACACGGTGTACCATCTTCTGGGTTTCTCATGCATGTTTTCGATGTAGGAAGATGCCCTTGAACCTGGAGATTTGGGACCCATGCGATGGGTCGCACGCAGTATTACTTTAAAGGGTCTGCGTTTGCTCACCCAACCTCACCAAACCTCTCAGCCCCAAGAGTGTCCACCCTTATGTCTCATCCAGCTGTGGGTCTAGATATGGTCAATCCAGGTTGCATCACAGCCCCTGAACGAATTGTGTAAGAATTTCTCTCTCTTTCCCTGTCTTTGTTTCATGGGTTTTTAAAAGTAATTTATTTTTATAATGGGGTTTAGCTGCTTTTCACGGCTGTGTTTAGGCCGCTTTACACCCACTTGACACACTAACAGAGAGATATCAATACATAGGTTTTAAGATTATTACTAGTCAGATATATTCTTGTGCGGTGAATCGGGCGTGTTGAGTCCAGTTCTCTGAGCAAGGAGTAGGTCTTGTCTATTCCATATTGGGTTTATGGAACGGTATCTGAGCTAATTTGAAACTCTTGTTTTATGTATCACCCCACCTCACCTTTCCCGTTAAGCAGCCATAGTGTGTTTTCTGCATGTGTGACTCTGTTCTGTTTTGTAATTCAGTTCAAGTGTAACTGTTTTTACATTCCCTCTATAAGTGACACCTTATGAGAAGTGTCCTTTTCTGTGTGACTTATTTCACTTAGAATCGTCTTACCTAAATCCACTCATCATGCTGCTACTAGCCTTATGACATTGATTTCATGGCTGAGTGATATTCCATTGTACATAAGGACCACAACTTTTTTATCCATTTTTCGCTTTCCTGGGATTTTTAAGGTGGAAGGAAGTGGAGGTCCTTGTCAACAGAGCAGCCCTAAACTTTGGGGTGCTTGTGTCTTGCTGATTTTCAATTTTCCTGCTTTATCCCCCCATGCGTGGAAGTGCCCTATGCTCTCTAAGCTGTGTTTTTTAGATGTTTCAGGACACACCGTACACTTCTCCAGAGTGGCTGTTGGCAATGTACATCCCGCCCATCAGTGTAGCAAGGCTCCCATTTCTCCATGGCCTGTCCTGCATTTCTGGTTTTGACACTTTTTTCAGCATGGCCCTTTTGACCGATGGGAAGCGAGACTTCTTTGTCGCGCTGATTTGCCTTTCCAGGTTGCTTGGTTGGCCAAAAAGGGCGTATGCGTTTTTTCCTGAATATATTCAGGAAAAAACGCATACGCCCTTTTTGGCCAAGGGCATCATTGTCAACGTTTTGCCGCTTTTCATGTGCTTTAAAGGCGATTCGAATCTACCTCCTGAAATCTGTTTCCTGCAATTCTGCCTTGATTTCAAATCCTCTTCTTTGCCTTCCCTCAATATATTTGTGGACGAGAGTTATCATTTATAACTCTGCAGGTTTGTGAATTGCAGTGCCCTGAAGCTCCATTTTACAAGTCGCTTTTTTGGGAGCCGGCCGCAAAAGCGCAGGATGGCTTCAGGCCCTGTTCTGGTTCCGGGGGGCAGGCTGAGCCTGTGGTTAATTCTTCTTCCTGATGGGAAAATAGAGTGACCTGTGCCTGTCCCAACACCAAGAGCTAGTCTCTCATTGGTTCCCCGTCTTCCCGTTCATCCTCAGGACAAATTGCAACCTGTACGGAACAGGAGGTTAAAGGTGCTGATGCTCCAAGTAGGGAGATTGCTAGTAAAGTGGCTGGAATGGCGAACCCGAGCACAAGGAGATGAGAAATGAGGTGCGTTTTAGAAACCTTTCCCCATCACACGGTGTACCATCTTCTGGGTTTCTCATGCATGTTTTCGATGTAGGAAGATGCCCTTGAACCTGGAGATTTGGGACCCATGCGATGGGTCGCACGCAGTATTACTTTAAAGGGTCTGCGTTTGCTCACCCAACCTCACCAAACCTCTCAGCCCCAAGAGTGTCCACCCTTATGTCTCATCCAGCTGTGGGTCTAGATATGGTCAATCCAGGTTGCATCACAGCCCCTGAACGAATTGTGTAAGAATTTCTCTCTCTTTCCCTGTCTTTGTTTCATGGGTTTTTAAAAGTAATTTCTTTTTATAATGGGGTTTAGCTGCTTTTCACGGCTGTGTTTAGGCCGCTTTACACCCACTTGACACACTAACAGAGAGATATCAATACATAGGTTTTAAGATTATTACTGGTCAGATATATTCTTGTGCGGTGAATCGGGCGTGTTGAGTCCAGTTCTCTGAGCAAGGAGTAGGTCTTGTCTATTCCATATTGGGTTTATGGAACGGTATCTGAGCTAATTTGAAACTCTTGTTTTATGTATCACCCCACCTCACCTTTCCCGTTAAGCAGCCATAGTGTGTTTTCTGCATGTGTGACTCTGTTCTGTTTTGTAATTCAGTTCAAGTGTAACGGTTTTTACATTCCCTCTATAAGTGACACCTTATGAGAAGTGTCCTTTTCTGTGTGACTTATTTCACTTAGAATCGTCTTACCTAAATCCACTCATCATGCTGCTACTAGCCTTATGACATTGATTTCATGGCTGAGTGATATTCCATTGTACATAAGGACCACAACTTTTTTATCCATTTTTCGCTTTCCTGGGATATTTAAGGTGGAAGGAAGTGGAGGTCCTTGTCAACAGAGCAGCCCTAAACTTTGGGGTGCTTGTGTCTTGCTGATTTTCAATTTTCCCGCTTTATCCCCCCATGCGTGGAAGTGCCCTATGCTCTCTAAGCTGTGTTTTTTAGATGTTTCAGGACACACCGTACACTTCTCCAGAGTGGCTGTTGGCAATTTACATCCCGCCCATCAGTGTAGCAAGGCTCCCATTTCTCCATGGCCTGTCCTGCATTTCTGGTTTTGACACTTTTTTCAGCATGGCCCTTTTGACCGATGGGAAGCGAGACTTCTTTGTCGCGCTGATTTGCCTTTCCAGGTTGCTTGGTTGGCCAAAAAGGGCGTATGCGTTTTTTCCTGAATATATTCAGGAAAAAACGCATACGCCCTTTTTGGCCAAGGGCATCATTGTCAACGTTTTGCCGCTTTTCATGTGCTTTAAAGGCGATTCGAATCTACCTCCTGAAATCTGTTTCCTGCAATTCTGCCTTGATTTCAAATCCTCTTCTTTGCCTTCCCTCAATATATTTGTGGACGAGAGTTATCATTTATAACTCTGCAGGTTTGTGAATTGCAGTGCCCTGAAGCTCCATTTTACAAGTCGCTTTTTTGGGAGCCGGCCGCAAAAGCGCAGGATGGCTTCAGGCCCTGTTCTGGTTCCGGGGGGCAGGCTGAGCCTGTGGGTAATTCTTCTTCCTGATGGGAAAATAGAGTGACCTGTGCCTGTCCCAACACCAAGAGCTAGTCTCTCATTGGTTCCCCGTCTTCCCGTTCATCCTCAGGACAAATTGCAACGTGTACGGAACAGGAGGTTAAAGGTGCTGATGCTCCAAGTAGGGAGATTGCTAGTAAAGTGGCTGGAATGGCGAACCCGAGCACAAGGAGATGAGAAATGAGGTGCGTTTTAGAAACCTTTCCCCATCACACGGTGTACCATCTTCTGGGTTTCTCATGCATGTTTTCGATGTAGGAAGATGCCCTTGAACCTGGAGATTTGGGACCCATGCGATGGGTCGCACGCAGTATTACTTTAAAGGGTCTGCGTTTGCTCACCCAACCTCACCAAACCTCTCAGCCCCAAGAGTGTCCACCCTTATGTCTCATCCAGCTGTGGGTCTAGATATGGTCAATCCAGGTTGCATCACAGCCCCTGAACGAATTGTGTAAGAATTTCTCTCTCTTTCCCTGTCTTTGTTTCATGGGTTTTTAAAAGTAATTTCTTTTTATAATGGGGTTTAGCTGCTTTTCACGGCTGTGTTTAGGCCGCTTTACACCCACTTGACACACTAACAGAGAGATATCAATACATAGGTTTTAAGATTATGACTGGTCAGATATATTCTTGTGCGGTGAATCGGGCGTGTTGAGTCCAGTTCTCTGAGCAAGGAGTAGGTCTTGTCTATTCCATATTGGGTTTATGGAACGGTATCTGAGCTAATTTGAAACTCTTGTTTTATGTATCACCCCACCTCACCTTTCCCGTTAAGCAGCCATAGTGTGTTTTCTGCATGTGTGACTCTGTTCTGTTTTGTAATTCAGTTCAAGTGTAACGGTTTTTACATTCCCTCTATAAGTGACACCTTATGAGAAGTGTCCTTTTCTGTGTGACTTATTTCACTTAGAATCGTCTTACCTAAATCCACTCATCATGCTGCTACTAGCCTTATGACATTGATTTCATGGCTGAGTGATATTCCATTGTACATAAGGACCACAACTTTTTTATCCATTTTTCGCTTTCCTGGGATATTTAAGGTGGAAGGAAGTGGAGGTCCTTGTCAACAGAGCAGCCCTAAACTTTGGGGTGCTTGTGTCTTGCTGATTTTCAATTTTCCCGCTTTATCCCCCCATGCGTGGAAGTGCCCTATGCTCTCTAAGCTGTGTTTTTTAGATGTTTCAGGACACACCGTACACTTCTCCAGAGTGGCTGTTGGCAATTTACATCCCGCCCATCAGTGTAGCAAGGCTCCCATTTCTCCATGGCCTGTCCTGCATTTCTGGTTTTGACACTTTTTTCAGCATGGCCCTTTTGACCGATGGGAAGCGAGACTTCTTTGTCGCGCTGATTTGCCTTTCCAGGTTGCTTGGTTGGCCAAAAAGGGCGTATGCGTTTTTTCCTGAATATATTCAGGAAAAAACGCATACGCCCTTTTTGGCCAAGGGCATCATTGTCAACGTTTTGCCGCTTTTCATGTGCTTTAAAGGCGATTCGAATCTACCTCCTGAAATCTGTTTCCTGCAATTCTGCCTTGATTTCAAATCCTCTTCTTTGCCTTCCCTCAATATATTTGTGGACGAGAGTTATCATTTATAACTCTGCAGGCTTGTGAATTGCAGTGCCCTGAAGCTCCATTTTACAAGTCGCTTTTTTGGGAGCCGGCCGCAAAAGCGCCGGATGGCTTCAGGCCCTGTTCTGGTTCCGGGGGGCAGGCTGAGCCTGTGGTTAATTCTTCTTCCTGATGGGAAAATAGAGTGACCTGTGCCTGTCCCAACACCAAGAGCTAGTCTCTCATTGGTTCCCCGTCTTCCCGTTCATCCTCAGGACAAATTGCAACCTGTACGGAACAGGAGGTTAAAGGTGCTGATGCTCCAAGTAGGGAGATTGCTAGTAAAGTGGCTGGAATGGCGAACCCGAGCACAAGGAGATGAGAAATGAGGTGCGTTTTAGAAACCTTTCCCCATCACACGGTGTACCATCTTCTGGGTTTCTCATGCATGTTTTCGATGTAGGAAGATGCCCTTGAACCTGGAGATTTGGGACCCATGCGATGGGTCGCACGCAGTATTACTTTAAAGGGTCTGCGTTTGCTCACCCAACCTCACCAAACCTCTCAGCCCCAAGAGTGTCCACCCTTATGTCTCATCCAGCTGTGGGTCTAGATATGGTCAATCCAGGTTGCATCACAGCCCCTGAACGAATTGTGTAAGAATTTCTCTCTCTTTCCCTGTCTTTGTTTCATGGGTTTTTAAAAGTAATTTCTTTTTATAATGGGGTTTAGCTGCTTTTCACGGCTGTGTTTAGGCCGCTTTACACCCACTTGACACACTAACAGAGAGATATCAATACATAGGTTTTAAGATTATGACTGGTCAGATATATTCTTGTGCGGTGAATCGGGCGTGTTGAGTCCAGTTCTCTGAGCAAGGAGTAGGTCTTGTCTATTCCATATTGGGTTTATGGAACGGTATCTGAGCTAATTTGAAACTCTTGTTTTATGTATCACCCCACCTCACCTTTCCCGTTAAGCAGCCATAGTGTGTTTTCTGCATGTGTGACTCTGTTCTGTTTTGTAATTCAGTTCAAGTGTAACGGTTTTTACATTCCCTCTATAAGTGACACCTTATGAGAAGTGTCCTTTTCTGTGTGACTTATTTCACTTAGAATCGTCTTACCTAAATCCACTCATCATGCTGCTACTAGCCTTATGACATTGATTTCATGGCTGAGTGATATTCCATTGTACATAAGGACCACAACTTTTTTATCCATTTTTCGCTTTCCTGGGATATTTAAGGTGGAAGGAAGTGGAGGTCCTTGTCAACAGAGCAGCCCTAAACTTTGGGGTGCTTGTGTCTTGCTGATTTTCAATTTTCCCGCTTTATCCCCCCATGCGTGGAAGTGCCCTATGCTCTCTAAGCTGTGTTTTTTAGATGTTTCAGGACACACCGTACACTTCTCCAGAGTGGCTGTTGGCAATTTACATCCCGCCCATCAGTGTAGCAAGGCTCCCATTTCTCCATGGCCTGTCCTGCATTTCTGGTTTTGACACTTTTTTCAGCATGGCCCTTTTGACCGATGGGAAGCGAGACTTCTTTGTCGCGCTGATTTGCCTTTCCAGGTTGCTTGGTTGGCCAAAAAGGGCGTATGCGTTTTTTCCTGAATATATTCAGGAAAAAACGCATACGCCCTTTTTGGCCAAGGGCATCATTGTCAACGTTTTGCCGCTTTTCATGTGCTTTAAAGGCGATTCGAATCTACCTCCTGAAATCTGTTTCCTGCAATTCTGCCTTGATTTCAAATCCTCTTCTTTGCCTTCCCTCAATATATTTGTGGACGAGAGTTATCATTTATAACTCTGCAGGCTTGTGAATTGCAGTGCCCTGAAGCTCCATTTTACAAGTCGCTTTTTTGGGAGCCGGCCGCAAAAGCGCCGGATGGCTTCAGGCCCTGTTCTGGTTCCGGGGGGCATGCTGAGCCTGTGGTTAATTCTTCTTCCTGATGGGAAAATAGAGTGACCTGTGCCTGTCCCAACACCAAGAGCTAGTCTCTCATTGGTTCCCCGTCTTCCCGTTCATCCTCAGGACAAATTGCAACCTGTACGGAACAGGAGGTTAAAGGTGCTGATGCTCCAAGTAGGGAGATTGCTAGTAAAGTGGCTGGAATGGCGAACCCGAGCACAAGGAGATGAGAAATGAGGTGCGTTTTAGAAACCTTTCCCCATCACACGGTGTACCATCTTCTGGGTTTCTCATGCATGTTTTCGATGTAGGAAGATGCCCTTGAACCTGGAGATTTGGGACCCATGCGATGGGTCGCACGCAGTATTACTTTAAAGGGTCTGCGTTTGCTCACCCAACCTCACCAAACCTCTCAGCCCCAAGAGTGTCCACCCTTATGTCTCATCCAGCTGTGGGTCTAGATATGGTCAATCCAGGTTGCATCACAGCCCCTGAACGAATTGTGGAAGAATTTCTCTCTCTTTCCCTGTCTTTGTTTCATGGGTTTTTAAAAGTAATTTCTTTTTATAATGGGGTTTAGCTGCTTTTCACGGCTGTGTTTAGGCCGCTTTACACCCACTTGACACACTAACAGAGAGATATCAATACATAGGTTTTAAGATTATTACTAGTCAGATATATTCTTGTGCGGTGAATCGGGCGTGTTGAGTCCAGTTCTCTGAGCAAGGAGTAGGTCTTGTCTATTCCATATTGGGTTTATGGAACGGTATCTGAGCTAATTTGAAACTCTTGTTTTATGTATCACCCCACCTCACCTTTCCCGTTAAGCAGCCATAGTGTGTTTTCTGCATGTGTGACTCTGTTCTGTTTTGTAATTCAGTTCAAGTGTAACGGTTTTTACATTCCCTCTATAAGTGACACCTTATGAGAAGTGTCCTTTTCTGTGTGACTTATTTCACTTAGAATCGTCTTACCTAAATCCACTCATCATGCTGCTACTAGCCTTATGACATTGATTTCTTGGCTGAGTGATATTCCATTGTACATAAGGACCACAACTTTTTTATCCATTTTTCGCTTTCCTGGGATATTTAAGGTGGAAGGAAGTGGAGGTCCTTGTCAACAGAGCAGCCCTAAACTTTGGGGTGCTTGTGTCTTGCTGATTTTCAATTTTCCCGCTTTATCCCCCCATGCGTGGAAGTGCCCTATGCTCTCTAAGCTGTGTTTTTTAGATGTTTCAGGACACACCGTACACTTCTCCAGAGTGGCTGTTGGCAATTTACATCCCGCCCATCAGTGTAGCAAGGCTCCCATTTCTCCATGGCCTGTCCTGCATTTCTGGTTTTGACACTTTTTTCAGCATGGCCCTTTTGACCGATGGGAAGCGAGACTTCTTTGTCGCGCTGATTTGCCTTTCCAGGTTGCTTGGTTGGCCAAAAAGGGCGTATGCGTTTTTTCCTGAATATATTCAGGAAAAAACGCATACGCCCTTTTTGGCCAAGGCCATCATTGTCAACGTTTTGCCGCTTTTCATGTGCTTTAAAGGCGATTCGTATCTACCTCCTGAAATCTGTTTCCTGCAATTCTGCCTTGATTTCAAATCCTCTTCTTTGCCTTCCCTCAATATATTTGTGGACGAGAGTTATCATTTATAACTCTGCAGGTTTGTGAATTGCAGTGCCCTGAAGCTCCATTTTACAAGTCGCTTTTTTGGGAGCCGGCCGCAAAAGTGCAGGATGGCTTCAGGCCCTGTTCTGGTTCCGGGGGTCAGGCTGAGCCTGTGGTTAATTCTTCTTCCTGATGGGAAAATAGAGTGACCTGTGCCTGTCCCAACACCAAGAGCTAGTCTCTCATTGGTTCCCCGTCTTCCCGTTCATCCTCAGGACAAATTGCAACCTGTACGGAACAGGAGGTTAAAGGTGCTGATGCTCCAAGTAGGGAGATTGCTAGTAAAGTGGCTGGAATGGCGAACCCGAGCACAAGGAGATGAGAAATGAGGTGCGTTTTAGAAACCTTTCCCCATCACACGGTGTACCATCTTCTGGGTTTCTCATGCATGTTTTCGATGTAGGAAGATGCCCTTGAACCTGGAGATTTGGGACCCATGCGATGGGTCGCACGCAGTATTACTTTAAAGGGTCTGCGTTTGCTCACCCAACCTCACCAAACCTCTCAGCCCCAAGAGTGTCCACCCTTATGTCTCATCCAGCTGTGGGTCTAGATATGGTCAATCCAGGTTGCATCACAGCCCCTGAACGAATTGTGTAAGAATTTCTCTCTCTTTCCCTGTCTTTGTTTCATGGGTTTTTAAAAGTAATTTATTTTTATAATGGGGTTTAGCTGCTTTTCACGGCTGTGTTTAGGCCGCTTTACACCCACTTGACACACTAACAGAGAGATATCAATACATAGGTTTTAAGATTATTACTAGTCAGATATATTCTTGTGCGGTGAATCGGGCGTGTTGAGTCCAGTTCTCTGAGCAAGGAGTAGGTCTTGTCTATTCCATATTGGGTTTATGGAACGGTATCTGAGCAAATTTGAAACTCTTGTTTTATGTATCACCCCACCTCACCTTTCCCGTTAAGCAGCCATAGTGTGTTTTCTGCATGTGTGACTCTGTTCTGTTTTGTAATTCAGTTCAAGTGTAACGGTTTTTACATTCCCTCTATAAGTGACACCTTATGAGAAGTGTCCTTTTCTGTGTGACTTATTTCACTTAGAATCGTCTTACCTAAATCCACTCATCATGCTGCTACTAGCCTTATGACATTGATTTCATGGCTGAGTGATATTCCATTGTACATAAGGACCACAACTTTTTTATCCATTTTTCGCTTTCCTGGGATATTTAAGGTGGAAGGAAGTGGAGGTCCTTGTCAACAGAGCAGCCCTAAACTTTGGGGTGCTTGTGTCTTGCTGATTTTCAATTTTCCCGCTTTATCCCCCCATGCGTGGAAGTGCCCTATGCTCTCTAAGCTGTGTTTTTTAGATGTTTCAGGACACACCGTACACTTCTCCAGAGTGGCTGTTGGCAATTTACATCCCGCCCATCAGTGTAGCAAGGCTCCCATTTCTCCATGGCCTGTCCTGCATTTCTGGTTTTGACACTTTTTTCAGCATGGCCCTTTTGACCGATGGGAAGCGAGACTTCTTTGTCGCGCTGATTTGCCTTTCCAGGTTGCTTGGTTGGCCAAAAAGGGCGTATGCGTTTTTTCCTGAATATATTCAGGAAAAAACGCATACGCCCTTTTTGGCCAAGGGCATCATTGTCAACGTTTTGCCGCTTTTCATGTGCTTTAAAGGCGATTCGTATCTACCTCCTGAAATCTGTTTCCTGCAATTCTGCCTTGATTTCAAATCCTCTTCTTTGCCTTCCCTCAATATATTTGTGGACGAGAGTTATCATTTATAACTCTGCAGGTTTGTGAATTGCAGTGCCCTGAAGCTCCATTTTACAAGTCGCTTTTTTGGGAGCCGGCCGCAAAAGCGCCGGATGGCTTCAGGCCCTGTTCTGGTTCAGGGGGGCAGGCTGAGCCTGTGGTTAATTCTTCTTCCTGATGGGAAAATAGAGTGACCTGTGCCTGTCCCAACACCAAGAGCTAGTCTCTCATTGGTTCCCCGTCTTCCCGTTCATCCTCAGGACAAATTGCAACCTGTACGGAACAGGAGCTTAAAGGTGCTGATGCTCCAAGTAGGGAGATTGCTAGTAAAGTGGCTGGAATGGCGAACCTGAGCACAAGGAGATGAGAAATGAGGTGCGTTTTAGAAACCTTTCCCCATCACACGGTGTACCATCTTCTGGGTTTCTCATGCATGTTTTCGATGTAGGAAGATGCCCTTGAACCTGGAGATTTGGGACCCATGCGATGGGTCGCACGCAGTATTACTTTAAAGGGTCTGCGTTTGCTCACCCAACCTCACCAAACCTCTCAGCCCCAAGAGTGTCCACCCTTATGTCTCATCCAGCTGTGGGTCTAGATATGGTCAATCCAGGTTGCATCACAGCCCCTGAACGAATTGTGTAAGAATTTCTCTCTCTTTCCCTGTCTTTGTTTCATGGGTTTTTAAAAGTAATTTCTTTTTATAATGGGGTTTAGCTGCTTTTCACGGCTGTGTTTAGGCCGCTTTACACCCACTTGACACACTAACAGAGAGATATCAATACATAGGTTTTAAGATTATTACTGGTCAGATATATTCTTGTGCGGTGAATCGGGCGTGTTGAGTCCAGTTCTCTGAGCAAGGAGTAGGTCTTGTCTATTCCATATTGGGTTTATGGAACGGTATCTGAGCAAATTTGAAACTCTTGTTTTATGTATCACCCCACCTCACCTTTCCCGTTAAGCAGCCATAGTGTGTTTTCTGCATGTGTGACTCTGTTCTGTTTTGTAATTCAGTTCAAGTGTAACGGTTTTTACATTCCCTCTATAAGTGACACCTTATGAGAAGTGTCCTTTTCTGTGTGACTTATTTCACTTAGAATCGTCTTACCTAAATCCACTCATCATGCTGCTACTAGCCTTATGACATTGATTTCATGGCTGAGTGATATTCCATTGTACATAAGGACCACAACTTTTTTATCCATTTTTCGCTTTCCTGGGATATTTAAGGTGGAAGGAAGTGGAGGTCCTTGTCAACAGAGCAGCCCTAAACTTTGGGGTGCTTGTGTCTTGCTGATTTTCAATTTTCCCGCTTTATCCCCCCATGCGTGGAAGTGCCCTATGCTCTCTAAGCTGTGTTTTTTAGATGTTTCAGGACACACCGTACACTTCTCCAGAGTGGCTGTTGGCAATTTACATCCCGCCCATCAGTGTAGCAAGGCTCCCATTTCTCCATGGCCTGTCCTGCATTTCTGGTTTTGACACTTTTTTCAGCATGGCCCTTTTGACCGATGGGAAGCGAGACTTCTTTGTCGCGCTGATTTGCCTTTCCAGGTTGCTTGGTTGGCCAAAAAGGGCGTATGCGTTTTTTCCTGAATATATTCAGGAAAAAACGCATACGCCCTTTTTGGCCAAGGGCATCATTTTCAACGTTTTGCCGCTTTTCATGTGCTTTAAAGGCGATTCGTATCTACCTCCTGAAATCTGTTTCCTGCAATTCTGCCTTGATTTCAAATCCTCTTCTTTGCCTTCCCTCAATATATTTGTGGACGAGAGTTATCATTTATAACTCTGCAGGTTTGTGAATTGCAGTGCCCTGAAGCTCCATTTTACAAGTCGCTTTTTTGGGAGCCGGCCGCAAAAGTGCAGGATGGCTTCAGGCCCTGTTCTGGTTCCGGGGGGCAGGCTGAGCCTGTGGTTAATTCTTCTTCCTGATGGGAAAATAGAGTGACCTGTGCCTGTCCCAACACCAAGAGCTAGTCTCTCATTGGTTCCCCGTCTTCCCGTTCATCCTCAGGACAAATTGCAACCTGTACGGAACAGGAGGTTAAAGGTGCTGATGCTCCAAGTAGGGAGATTGCTAGTAAAGTGGCTGGAATGGCGTACCCGAGCACAAGGAGATGAGAAATGAGGTGCGTTTTAGAAACCTTTCCCCATCACACGGTGTACCATCTTCTGGGTTTCTCATGCATGTTTTCGATGTAGGAAGATGCCCTTGAACCTGGAGATTTGGGACCCATGCGATGGGTCGCACGCAGTATTACTTTAAAGGGTCTGCGTTTGCTCACCCAACCTCACCAAACCTCTCAGCCCCAAGAGTGTCCACCCTTATGTCTCATCCAGCTGTGGGTCTAGATATGGTCAATCCAGGTTGCATCACAGCCCCTGAACGAATTGTGTAAGAATTTCTCTCTCTTTCCCTGTCTTTGTTTCATGGGTTTTTAAAAGTAATTTCTTTTTATAATGGGGTTTAGCTGCTTTTCACGGCTGTGTTTAGGCCGCTTTACACCCACTTGACACACTAACAGAGAGATATCAATATATAGGTTTTAAGATTATTACTGGTCAGATATATTCTTGTGCGGTGAATCGGGCGTGTTGAGTCCAGTTCTCTGAGCAAGGAGTAGGTCTTGTCTATTCCATATTGGGTTTATGGAACGGTATCTGAGCTAATTTGAAACTCTTGTTTTATGTATCACCCCACCTCACCTTTCCCGTTAAGCAGCCATAGTGTGTTTTCTGCATGTGTGACTCTGTTCTGTTTTGTAATTCAGTTCAAGTGTAACGGTTTTTACATTCCCTCTATAAGTGACACCTTATGAGAAGTGTCCTTTTCTGTGTGACTTATTTCACTTAGAATCGTCTTACCTAAATCCACTCATCATGCTGCTACTAGCCTTATGACATTGATTTCATGGCTGAGTGATATTCCATTGTACATAAGGACCACAACTTTTTTATCCATTTTTCGCTTTCCTGGGATATTTAAGGTGGAAGGAAGTGGAGGTCCTTGTCAACAGAGCAGCCCTAAACTTTGGGGTGCTTGTGTCTTGCTGATTTTCAATTTTCCCGCTTTATCCCCCCATGCGTGGAAGTGCCCTATGCTCTCTAAGCTGTGTTTTTTAGATGTTTCAGGACACACCGTACACTTCTCCAGAGTGGCTGTTGGCAATTTACATCCCGCCCATCAGTGTAGCAAGGCTCCCATTTCTCCATGGCCTGTCCTGCATTTCTGGTTTTGACACTTTTTTCAGCATGGCCCTTTTGACCGATGGGAAGCGAGACTTCTTTGTCGCGCTGATTTGCCTTTCCAGGTTGCTTGGTTGGCCAAAAAGGGCGTATGCGTTTTTTCCTGAATATATTCAGGAAAAAACGCATACGCCCTTTTTGGCCAAGGGCATCATTGTCAACGTTTTGCCGCTTTTCATGTGCTTTAAAGGCGATTCGTATCTACCTCCTGAAATCTGTTTCCTGCAATTCTGCCTTGATTTCAAATCCTCTTCTTTGCCTTCCCTCAATATATTTGTGGACGAGAGTTATCATTTATAACTCTGCAGGTTTGTGAATTGCAGTGCCCTGAAGCTCCATTTTACAAGTCGCTTTTTTGGGAGCCGGCCGCAAAAGCGCAGGATGGCTTCAGGCCCTGTTCTGGTTCCGGGGGTCAGGCTGAGCCTGTGGTTAATTCTTCTTCCTGATGGGAAAATAGAGTGACCTGTGCCTGTCCCAACACCAAGAGCTAGTCTCTCATTGGTTCCCCGTCTTCCCGTTCATCCTCAGGACAAATTGCAACCTGTACGGAACAGGAGGTTAAAGGTGCTGATGCTCCAAGTAGGGAGATTGCTAGTAAAGTGGCTGGAATGGCGAACCCGAGCACAAGGAGATGAGAAATGAGGTGCGTTTTAGAAACCTTTCCCCATCACACGGTGTACCATCTTCTGGGTTTCTCATGCATGTTTTCGATGTAGGAAGATGCCCTTGAACCTGGAGATTTGGGACCCATGCGATGGGTAGCACGCAGTATTACTTTAAAGGGTCTGCGTTTGCTCACCCAACCTCACCAAACCTCTCAGCCCCAAGAGTGTCCACCCTTATGTCTCATCCAGCTGTGGGTCTAGATATGGTCAATCCAGGTTGCATCACAGCCCCTGAACGAATTGTGTAAGAATTTCTCTCTCTTTCCCTGTCTTTGTTTCATGGGTTTTTAAAAGTAATTTCTTTTTATAATGGGGTTTAGCTGCTTTTCACGGCTGTGTTTAGGCCGCTTTACACCCACTTGACACACTAACAGAGAGCTATCAATACATAGGTTTTAAGATTATTACTGGTCAGATATATTCTTGTGCGGTGAATCGGGCGTGTTGAGTCCAGTTCTCTGAGCAAGGAGTAGGTCTTGTCTATTCCATATTGGGTTTATGGAACGGTATCTGAGCTAATTTGAAACTCTTGTTTTATGTATCACCCCACCTCACCTTTCCCGTTAAGCAGCCATAGTGTGTTTTCTGCATGTGTGACTCTGTTCTGTTTTGTAATTCAGTTCAAGTGTAACTGTTTTTACATTCCCTCTATAAGTGACACCTTATGAGAAGTGTCCTTTTCTGTGTGACTTATTTCACTTAGAATCGTCTTACCTAAATCCACTCATCATGCTGCTACTAGCCTTATGACATTGATTTCATGGCTGAGTGATATTCCATTGTACATAAGGACCACAACTTTTTTATCCATTTTTCGCTTTCCTGGGATTTTTAAGGTGGAAGGAAGTGGAGGTCCTTGTCAACAGAGCAGCCCTAAACTTTGGGGTGCTTGTGTCTTGCTGATTTTCAATTTTCCTGCTTTATCCCCCCATGCGTGGAAGTGCCCTATGCTCTCTAAGCTGTGTTTTTTAGATGTTTCAGGACACACCGTACACTTCTCCAGAGTGGCTGTTGGCAATGTACATCCCGCCCATCAGTGTAGCAAGGCTCCCATTTCTCCATGGCCTGTCCTGCATTTCTGGTTTTGACACTTTTTTCAGCATGGCCCTTTTGACCGATGGGAAGCGAGACTTCTTTGTCGCGCTGATTTGCCTTTCCAGGTTGCTTGGTTGGCCAAAAAGGGCGTATGCGTTTTTTCCTGAATATATTCAGGAAAAAACGCATACGCCCTTTTTGGCCAAGGGCATCATTGTCAACGTTTTGCCGCTTTTCATGTGCTTTAAAGGCGATTCGAATCTACCTCCTGAAATCTGTTTCCTGCAATTCTGCCTTGATTTCAAATCCTCTTCTTTGCCTTCCCTCAATATATTTGTGGACGAGAGTTATCATTTATAACTCTGCAGGTTTGTGAATTGCAGTGCCCTGAAGCTCCATTTTACAAGTCGCTTTTTTGGGAGCCGGCCGCAAAAGCGCAGGATGGCTTCAGGCCCTGTTCTGGTTCCGGGGGGCAGGCTGAGCCTGTGGTTAATTCTTCTTCCTGATGGGAAAATAGAGTGACCTGTGCCTGTCCCAACACCAAGAGCTAGTCTCTCATTGGTTCCCCGTCTTCCCGTTCATCCTCAGGACAAATTGCAACCTGTACGGAACAGGAGGTTAAAGGTGCTGATGCTCCAAGTAGGGAGATTGCTAGTAAAGTGGCTGGAATGGCGAACCCGAGCACAAGGAGATGAGAAATGAGGTGCGTTTTAGAAACCTTTCCCCATCACACGGTGTACCATCTTCTGGGTTTCTCATGCATGTTTTCGATGTAGGAAGATGCCCTTGAACCTGGAGATTTGGGACCCATGCAATGGGTCGCACGCAGTATTACTTTAAAGGGTCTGCGTTTGCTCACCCAACCTCACCAAACCTCTCAGCCCCAAGAGTGTCCACCCTTATGTCTCATCCAGCTGTGGGTCTAGATATGGTCAATCCAGGTTGCATCACAGCCCCTGAACGAATTGTGTAAGAATTTCTCTCTCTTTCCCTGTCTTTGTTTCATGGGTTTTTAAAAGTAATTTCTTTTTATAATGGGGTTTAGCTGCTTTTCACGGCTGTGTTTAGGCCGCTTTACACCCACTTGACACACTAACAGAGAGATATCAATACATAGGTTTTAAGATTATTACTGGTCAGATATATTCTTGTGCGGTGAATCGGGCGTGTTGAGTCCAGTTCTCTGAGCAAGGAGTAGGTCTTGTCTATTCCATATTGGGTTTATGGAACGGTATCTGAGCTAATTTGAAACTCTTGTTTTATGTATCACCCCACCTCACCTTTCCCGTTAAGCAGCCATAGTGTGTTTTCTGCATGTGTGACTCTGTTCTGTTTTGTAATTCAGTTCAAGTGTAACTGTTTTTACATTCCCTCTATAAGTGACACCTTATGAGAAGTGTCCTTTTCTGTGTGACTTATTTCACTTAGAATCGTCTTACCTAAATCCACTCATCATGCTGCTACTAGCCTTATGACATTGATTTCATGGCTGAGTGATATTCCATTGTACATAAGGACCACAACTTTTTTATCCATTTTTCGCTTTCCTGGGATTTTTAAGGTGGAAGGAAGTGGAGGTCCTTGTCAACAGAGCAGCCCTAAACTTTGGGGTGCTTGTGTCTTGCTGATTTTCAATTTTCCTGCTTTATCCCCCCATGCGTGGAAGTGCCCTATGCTCTCTAAGCTGTGTTTTTTAGATGTTTCAGGACACACCGTACACTTCTCCAGAGTGGCTGTTGGCAATGTACATCCCGCCCATCAGTGTAGCAAGGCTCCCATTTCTCCATGGCCTGTCCTGCATTTCTGGTTTTGACACTTTTTTCAGCATGGCCCTTTTGACCGATGGGAAGCGAGACTTCTTTGTCGCGCTGATTTGCCTTTCCAGGTTGCTTGGTTGGCCAAAAAGGGCGTATGCGTTTTTTCCTGAATATATTCAGGAAAAAACGCATACGCCCTTTTTGGCCAAGGGCATCATTGTCAACGTTTTGCCGCTTTTCATGTGCTTTAAAGGCGATTCGAATCTACCTCCTGAAATCTGTTTCCTGCAATTCTGCCTTGATTTCATATCCTCTTCTTTGCCTTCCCTCAATATATTTGTGGACGAGAGTTATCATTTATAACTCTGCAGGTTTGTGAATTGCAGTGCCCTGAAGCTCCATTTTACAAGTCGCTTTTTTGGGAGCCGGCCGCAAAAGCGCAGGATGGCTTCAGGCCCTGTTCTGGTTCCGAGGGCAGGCTGAGCCTGTGGTTAATTCTTCTTCCTGATGGGAAAATAGAGTGACCTGTGCCTGTCCCAACACCAAGAGCTAGTCTCTCATTGGTTCCCCGTCTTCCCATTCATCCTCAGGACAAATTGCAACGTGTACGGAACAGGAGGTTAAAGGTGCTGATGCTCCAAGTAGGGAGATTGCTAGTAAAGTGGCTGGAATGGCGAACCCGAGCACAAGGAGATGAGAAATGAGGTGCGTTTTAGAAACCTTTCCCCATCACACGGTGTACCATCTTCTGGGTTTCTCATGCATGTTTTCGATGTAGGAAGATGCCCTTGAACCTGGAGATTTGGGACCCATGCGATGGGTCGCACGCAGTATTACTTTAAAGGGTCTGCGTTTGCTCACCCAACCTCACCAAACCTCTCAGCCCCAAGAGTGTCCACCCTTATGTCTCATCCAGCTGTGGGTCTAGATATGGTCAATCCAGGTTGCATCACAGCCCCTGAACGAATTGTGTAAGAATTTCTCTCTCTTTCCCTGTCTTTGTTTCATGGGTTTTTAAAAGTAATTTCTTTTTATAATGGGGTTTAGCTGCTTTTCACGGCTGTGTTTAGGCCGCTTTACACCCACTTGACACACTAACAGAGAGCTATCAATACATAGGTTTTAAGATTATTACTGGTCAGATATATTCTTGTGCGGTGAATCGGGCGTGTTGAGTCCAGTTCTCTGAGCAAGGAGTAGGTCTTGTCTATTCCATATTGGGTTTATGGAACGGTATCTGAGCTAATTTGAAACTCTTGTTTTATGTATCACCCCACCTCACCTTTCCCGTTAAGCAGCCATAGTGTGTTTTCTGCATGTGTGACTCTGTTCTGTTTTGTAATTCAGTTCAAGTGTAACTGTTTTTACATTCCCTCTATAAGTGACACCTTATGAGAAGTGTCCTTTTCTGTGTGACTTATTTCACTTAGAATCGTCTTACCTAAATCCACTCATCATGCTGCTACTAGCCTTATGACATTGATTTCATGGCTGAGTGATATTCCATTGTACATAAGGACCACAACTTTTTTATCCATTTTTCGCTTTCCTGGGATTTTTAAGGTGGAAGGAAGTGGAGGTCCTTGTCAACAGAGCAGCCCTAAACTTTGGGGTGCTTGTGTCTTGCTGATTTTCAATTTTCCTGCTTTATCCCCCCATGCGTGGAAGTGCCCTATGCTCTCTAAGCTGTGTTTTTTAGATGTTTCAGGACACACCGTACACTTCTCCAGAGTGGCTGTTGGCAATGTACATCCCGCCCATCAGTGTAGCAAGGCTCCCATTTCTCCATGGCCTGTCCTGCATTTCTGGTTTTGACACTTTTTTCAGCATGGCCCTTTTGACCGATGGGAAGCGAGACTTCTTTGTCGCGCTGATTTGCCTTTCCAGGTTGCTTGGTTGGCCAAAAAGGGCGTATGCGTTTTTTCCTGAATATATTCAGGAAAAAAAGCATACGCCCTTTTTGGCCAAGGGCATCATTGTCAACGTTTTGCCGCTTTTCATGTGCTTTAAAGGCGATTCGAATCTACCTCCTGAAATCTGTTTCCTGCAATTCTGCCTTGATTTCAAATCCTCTTCTTTGCCTTCCCTCAATATATTTGTGGACGAGAGTTATCATTTATAACTCTGCAGGTTTGTGAATTGCAGTGCCCTGAAGCTCCATTTTACAAGTCGCTTTTTTGGGAGCCGGCCGCAAAAGCGCAGGATGGCTTCAGGCCCTGTTCTGGTTCCGAGGGCAGGCTGAGCCTGTGGTTAATTCTTCTTCCTGATGGGAAAATAGAGTGACCTGTGCCTGTCCCAACACCAAGAGCTAGTCTCTCATTGGTTCCCCGTCTTCCCGTTCATCCTCAGGACAAATTGCAACCTGTACGGAACAGGAGCTTAAAGGTGCTGATGCTCCAAGTAGGGAGATTGCTAGTAAAGTGGCTGGAATGGCGAACCCGAGCACAAGGAGATGAGAAATGAGGTGCGTTTTAGAAACCTTTCCCCATCACACGGTGTACCATCTTCTGGGTTTCTCATGCATGTTTTCGATGTAGGAAGATGCCCTTGAACCTGGAGATTTGGGACCCATGCGATGGGTCGCACGCAGTATTACTTTAAAGGGTCTGCGTTTGCTCACCCAACCTCACCAAACCTCTCAGCCCCAAGAGTGTCCACCCTTATGTCTCATCCAGCTGTGGGTCTAGATATGGTCAATCCAGGTTGCATCACAGCCCCTGAACGAATTGTGTAAGAATTTCTCTCTCTTTCCCTGTCTTTGTTTCATGGGTTTTTAAAAGTAATTTCTTTTTATAATGGGGTTTAGCTGCTTTTCACGGCTGTGTTTAGGCCGCTTTACACCCACTTGACACACTAACAGAGAGATATCAATACATAGGTTTTAAGATTATTACTAGTCAGATATATTCTTGTGCGGTGAATCGGGCGTGTTGAGTCCAGTTCTCTGAGCAAGGAGTAGGTCTTGTCTATTCCATATTGGGTTTATGGAACGGTATCTGAGCTAATTTGAAACTCTTGTTTTATGTATCACCCCACCTCACCTTTCCCGTTAAGCAGCCATAGTGTGTTTTCTGCATGTGTGACTCTGTTCTGTTTTGTAATTCAGTTCAAGTGTAACGGTTTTTACATTCCCTCTATAAGTGACACCTTATGAGAAGTGTCCTTTTCTGTGTGACTTATTTCACTTAGAATCGTCTTACCTAAATCCACTCATCATGCTGCTACTAGCCTTATGACATTGATTTCATGGCTGAGTGATATTCCATTGTACATAAGGACCACAACTTTTTTATCCATTTTTCGCTTTCCTGGGATATTTAAGGTGGAAGGAAGTGGAGGTCCTTGTCAACAGAGCAGCCCTAAACTTTGGGGTGCTTGTGTCTTGCTGATTTTCAATTTTCCCACTTTATCCCCCCATGCGTGGAAGTGCCCTATGCTCTCTAAGCTGTGTTTTTTAGATGTTTCAGGACACACCGTACACTTCTCCAGAGTGGCTGTTGGCAATTTACATCCCGCCCATCAGTGTAGCAAGGCTCCCATTTCTCCATGGCCTGTCCTGCATTTCTGGTTTTGACAGTTTTTTCAGCATGGCCCTTTTGACCGATGGGAAGCGAGACTTCTTTGTAGCGCTGATTTGCCTTTCCAGGTTGCTTGGTTGGCCAAAAAGGGCGTATGCGTTTTTTCCTGAATATATTCAGGAAAAAACGCATACGCCCTTTTTGGCCAAGGGCATCATTGTCAACGTTTTGCCGCTTTTCATGTGCTTTAAAGGCGATTCGAATCTACCTCCTGAAATCTGTTTCCTGCAATTCTGCCTTGATTTCAAATCCTCTTCTTTGCCTTCCCTCAATATATTTGTGGACGAGAGTTATCATTTATAACTCTGCAGGTTTGTGAATTGCAGTGCCCTGAAGCTCCATTTTACAAGTCGCTTTTTTGGGAGCCGGCCGCAAAAGCGCCGGATGGCTTCAGGCCCTGTTCTGGTTCCGGGGGGCAGGCTGAGCCTGTGGTTAATTCTTCTTCCTGATGGGAAAATAGAGTGACCTGTGCCTGTCCCAACACCAAGAGCTAGTCTCTCATTGGTTCCCCGTCTTCCCGTTCATCCTCAGGACAAATTGCAACCTGTACGGAACAGGAGGTTAAAGGTGCTGATGCTCCAAGTAGGGAGATTGCTAGTAAAGTGGCTGGAATGGCGAACCCGAGCACAAGGAGATGAGAAATGAGGTGCGTTTTAGAAACCTTTCCCCATCACACGGTGTACCATCTTCTGGGTTTCTCATGCATGTTTTCGATGTAGGAAGATGCCCTTGAACCTGGAGATTTGGGACCCATGCGATGGGTCGCACGCAGTATTACTTTAAAGGGTCTGCGTTTGCTCACCCAACCTCACCAAACCTCTCAGCCCCAAGAGTGTCCACCCTTATGTCTCATCCAGCTGTGGGTCTAGATATGGTCAATCCAGGTTGCATCACAGCCCCTGAACGAATTGTGTAAGAATTTCTCTCTCTTTCCCTGTCTTTGTTTCATGGGTTTTTAAAAGTAATTTCTTTTTATAATGGGGTTTAGCTGCTTTTCACGGCTGTGTTTAGGCCGCTTTACACCCACTTGACACACTAACAGAGAGATATCAATACATAGGTTTTAAGATTATTACTGGTCAGATATATTCTTGTGCGGTGAATCGGGCGTGTTGAGTCCAGTTCTCTGAGCAAGGAGTAGGTCTTGTCTATTCCATATTGGGTTTATGGAACGGTATCTGAGCTAATTTGAAACTCTTGTTTTATGTATCACCCCACCTCACCTTTCCCGTTAAGCAGCCATAGTGTGTTTTCTGCATGTGTGACTCTGTTCTGTTTTGTAATTCAGTTCAAGTGTAACGGTTTTTACATTCCCTCTATAAGTGACACCTTATGAGAAGTGTCCTTTTCTGTGTGACTTATTTCACTTAGAATCGTCTTACCTAAATCCACTCATCATGCTGCTACTAGCCTTATGACATTGATTTCATGGCTGAGTGATATTCCATTGTACATAAGGACCACAACTTTTTTATCCATTTTTCGCTTTCCTGGGATATTTAAGGTGGAAGGAAGTGGAGGTCCTTGTCAACAGAGCAGCCCTAAACTTTGGGGTGCTTGTGTCTTGCTGATTTTCAATTTTCCCGCTTTATCCCCCCATGCGTGGAAGTGCCCTATGCTCTCTAAGCTGTGTTTTTTAGCTGTTTCAGGACACACCGTACACTTCTCCAGAGTGGCTGTTGGCAATTTACATCCCGCCCATCAGTGTAGCAAGGCTCCCATTTCTCCATGGCCTGTCCTGCATTTCTGGTTTTGACACTTTTTTCAGCATGGCCCTTTTGACCGATGGGAAGCGAGACTTCTTTGTCGCGCTGATTTGCCTTTCCAGGTTGCTTGGTTGGCCAAAAAGGGCGTATGCGTTTTTTCCTGAATATATTCAGGAAAAAACGCATACGCCCTTTTTGGCCAAGGGCATCATTGTCAACGTTTTGCCGCTTTTCATGTGCTTTAAAGGCGATTCGAATCTACCTCCTGAAATCTGTTTCCTGCAATTCTGCCTTGATTTCAAATCCTCTTCTTTGCCTTCCCTCAATATATTTGTGGACGAGAGTTATCATTTATAACTCTGCAGGCTTGTGAATTGCAGTGCCCTGAAGCTCCATTTTACAAGTCGCTTTTTTGGGAGCCGGCCGCAAAAGCGCCGGATGGCTTCAGGCCCTGTTCTGGTTCCGGGGGGCAGGCTGAGCCTGTGGTTAATTCTTCTTCCTGATGGGAAAATAGAGTGACCTGTGCCTGTCCCAACACCAAGAGCTAGTCTCTCATTGGTTCCCCGTCTTCCCGTTCATCCTCAGGACAAATTGCAACCTGTACGGAACAGGAGGTTAAAGGTGCTGATGCTCCAAGTAGGGAGATTGCTAGTAAAGTGGCTGGAATGGCGAACCCGAGCACAAGGAGATGAGAAATGAGGTGCGTTTTAGAAACCTTTCCCCATCACACGGTGTACCATCTTCTGTGTTTCTCATGCATGTTTTCGATGTAGGAAGATGCCCTTGAACCTGGAGATTTGGGACCCATGCGATGGGTCGCACGCAGTATTACTTTAAAGGGTCTGCGTTTGCTCACCCAACCTCACCAAACCTCTCAGCCCCAAGAGTGTCCACCCTTATGTCTCATCCAGCTGTGGGTCTAGATATGGTCAATCCAGGTTGCATCACAGCCCCTGAACGAATTGTGTAAGAATTTCTCTCTCTTTCCCTGTCTTTGTTTCATGGGTTTTTAAAAGTAATTTCTTTTTATAATGGGGTTTAGCTGCTTTTCACGGCTGTGTTTAGGCCGCTTTACACCCACTTGACACACTAACAGAGAGATATCAATACATAGGTTTTAAGATTATTACTGGTCAGATATATTCTTGTGCGGTGAATCGGGCGTGTTGAGTCCAGTTCTCTGAGCAAGGAGTAGGTCTTGTCTATTCCATATTGGGTTTATGGAACGGTATCTGAGCTAATTTGAAACTCTTGTTTTATGTATCACCCCACCTCACCTTTCCCGTTAAGCAGCCATAGTGTGTTTTCTGCATGTGTGACTCTGTTCTGTTTTGTAATTCAGTTCAAGTGTAACGGTTTTTACATTCCCTCTATAAGTGACACCTTATGAGAAGTGTCCTTTTCTGTGTGACTTATTTCACTTAGAATCGTCTTACCTAAATCCACTCATCATGCTGCTACTAGCCTTATGACATTGATTTCATGGCTGAGTGATATTCCATTGTACATAAGGACCACAACTTTTTTATCCATTTTTCGCTTTCCTGGGATATTTAAGGTGGAAGGAAGTGGAGGTCCTTGTCAACAGAGCAGCCCTAAACTTTGGGGTGCTTGTGTCTTGCTGATTTTCAATTTTCCCGCTTTATCCCCCCATGCGTGGAAGTGCCCTATGCTCTCTAAGCTGTGTTTTTTAGATGTTTCAGGACACACCGTACACTTCTCCAGAGTGGCTGTTGGCAATTTACATCCCGCCCATCAGTGTAGCAAGGCTCCCATTTCTCCATGGCCTGTCCTGCATTTCTGGTTTTGACAGTTTTTTCAGCATGGCCCTTTTGACCGATGGGAAGCGAGACTTCTTTGTAGCGCTGATTTGCCTTTCCAGGTTGCTTGGTTGGCCAAAAAGGGCGTATGCGTTTTTTCCTGAATATATTCAGGAAAAAACGCATACGCCCTTTTTGGCCAAGGGCATCATTGTCAACGTTTTGCCGCTTTTCATGTGCTTTAAAGGCGATTCGAATCTACCTCCTGAAATCTGTTTCCTGCAATTCTGCCTTGATTTCAAATCCTCTTCTTTGCCTTCCCTCAATATATTTGTGGACGAGAGTTATCATTTATAACTCTGCAGGTTTGTGAATTGCAGTGCCCTGAAGCTCCATTTTACAAGTCGCTTTTTTGGGAGCCGGCCGCAAAAGCGCCGGATGGCTTCAGGCCCTGTTCTGGTTCCGGGGGGCAGGCTGAGCCTGTGGTTAATTCTTCTTCCTGATGGGAAAATAGAGTGACCTGTGCCTGTCCCAACACCAAGAGCTAGTCTCTCATTGGTTCCCCGTCTTCCCGTTCATCCTCAGGACAAATTGCAACCTGTACGGAACAGGAGGTTAAAGGTGCTGATGCTCCAAGTAGGGAGATTGCTAGTAAAGTGGCTGGAATGGCGAACCCGAGCACAAGGAGATGAGAAATGAGGTGCGTTTTAGAAACCTTTCCCCATCACACGGTGTACCATCTTCTGGGTTTCTCATGCATGTTTTCGATGTAGGAAGATGCCCTTGAACCTGGAGATTTGGGACCCATGCGATGGGTCGCACGCAGTATTACTTTAAAGGGTCTGCGTTTGCTCACCCAACCTCACCAAACCTCTCAGCCCCAAGAGTGTCCACCCTTATGTCTCATCCAGCTGTGGGTCTAGATATGGTCAATCCAGGTTGCATCACAGCCCCTGAACGAATTGTGTAAGAATTTCTCTCTCTTTCCCTGTCTTTGTTTCATGGGTTTTTAAAAGTAATTTCTTTTTATAATGGGGTTTAGCTGCTTTTCACGGCTGTGTTTAGGCCGCTTTACACCCACTTGACACACTAACAGAGAGATATCAATACATAGGTTTTAAGATTATTACTGGTCAGATATATTCTTGTGCGGTGAATCGGGCGTGTTGAGTCCAGTTCTCTGAGCAAGGAGTAGGTCTTGTCTATTCCATATTGGGTTTATGGAACGGTATCTGAGCTAATTTGAAACTCTTGTTTTATGTATCACCCCACCTCACCTTTCCCGTTAAGCAGCCATAGTGTGTTTTCTGCATGTGTGACTCTGTTCTGTTTTGTAATTCAGTTCAAGTGTAACGGTTTTTACATTCCCTCTATAAGTGACACCTTATGAGAAGTGTCCTTTTCTGTGTGACTTATTTCACTTAGAATCGTCTTACCTAAATCCACTCATCATGCTGCTACTAGCCTTATGACATTGATTTCTTGGCTGAGTGATATTCCATTGTACATAAGGACCACAACTTTTTTATCCATTTTTCGCTTTCCTGGGATATTTAAGGTGGAAGGAAGTGGAGGTCCTTGTCAACAGAGCAGCCCTAAACTTTGGGGTGCTTGTGTCTTGCTGATTTTCAATTTTCCCGCTTTATCCCCCCATGCGTGGAAGTGCCCTATGCTCTCTAAGCTGTGTTTTTTAGCTGTTTCAGGACACACCGTACACTTCTCCAGAGTGGCTGTTGGCAATTTACATCCCGCCCATCAGTGTAGCAAGGCTCCCATTTCTCCATGGCCTGTCCTGCATTTCTGGTTTTGACACTTTTTTCAGCATGGCCCTTTTGACCGATGGGAAGCGAGACTTCTTTGTCGCGCTGATTTGCCTTTCCAGGTTGCTTGGTTGGCCAAAAAGGGCGTATGCGTTTTTTCCTGAATATATTCAGGAAAAAACGCATACGCCCTTTTTGGCCAAGGGCATCATTGTCAACGTTTTGCCGCTTTTCATGTGCTTTAAAGGCGATTCGAATCTACCTCCTGAAATCTGTTTCCTGCAATTCTGCCTTGATTTCAAATCCTCTTCTTTGCCTTCCCTCAATATATTTGTGGACGAGAGTTATCATTTATAACTCTGCAGGCTTGTGAATTGCAGTGCCCTGAAGCTCCATTTTACAAGTCGCTTTTTTGGGAGCCGGCCGCAAAAGCGCCGGATGGCTTCAGGCCCTGTTCTGGTTCCGGGGGGCAGGCTGAGCCTGTGGTTAATTCTTCTTCCTGATGGGAAAATAGAGTGACCTGTGCCTGTCCCAACACCAAGAGCTAGTCTCTCATTGGTTCCCCGTCTTCCCGTTCATCCTCAGGACAAATTGCAACCTGTACGGAACAGGAGGTTAAAGGTGCTGATGCTCCAAGTAGGGAGATTGCTAGTAAAGTGGCTGGAATGGCGAACCCGAGCACAAGGAGATGAGAAATGAGGTGCGTTTTAGAAACCTTTCCCCATCACACGGTGTACCATCTTCTGGGTTTCTCATGCATGTTTTCGATGTAGGAAGATGCCCTTGAACCTGGAGATTTGGGACCCATGCGATGGGTCGCACGCAGTATTACTTTAAAGGGTCTGCGTTTGCTCACCCAACCTCACCAAACCTCTCAGCCCCAAGAGTGTCCACCCTTATGTCTCATCCAGCTGTGGGTCTAGATATGGTCAATCCAGGTTGCATCACAGCCCCTGAACGAATTGTGTAAGAATTTCTCTCTCTTTCCCTGTCTTTGTTTCATGGGTTTTTAAAAGTAATTTCTTTTTATAATGGGGTTTAGCTGCTTTTCACGGCTGTGTTTAGGCCGCTTTACACCCACTTGACACACTAACAGAGAGATATCAATACATAGGTTTTAAGATTATTACTGGTCAGATATATTCTTGTGCGGTGAATCGGGCGTGTTGAGTCCAGTTCTCTGAGCAAGGAGTAGGTCTTGTCTATTCCATATTGGGTTTATGGAACGGTATCTGAGCTAATTTGAAACTCTTGTTTTATGTATCACCCCACCTCACCTTTCCCGTTAAGCAGCCATAGTGTGTTTTCTGCATGTGTGACTCTGTTCTGTTTTGTAATTCAGTTCAAGTGTAACGGTTTTTACATTCCCTCTATAAGTGACACCTTATGAGAAGTGTCCTTTTCTGTGTGACTTATTTCACTTAGAATCGTCTTACCTAAATCCACTCATCATGCTGCTACTAGCCTTATGACATTGATTTCATGGCTGAGTGATATTCCATTGTACATAAGGACCACAACTTTTTTATCCATTTTTCGCTTTCCTGGGATATTTAAGGTGGAAGGAAGTGGAGGTCCTTGTCAACAGAGCAGCCCTAAACTTTGGGGTGCTTGTGTCTTGCTGATTTTCAATTTTCCCGCTTTATCCCCCCATGCGTGGAAGTGCCCTATGCTCTCTAAGCTGTGTTTTTTAGCTGTTTCAGGACACACCGTACACTTCTCCAGAGTGGCTGTTGGCAATTTACATCCCGCCCATCAGTGTAGCAAGGCTCCCATTTCTCCATGGCCTGTCCTGCATTTCTGGTTTTGACACTTTTTTCAGCATGGACCTTTTGACCGATGGGAAGCGAGACTTCTTTGTCGCGCTGATTTGCCTTTCCAGGTTGCTTGGTTGGCCAAAAAGGGCGTATGCGTTTTTTCCTGAATATATTCAGGAAAAAACGCATACGCCCTTTTTGGCCAAGGGCATCATTGTCAACGTTTTGCCGCTTTTCATGTGCTTTAAAGGCGATTCGAATCTACCTCCTGAAATCTGTTTCCTGCAATTCTGCCTTGATTTCAAATCCTCTTCTTTGCCTTCCCTCAATATATTTGTGGACGAGAGTTATCATTTATAACTCTGCAGGCTTGTGAATTGCAGTGCCCTGAAGCTCCATTTTACAAGTCGCTTTTTTGGGAGCCGGCCGCAAAAGCGCCGGATGGCTTCAGGCCCTGTTCTGGTTCCGGGGGGCAGGCTGAGCCTGTGGTTAATTCTTCTTCCTGATGGGAAAATAGAGTGACCTGTGCCTGTCCCAACACCAAGAGCTAGTCTCTCATTGGTTCCCCGTCTTCCCGTTCATCCTCAGGACAAATTGCAACCTGTACGGAACAGGAGGTTAAAGGTGCTGATGCTCCAAGTAGGGAGATTGCTAGTAAAGTGGCTGGAATGGCGAACCCGAGCACAAGGAGATGAGAAATGAGGTGCGTTTTAGAAACCTTTCCCCATCACACGGTGTACCATCTTCTGGGTTTCTCATGCATGTTTTCGATGTAGGAAGATGCCCTTGAACCTGGAGATTTGGGACCCATGCGATGGGTCGCACGCAGTATTACTTTAAAGGGTCTGCGTTTGCTCACCCAACCTCACCAAACCTCTCAGCCCCAAGAGTGTCCACCCTTATGTCTCATCCAGCTGTGGGTCTAGATATGGTCAATCCAGGTTGCATCACAGCCCCTGAACGAATTGTGTAAGAATTTCTCTCTCTTTCCCTGTCTTTGTTTCATGGGTTTTTAAAAGTAATTTCTTTTTATAATGGGGTTTAGCTGCTTTTCACGGCTGTGTTTAGGACGCTTTACACCCACTTGACACACTAACAGAGAGATATCAATACATAGGTTTTAAGATTATTACTAGTCAGATATATTCTTGTGCGGTGAATCGGGCGTGTTGAGTCCAGTTCTCTGAGCAAGGAGTAGGTCTTGTCTATTCCATATTGGGTTTATGGAACGGTATCTGAGCTAATTTGAAACTCTTGTTTTATGTATCACCCCACCTCACCTTTCCCGTTAAGCAGCCATAGTGTGTTTTCTGCATGTGTGACTCTGTTCTGTTTTGTAATTCAGTTCAAGTGTAACGGTTTTTACATTCCCTCTATAAGTGACACCTTATGAGAAGTGTCCTTTTCTGTGTGACTTATTTCACTTAGAATCGTCTTACCTAAATCCACTCATCATGCTGCTACTAGCCTTATGACATTGATTTCATGGCTGAGTGATATTCCATTGTACATAAGGACCACAACTTTTTTATCCATTTTTCGCTTTCCTGGGATATTTAAGGTGGAAGGAAGTGGAGGTCCTTGTCAACAGAGCAGCCCTAAACTTTGGGGTGCTTGTGTCTTGCTGATTTTCAATTTTCCCACTTTATCCCCCCATGCGTGGAAGTGCCCTATGCTCTCTAAGCTGTGTTTTTTAGATGTTTCAGGACACACCGTACACTTCTCCAGAGTGGCTGTTGGCAATTTACATCCCGCCCATCAGTGTAGCAAGGCTCCCATTTCTCCATGGCCTGTCCTGCATTTCTGGTTTTGACACTTTTTTCAGCATGGCCCTTTTGACCGATGGGAAGCGAGACTTCTTTGTAGCGCTGATTTGCCTTTCCAGGTTGCTTGGTTGGCCAAAAAGGGCGTATGCGTTTTTTCCTGAATATATTCAGGAAAAAACGCATACGCCCTTTTTGGCCAAGGGCATCATTGTCAACGTTTTGCCGCTTTTCATGTGCTTTAAAGGCGATTCGAATCTACCTCCTGAAATCTGTTTCCTGCAATTCTGCCTTGATTTCAAATCCTCTTCTTTGCCTTCCCTCAATATATTTGTGGACGAGAGTTATCATTTATAACTCTGCAGGCTTGTGAATTGCAGTGCCCTGAAGCTCCATTTTACAAGTCGCTTTTTTGGGAGCCGGCCGCAAAAGCGCCGGATGGCTTCAGGCCCTGTTCTGGTTCCGGGGGGCAGGCTGAGCCTGTGGTTAATTCTTCTTCCTGATGGGAAAATAGAGTGACCTGTGCCTGTCCCAACACCAAGAGCTAGTCTCTCATTGGTTCCCCGTCTTCCCGTTCATCCTCAGGACAAATTGCAACCTGTACGGAACAGGAGGTTAAAGGTGCTGATGCTCCAAGTAGGGAGATTGCTAGTAAAGTGGCTGGAATGGCGAACCCGAGCACAAGGAGATGAGAAATGAGGTGCGTTTTAGAAACCTTTCCCCATCACACGGTGTACCATCTTCTGGGTTTCTCATGCATGTTTTCGATGTAGGAAGATGCCCTTGAACCTGGAGATTTGGGACCCATGCGATGGGTCGCACGCAGTATTACTTTAAAGGGTCTGCGTTTGCTCACCCAACCTCACCAAACCTCTCAGCCCCAAGAGTGTCCACCCTTATGTCTCATCCAGCTGTGGGTCTAGATATGGTCAATCCAGGTTGCATCACAGCCCCTGAACGAATTGTGTAAGAATTTCTCTCTCTTTCCCTGTCTTTGTTTCATGGGTTTTTAAAAGTAATTTCTTTTTTTAATGGGGTTTAGCTGCTTTTCACGGCTGTGTTTAGGCCGCTTTACACCCACTTGACACACTAACAGAGAGATATCAATACATAGGTTTTAAGATTATTACTAGTCAGATATATTCTTGTGCGGTGAATCGGGCGTGTTGAGTCCAGTTCTCTGAGCAAGGAGTAGGTCTTGTCTATTCCATATTGGGTTTATGGAACGGTATCTGAGCTAATTTGAAACTCTTGTTTTATGTATCACCCCACCTCACCTTTCCCGTTAAGCAGCCATAGTGTGTTTTCTGCATGTGTGACTCTGTTCTGTTTTGTAATTCAGTTCAAGTGTAACGGTTTTTACATTCCCTCTATAAGTGACACCTTATGAGAAGTGTCCTTTTCTGTGTGACTTATTTCACTTAGAATCGTCTTACCTAAATCCACTCATCATGCTGCTACTAGCCTTATGACATTGATTTCATGGCTGAGTGATATTCCATTGTACATAAGGACCACAACTTTTTTATCCATTTTTCGCTTTCCTGGGATATTTAAGGTGGAAGGAAGTGGAGGTCCTTGTCAACAGAGCAGCCCTAACCTTTGGGGTGCTTGTGTCTTGCTGATTTTCAATTTTCCCGCTTTATCCCCCCATGCGTGGAAGTGCCCTATGCTCTCTAAGCTGTGTTTTTTAGATGTTTCAGGACACACCGTACACTTCTCCAGAGTGGCTGTTGGCAATTTACATCCCGCCCATCAGTGTAGCAAGGCTCCCATTTCTCCATGGCCTGTCCTGCATTTCTGGTTTTGACACTTTTTTCAGCATGGACCTTTTGACCGATGGGAAGCGAGACTTCTTTGTCGCGCTGATTTGCCTTTCCAGGTTGCTTGGTTGGCCAAAAAGGGCGTATGCGTTTTTTCCTGAATATATTCAGGAAAAAACGCATACGTCCTTTTTGGCCAAGGGCATCATTGTCAACGTTTTGCCGCTTTTCATGTGCTTTAAAGGCGATTCGAATCTACCTCCTGAAATCTGTTTCCTGCAATTCTGCCTTGATTTCAAATCCTCTTCTTTGCCTTCCCTCAATATATTTGTGGACGAGAGTTATCATTTATAACTCTGCAGGCTTGTGAATTGCAGTGCCCTGAAGCTCCATTTTACAAGTCGCTTTTTTGGGAGCCGGCCGCAAAAGCGCAGGATGGCTTCAGGCCCTGTTCTGGTTCCGGGGGGCAGGCTGAGCCTGTGGTTAATTCTTCTTCCTGATGGGAAAATAGAGTGACCTGTGCCTGTCCCAACACCAAGAGCTAGTCTCTCATTGGTTCCCCGTCTTCCCGTTCATCCTCAGGACAAATTGCAACCTGTACGGAACAGGAGGTTAAAGGTGCTGATGCTCCAAGTAGGGAGATTGCTAGTAAAGTGGCTGGAATGGCGAACCCGAGCACAAGGAGATGAGAAATGAGGTGCGTTTTAGAAACCTTTCCCCATCACACGGTGTACCATCTTCTGGGTTTCTCATGCATGTTTTCGATGTAGGAAGATGCCCTTGAACCTGGAGATTTGGGACCCATGCGATGGGTCGCACGCAGTATTACTTTAAAGGGTCTGCGTTTGCTCACCCAACCTCACCAAACCTCTCAGCCCCAAGAGTGTCCACCCTTATGTCTCATCCAGCTGTGGGTCTAGATATGGTCAATCCAGGTTGCATCACAGCCCCTGAACGAATTGTGTAAGAATTTCTCTCTCTTTCCCTGTCTTTGTTTCATGGGTTTTTAAAAGTAATTTCTTTTTATAATGGGGTTTAGCTGCTTTTCACGGCTGTGTTTAGGCCGCTTTACACCCACTTGACACACTAACAGAGAGATATCAATACATAGGTTTTAAGATTATTAGTAGTCAGATATATTCTTGTGCGGTGAATCGGGCGTGTTGAGTCCAGTTCTCTGAGCAAGGAGTAGGTCTTGTCTATTCCATATTGGGTTTATGGAACGGTATCTGAGCTAATTTGAAACTCTTGTTTTATGTATCACCCCACCTCACCTTTCCCGTTAAGCAGCCATAGTGTGTTTTCTGCATGTGTGACTCTGTTCTGTTTTGTAATTCAGTTCAAGTGTAACGGTTTTTACATTCCCTCTATAAGTGACACCTTATGAGAAGTGTCCTTTTCTGTGTGACTTATTTCACTTAGAATCGTCTTACCTAAATCCACTCATCATGCTGCTACTAGCCTTATGACTTTGATTTCATGGCTGAGTGATATTCCATTGTACATAAGGACCACAACTTTTTTATCCATTTTTCGCTTTCCTGGGATATTTAAGGTGGAAGGAAGTGGAGGTCCTTGTCAACAGAGCAGCCCTAAACTTTGGGGTGCTTGTGTCTTGCTGATTTTCAATTTTCCCGCTTTATCCCCCCATGCGTGGAAGTGCCCTAGGCTCTCTAAGCTGTGTTTTTTAGATGTTTCAGGACACACCGTACACTTCTCCAGAGTGGCTGTTGGCAATTTACATCCCGCCCATCAGTGTAGCAAGGCTCCCATTTCTCCATGGCCTGTCCTGCATTTCTGGTTTTGACACTTTTTTCAGCATGGACCTTTTGACCGATGGGAAGCGAGACTTCTTTGTCGCGCTGATTTGCCTTTCCAGGTTGCTTGGTTGGCCAAAAAGGGCGTATGCGTTTTTTCCTGAATATATTCAGGAAAAAACGCATACGCCCTTTTTGGCCAAGGGCATCATTGTCAACGTTTTGCCGCTTTTCATGTGCTTTAAAGGCGATTCGAATCTACCTCCTGAAATCTGTTTCCTGCAATTCTGCCTTGATTTCAAATCCTCTTCTTTGCCTTCCCTCAATATATTTGTGGACGAGAGTTATCATTTATAACTCTGCAGGTTTGTGAATTGCAGTGCCCTGAAGCTCCATTTTACAAGTCGCTTTTTTGGGAGCCGGCCGCAAAAGCGCAGGATGGCTTCAGGCCCTGTTCTGGTTCCGGGGGGCAGGCTGAGCCTGTGGTTAATTCTTCTTCCTGATGGGAAAATAGAGTGACCTGTGCCTGTCCCAACACCAAGAGCTAGTCTCTCATTGGTTCCCCGTCTTCCCGTTCATCCTCAGGACAAATTGCAACCTGTACGGAACAGGAGGTTAAAGGTGCTGATGCTCCAAGTAGGGAGATTGCTAGTAAAGTGGCTGGAATGGCGAACCCGAGCACAAGGAGATGAGAAATGAGGTGCGTTTTAGAAACCTTTCCCCATCACACGGTGTACCATCTTCTGGGTTTCTCATGCATGTTTTCGATGTAGGAAGATGCCCTTGAACCTGGAGATTTGGGACCCATGCGATGGGTCGCACGCAGTATTACTTTAAAGGGTCTGCGTTTGCTCACCCAACCTCACCAAACCTCTCAGCCCCAAGAGTGTCCACCCTTATGTCTCATCCAGCTGTGGGTCTAGATATGGTCAATCCAGGTTGCATCACAGCCCCTGAACGAATTGTGTAAGAATTTCTCTCTCTTTCCCTGTCTTTGTTTCATGGGTTTTTAAAAGTAATTTCTTTTTATAATGGGGTTTAGCTGCTTTTCACGGCTGTGTTTAGGCCGCTTTACACCCACTTGACACACTAACAGAGAGATATCAATACATAGGTTTTAAGATTATTAGTAGTCAGATATATTCTTGTGCGGTGAATCGGGCGTGTTGAGTCCAGTTCTCTGAGCAAGGAGTAGGTCTTGTCTATTCCATATTGGGTTTATGGAACGGTATCTGAGCTAATTTGAAACTCTTGTTTTATGTATCACCCCACCTCACCTTTCCCGTTAAGCAGCCATAGTGTGTTTTCTGCATGTGTGACTCTGTTCTGTTTTGTAATTCAGTTCAAGTGTAACGGTTTTTACATTCCCTCTATAAGTGACACCTTATGAGAAGTGTCCTTTTCTGTGTGACTTATTTCACTTAGAATCGTCTTACCTAAATCCACTCATCATGCTGCTACTAGCCTTATGACATTGATTTCATGGCTGAGTGATATTCCATTGTACATAAGGACCACAACTTTTTTATCCATTTTTCGCTTTCCTGGGATATTTAAGGTGGAAGGAAGTGGAGGTCCTTGTCAACAGAGCAGCCCTAAACTTTGGGGTGCTTGTGTCTTGCTGATTTTCAATTTTCCCGCTTTATCCCCCCATGCGTGGAAGTGCCCTATGCTCTCTAAGCTGTGTTTTTTAGATGTTTCAGGACACACCGTACACTTCTCCAGAGTGGCTGTTGGCAATTTACATCCCGCCCATCAGTGTAGCAAGGCTCCCATTTCTCCATGGCCTGTCCTGCATTTCTGGTTTTGACACTTTTTTCAGCATGGACCTTTTGACCGATGGGAAGCGAGACTTCTTTGTCGCGCTGATTTGCCTTTCCAGGTTGCTTGGTTGGCCAAAAAGGGCGTATGCGTTTTTTCCTGAATATATTCAGGAAAAAACGCATACGCCCTTTTTGGCCAAGGGCATCATTGTCAACGTTTTGCCGCTTTTCATGTGCTTTAAAGGCGATTCGAATCTACCTCCTGAAATCTGTTTCCTGCAATTCTGCCTTGATTTCAAATCCTCTTCTTTGCCTTCCCTCAATATATTTGTGGACGAGAGTTATCATTTATAACTCTGCAGGCTTGTGAATTGCAGTGCCCTGAAGCTCCATTTTACAAGTCGCTTTTTTGGGAGCCGGCCGCAAAAGCGCCGGATGGCTTCAGGCCCTGTTCTGGTTCCGGGGGGCAGGCTGAGCCTGTGGTTAATTCTTCTTCCTGATGGGAAAATAGAGTGACCTGTGCCTGTCCCAACACCAAGAGCTAGTCTCTCATTGGTTCCCCGTCTTCCCGTTCATCCTCAGGACAAATTGCAACCTGTACGGAACAGGAGGTTAAAGGTGCTGATGCTCCAAGTAGGGAGATTGCTAGTAAAGTGGCTGGAATGGCGAACCCGAGCACAAGGAGATGAGAAATGAGGTGCGTTTTAGAAACCTTTCCCCATCACACGGTGTACCATCTTCTGGGTTTCTCATGCATGTTTTCGATGTAGGAAGATGCCCTTGAACCTGGAGATTTGGGACCCATGCGATGGGTCGCACGCAGTATTACTTTAAAGGGTCTGCGTTTGCTCACCCAACCTCACCAAACCTCTCAGCCCCAAGAGTGTCCACCCTTATGTCTCATCCAGCTGTGGGTCTAGATATGGTCAATCCAGGTTGCATCACAGCCCCTGAACGAATTGTGTAAGAATTTCTCTCTCTTTCCCTGTCTTTGTTTCATGGGTTTTTAAAAGTAATTTCTTTTTATAATGGGGTTTAGCTGCTTTTCACGGCTGTGTTTAGGCCGCTTTACACCCACTTGACACACTAACAGAGAGATATCAATACATAGGTTTTAAGATTATTACTAGTCAGATATATTCTTGTGCGGTGAATCGGGCGTGTTGAGTCCAGTTCTCTGAGCAAGGAGTAGGTCTTGTCTATTCCATATTGGGTTTATGGAACGGTATCTGAGCTAATTTGAAACTCTTGTTTTATGTATCACCCCACCTCACCTTTCCCGTTAAGCAGCCATAGTGTGTTTTCTGCATGTGTGACTCTGTTCTGTTTTGTAATTCAGTTCAAGTGTAACGGTTTTTACATTCCCTCTATAAGTGACACCTTATGAGAAGTGTCCTTTTCTGTGTGACTTATTTCACTTAGAATCGTCTTACCTAAATCCACTCATCATGCTGCTACTAGCCTTATGACATTGATTTCATGGCTGAGTGATATTCCATTGTACATAAGGACCACAACTTTTTTATCCATTTTTCGCTTTCCTGGGATATTTAAGGTGGAAGGAAGTGGAGGTCCTTGTCAACAGAGCAGCCCTAACCTTTGGGGTGCTTGTGTCTTGCTGATTTTCAATTTTCCCGCTTTATCCCCCCATGCGTGGAAGTGCCCTAGGCTCTCTAAGCTGTGTTTTTTAGATGTTTCAGGACACACCGTACACTTCTCCAGAGTGGCTGTTGGCAATTTACATCCCGCCCATCAGTGTAGCAAGGCTCCCATTTCTCCATGGCCTGTCCTGCATTTCTGGTTTTGACACTTTTTTCAGCATGGACCTTTTGACCGATGGGAAGCGAGACTTCTTTGTCGCGCTGATTTGCCTTTCCAGGTTGCTTGGTTGGCCAAAAAGGGCGTATGCGTTTTTTCCTGAATATATTCAGGAAAAAACGCATACGCCCTTTTTGGCCAAGGGCATCATTGTCAACGTTTTGCCGCTTTTCATGTGCTTTAAAGGCGATTCGAATCTACCTCCTGAAATCTGTTTCCTGCAATTCTGCCTTGATTTCAAATCCTCTTCTTTGCCTTCCCTCAATATATTTGTGGACGAGAGTTATCATTTATAACTCTGCAGGCTTGTGAATTGCAGTGCCCTGAAGCTCCATTTTACAAGTCGCTTTTTTGGGAGCCGGCCGCAAAAGCGCAGGATGGCTTCAGGCCCTGTTCTGGTTCCGGGGGGCAGGCTGAGCCTGTGGTTAATTCTTCTTCCTGATGGGAAAATAGAGTGACCTGTGCCTGTCCCAACACCAAGAGCTAGTCTCTCATTGGTTCCCCGTCTTCCCGTTCATCCTCAGGACAAATTGCAACCTGTACGGAACAGGAGGTTAAAGGTGCTGATGCTCCAAGTAGGGAGATTGCTAGTAAAGTGGCTGGAATGGCGAACCCGAGCACAAGGAGATGAGAAATGAGGTGCGTTTTAGAAACCTTTCCCCATCACACGGTGTACCATCTTCTGGGTTTCTCATGCATGTTTTCGATGTAGGAAGATGCCCTTGAACCTGGAGATTTGGGACCCATGCGATGGGTCGCACGCAGTATTACTTTAAAGGGTCTGCGTTTGCTCACCCAACCTCACCAAACCTCTCAGCCCCAAGAGTGTCCACCCTTATGTCTCATCCAGCTGTGGGTCTAGATATGGTCAATCCAGGTTGCATCACAGCCCCTGAACGAATTGTGTAAGAATTTCTCTCTCTTTCCCTGTCTTTGTTTCATGGGTTTTTAAAAGTAATTTCTTTTTATAATGGGGTTTAGCTGCTTTTCACGGCTGTGTTTAGGCCGCTTTACACCCACTTGACACACTAACAGAGAGATATCAATACATAGGTTTTAAGATTATTAGTGGTCAGATATATTCTTGTGCGGTGAATCGGGCGTGTTGAGTCCAGTTCTCTGAGCAAGGAGTAGGTCTTGTCTATTCCATATTGGGTTTATGGAACGGTATCTGAGCTAATTTGAAACTCTTGTTTTATGTATCACCCCACCTCACCTTTCCCGTTAAGCAGCCATAGTGTGTTTTCTGCATGTGTGACTCTGTTCTGTTTTGTAATTCAGTTCAAGTGTAACGGTTTTTACATTCCCTCTATAAGTGACACCTTATGAGAAGTGTCCTTTTCTGTGTGACTTATTTCACTTAGAATCGTCTTACCTAAATCCACTCATCATGCTGCTACTAGCCTTATGACATTGATTTCATGGCTGAGTGATATTCCATTGTACATAAGGACCACAACTTTTTTATCCATTTTTCGCTTTCCTGGGATATTTAAGGTGGAAGGAAGTGGAGGTCCTTGTCAACAGAGCAGCCCTAAACTTTGGGGTGCTTGTGTCTTGCTGATTTTCAATTTTCCCGCTTTATCCCCCCATGCGTGGAAGTGCCCTATGCTCTCTAAGCTGTGTTTTTTAGATGTTTCAGGACACACCGTACACTTCTCCAGAGTGGCTGTTGGCAATTTACATCCCGCCCATCAGTGTAGCAAGGCTCCCATTTCTCCATGGCCTGTCCTGCATTTCTGGTTTTGACACTTTTTTCAGCATGGCCCTTTTGACCGATGGGAAGCGAGACTTCTTTGTCGCGCTGATTTGCCTTTCCAGGTTGCTTGGTTGGCCAAAAAGGGCGTATGCGTTTTTCCTGAATATATTCAGGAAAAAACGCATACGCCCTTTTTGGCCAAGGGCATCATTGTCAACGTTTTGCCGCTTTTCATGTGCTTTAAAGGCGATTCGAATCTACCTCCTGAAATCTGTTTCCTGCAATTCTGCCTTGATTTCAAATCCTCTTCTTTGCCTTCCCTCAATATATTTGTGGACGAGAGTTATCATTTATAACTCTGCAGGTTTGTGAATTGCAGTGCCCTGAAGCTCCATTTTACAAGTCGCTTTTTTGGGAGCCGGCCGCAAAAGCGCAGGATGGCTTCAGGCCCTGTTCTGGTTCCGGGGGGCAGGCTGAGCCTGTGGTTAATTCTTCTTCCTGATGGGAAAATAGAGTGACCTGTGCCTGTCCCAACACCAAGAGCTAGTCTCTCATTGGTTCCCCGTCTTCCCGTTCATCCTCAGGACAAATTGCAACCTGTACGGAACAGGAGGTTAAAGGTGCTGATGCTCCAAGTAGGGAGATTGCTAGTAAAGTGGCTGGAATGGCGAACCCGAGCACAAGGAGATGAGAAATGAGGTGCGTTTTAGAAACCTTTCCCCATCACACGGTGTACCATCTTCTGGGTTTCTCATGCATGTTTTCGATGTAGGAAGATGCCCTTGAACCTGGAGATTTGGGACCCATGCGATGGGTCGCACGCAGTATTACTTTAAAGGGTCTGCGTTTGCTCACCCAACCTCACCAAACCTCTCAGCCCCAAGAGTGTCCACCCTTATGTCTCATCCAGCTGTGGGTCTAGATATGGTCAATCCAGGTTGCATCACAGCCCCTGAACGAATTGTGTAAGAATTTCTCTCTCTTTCCCTGTCTTTGTTTCATGGGTTTTTAAAAGTAATTTCTTTTTATAATGGGGTTTAGCTGCTTTTCACGGCTGTGTTTAGGCCGCTTTACACCCACTTGACACACTAACAGAGAGATATCAATACATAGGTTTTAAGATTATTACTGGTCAGATATATTCTTGTGCGGTGAATCGGGCGTGTTGAGTCCAGTTCTCTGAGCAAGGAGTAGGTCTTGTCTATTCCATATTGGGTTTATGGAACGGTATCTGAGCTAATTTGAAACTCTTGTTTTATGTATCGCCCCACCTCACCTTTCCCGTTAAGCAGCCATAGTGTGTTTTCTGCATGTGTGACTCTGTTCTGTTTTGTAATTCAGTTCAAGTGTAACGGTTTTTACATTCCCTCTATAAGTGACACCTTATGAGAAGTGTCCTTTTCTGTGTGACTTATTTCACTTAGAATCGTCTTACCTAAATCCACTCATCATGCTGCTACTAGCCTTATGACATTGATTTCATGGCTGAGTGATATTCCATTGTACATAAGGACCACAACTTTTTTATCCATTTTTCGCTTTCCTGGGATATTTAAGGTGGAAGGAAGTGGAGGTCCTTGTCAACAGAGCAGCCCTAAACTTTGGGGTGCTTGTGTCTTGCTGATTTTCAATTTTCCCGCTTTATCCCCCCATGCGTGGAAGTGCCCTATGCTCTCTAAGCTGTGTTTTTTAGATGTTTCAGGACACACCGTACACTTCTCCAGAGTGGCTGTTGGCAATTTACATCCCGCCCATCAGTGTAGCAAGGCTCCCATTTCTCCATGGCCTGTCCTGCATTTCTGGTTTTGACACTTTTTTCAGCATGGCCCTTTTGACCGATGGGAAGCGAGACTTCTTTGTCTCGCTGATTTGCCTTTCCAGGTTGCTTGGTTGGCCAAAAAGGGCGTATGCGTTTTTTCCTGAATATATTCAGGAAAAAACGCATACGCCCTTTTTGGCCAAGGGCATCATTGTCAACGTTTTGCCGCTTTTCATGTGCTTTAAAGGCGATTCGAATCTACCTCCTGAAATCTGTTTCCTGCAATTCTGCCTTGATTTCAAATCCTCTTCTTTGCCTTCCCTCAATATATTTGTGGACGAGAGTTATCATTTATAACTCTGCAGGTTTGTGAATTGCAGTGCCCTGAAGCTCCATTTTACAAGTCGCTTTTTTGGGAGCCGGCCGCAAAAGCGCAGGATGGCTTCAGGCCCTGTTCTGGTTCCGGGGGGCAGGCTGAGCCTGTGGTTAATTCTTCTTCCTGATGGGAAAATAGAGTGACCTGTGCCTGTCCCAACACCAAGAGCTAGTCTCTCATTGGTTCCCCGTCTTCCCGTTCATCCTCAGGACAAATTGCAACCTGTACGGAACAGGAGGTTAACGGTGCTGATGCTCCAAGTAGGGAGATTGCTAGTAAAGTGGCTGGAATGGCGAACCCGAGCACAAGGAGATGAGAAATGAGGTGCGTTTTAGAAACATTTCCCCATCACACGGTGTACCATCTTCTGGGTTTCTCATGCATGTTTTCGATGTAGGAAGATGCCCTTGAACCTGGAGATTTGGGACCCATGCGATGGGTCGCACGCAGTATTACTTTAAAGGGTCTGCGTTTGCTCACCCAACCTCACCAAACCTCTCAGCCCCAAGAGTGTCCACCCTTATGTCTCATCCAGCTGTGGGTCTAGATATGGTCAATCCAGGTTGCATCACAGCCCCTGAACGAATTGTGTAAGAATTTCTCTCTCTTTCCCTGTCTTTGTTTCATGGGTTTTTAAAAGTAATTTCTTTTTATAATGGGGTTTAGCTGCTTTTCACGGCTGTGTTTAGGCTGCTTTACACCCACTTGACACACTAACAGAGAGATATCAATACATAGGTTTTAAGATTATTACTGGTCAGATATATTCTTGTGCGGTGAATCGGGCGTGTTGAGTCCAGTTCTCTGAGCAAGGAGTAGGTCTTGTCTATTCCATATTGGGTTTATGGAACGGTATCTGAGCTAATTTGAAACTCTTGTTTTATGTATCGCCCCACCTCACCTTTCCGTTAAGCAGCCATAGTGTGTTTTCTGCATGTGTGACTCTGTTCTGTTTTGTAATTCAGTTCAAGTGTAACGGTTTTTACATTCCCTCTATAAGTGACACCTTATGAGAAGTGTCCTTTTCTGTGTGACTTATTTCACTTAGAATCGTCTTACCTATATCCACTCATCATGCTGCTACTAGCCTTATGACATTGATTTCATGGCTGAGTGATATTCCATTGTACATAAGGACCACAACTTTTTTATCCATTTTTCGCTTTCCTGGGATATTTAAGGTGGAAGGAAGTGGAGGTCCTTGTCAACAGAGCAGCCCTAAACTTTGGGGTGCTTGTGTCTTGCTGATTTTCAATTTTCCCGCTTTATCCCCCCATGCGTGGAAGTGCCCTATGCTCTCTAAGCTGTGTTTTTTAGATGTTTCAGGACACACCGTACACTTCTCCAGAGTGGCTGTTGGCAATTTACATCCCGCCCATCAGTGTAGCAAGGCTCCCATTTCTCCATGGCCTGTCCTGCATTTCTGGTTTTGACACTTTTTTCAGCATGGCCCTTTTGACCGATGGGAAGCGAGACTTCTTTGTCGCGCTGATTTGCCTTTCCAGGTTGCTTGGTTGGCCAAAAAGGGCGTATGAGTTTTTTCCTGAATATATTCAGGAAAAAACGCATACGCCCTTTTTGGCCAAGGGCATCATTGTCAACGTTTTGCCGCTTTTCATGTGCTTTAAAGGCGATTCGAATCTACCTCCTGAAATCTGTTTCCTGCAATTCTGCCTTGATTTCAAATCCTCTTCTTTGCCTTCCCTCAATATATTTGTGGACGAGAGTTATCATTTATAACTCTGCAGGTTTGTGAATTGCAGTGCCCTGAAGCTCCATTTTACAAGTCGCTTTTTTGGGAGCCGGCCGCAAAAGCGCAGGATGGCTTCAGGCCCTGTTCTGGTTCCGGGGGGCAGGCTGAGCCTGTGGTTAATTCTTCTTCCTGATGGGAAAATAGAGTGACCTGTGCCTGTCCCAACACCAAGAGCTAGTCTCTCATTGGTTCCCCGTCTTCCCGTTCATCCTCAGGACAAATTGCAACCTGTACGGAACAGGAGGTTAAAGGTGCTGATGCTCCAAGTAGGGAGATTGCTAGTAAAGTGGCTGGAATGGCGAACCCGAGCACAAGGAGATGAGAAATGAGGTGCGTTTTAGAAACCTTTCCCCATCACACGGTGTACCATCTTCTGGGTTTCTCATGCATGTTTTCGATGTAGGAAGATGCCCTTGAACCTGGAGATTTGGGACCCATGCGATGGGTCGCACGCAGTATTACTTTAAAGGGTCTGCGTTTGCTCACCCAACCTCACCAAACCTCTCAGCCCCAAGAGTGTCCACCCTTATGTCTCATCCAGCTGTGGGTCTAGATATGGTCAATCCAGGTTGCATCACAGCCCCTGAACGAATTGTGTAAGAATTTCTCTCTCTTTCCCTGTCTTTGTTTCATGGGTTTTTAAAAGTAATTTCTTTTTATAATGGGGTTTAGCTGCTTTTCACGGCTGTGTTTAGGCCGCTTTACAAGCACTTGACACACTAACAGAGAGATATCAATACATAGGTTTTAAGATTATTACTAGTCAGATATATTCTTGTGCGGTGAATCGGGCGTGTTGAGTCCAGTTCTCTGAGCAAGGAGTAGGTCTTGTCTATTCCATATTGGGTTTATGGAACGGTATCTGAGCTAATTTGAAACTCTTGTTTTATGTATCGCCCCACCTCACCTTTCCCGTTAAGCAGCCATAGTGTGTTTTCTGCATGTGTGACTCTGTTCTGTTTTGTAATTCAGTTCAAGTGTAACGGTTTTTACATTCCCTCTATAAGTGACACCTTATGAGAAGTGTCCTTTTCTGTGTGACTTATTTCACTTAGAATCGTCTTACCTAAATCCACTCATCATGCTGCTACTAGCCTTATGACATTGATTTCATGGCTGAGTGATATTCCATTGTACATAAGGACCACAACTTTTTTATCCATTTTTCGCTTTCCTGGGATATTTAAGGTGGAAGGAAGTGGAGGTCCTTGTCAACAGAGCAGCCCTAAACTTTGGGGTGCTTGTGTCTTGCTGATTTTCAATTTTCCCACTTTATCCCCCCATGCGTGGAAGTGCCCTATGCTCTCTAAGCTGTGTTTTTTAGATGTTTCAGGACACACCGTACACTTCTCCAGAGTGGCTGTTGGCAATTTACATCCCGCCCATCAGTGTAGCAAGGCTCCCATTTCTCCATGGCCTGTCCTGCATTTCTGGTTTTGACACTTTTTTCAGCATGGCCCTTTTGACCGATGGGAAGCGAGACTTCTTTGTCGCGCTGATTTGCCTTTCCAGGTTGCTTGGTTGGCCAAAAAGGGCGTATGCGTTTTTTCCTGAATATATTCAGGAAAAAACGCATACGCCCTTTTTGGCCAAGGGCATCATTGTCAACGTTTTGCCGCTTTTCATGTGCTTTAAAGGCGATTCGAATCTACCTCCTGAAATCTGTTTCCTGCAATTCTGCCTTGATTTCAAATCCTCTTCTTTGCCTTCCCTCAATATATTTGTGGACGAGAGTTATCATTTATAACTCTGCAGGCTTGTGAATTGCAGTGCCCTGAAGCTCCATTTTACAAGTCGCTTTTTTGGGAGCCGGCCGCAAAAGCGCCGGATGGCTTCAGGCCCTGTTCTGGTTCCGGGGGGCAGGCTGAGCCTGTGGTTAATTCTTCTTCCTGATGGGAAAATAGAGTGACCTGTGCCTGTCCCAACACCAAGAGCTAGTCTCTCATTGGTTCCCCGTCTTCCCGTTCATCCTCAGGACAAATTGCAACCTGTACGGAACAGGAGGTTAAAGGTGCTGATGCTCCAAGTAGGGAGATTGCTAGTAAAGTGGCTGGAATGGCGAACCCGAGCACAAGGAGATGAGAAATGAGGTGCGTTTTAGAAACCTTTCCCCATCACACGGTGTACCATCTTCTGGGTTTCTCATGCATGTTTTCGATGTAGGAAGATGCCCTTGAACCTGGAGATTTGGGACCCATGCGATGGGTCGCACGCAGTATTACTTTAAAGGGTCTGCGTTTGCTCACCCAACCTCACCAAACCTCTCAGCCCCAAGAGTGTCCACCCTTATGTCTCATCCAGCTGTGGGTCTAGATATGGTCAATCCAGGTTGCATCACAGCCCCTGAACGAATTGTGTAAGAATTTCTCTCTCTTTCCCTGTCTTTGTTTCATGGGTTTTTAAAAGTAATTTCTTTTTATAATGGGGTTTAGCTGCTTTTCACGGCTGTGTTTAGGCCGCTTTACACCCACTTGACACACTAACAGAGAGATATCAATACATAGGTTTTAAGATTATTACTAGTCAGATATATTCTTGTGCGGTGAATCGGGCGTGTTGAGTCCAGTTCTCTGAGCAAGGAGTAGGTCTTGTCTATTCCATATTGGGTTTATGGAACGGTATCTGAGCTAATTTGAAACTCTTGTTTTATGTATCACCCCACCTCACCTTTCCCGTTAAGCAGCCATAGTGTGTTTTCTGCATGTGTGACTCTGTTCTGTTTTGTAATTCAGTTCAAGTGTAACGGTTTTTACATTCCCTCTATAAGTGACACCTTATGAGAAGTGTCCTTTTCTGTGTGACTTATTTCACTTAGAATCGTCTTACCTAAATCCACTCATCATGCTGCTACTAGCCTTATGACATTGATTTCATGGCTGAGTGATATTCCATTGTACATAAGGACCACAACTTTTTTATCCATTTTTCGCTTTCCTGGGATATTTAAGGTGGAAGGAAGTGGAGGTCCTTGTCAACAGAGCAGCCCTAAACTTTGGGGTGCTTGTGTCTTGCTGATTTTCAATTTTCCCGCTTTATCCCCCCATGCGTGGAAGTGCCCTATGCTCTCTAAGCTGTGTTTTTTAGATGTTTCAGGACACACCGTACACTTCTCCAGAGTGGCTGTTGGCAATTTACATCCCGCCCATCAGTGTAGCAAGGCTCCCATTTCTCCATGGCCTGTCCTGCATTTCTGGTTTTGACACTTTTTTCAGCATGGACCTTTTGACCGATGGGAAGCGAGACTTCTTTGTCGCGCTGATTTGCCTTTCCAGGTTGCTTGGTTGGCCAAAAAGGGCGTATGCGTTTTTTCCTGAATATATTCAGGAAAAAACGCATACGCCCTTTTTGGCCAAGGGCATCATTGTCAACGTTTTGCCGCTTTTCATGTGCTTTAAAGGCGATTCGAATCTACCTCCTGAAATCTGTTTCCTGCAATTCTGCCTTGATTTCAAATCCTCTTCTTTGCCTTCCCTCAATATATTTGTGGACGAGAGTTATCATTTATAACTCTGCAGGCTTGTGAATTGCAGTGCCCTGAAGCTCCATTTTACAAGTCGCTTTTTTGGGAGCCGGCCGCAAAAGCGCAGGATGGCTTCAGGCCCTGTTCTGGTTCCGGGGGGCAGGCTGAGCCTGTGGTTAATTCTTCTTCCTGATGGGAAAATAGAGTGACCTGTGCCTGTCCCAACACCAAGAGCTAGTCTCTCATTGGTTCCCCGTCTTCCCGTTCATCCTCAGGACAAATTGCAACCTGTACGGAACAGGAGGTTAAAGGTGCTGATGCTCCAAGTAGGGAGATTGCTAGTAAAGTGGCTGGAATGGCGAACCCGAGCACAAGGAGATGAGAAATGAGGTGCGTTTTAGAAACCTTTCCCCATCACACGGTGTACCATCTTCTGGGTTTCTCATGCATGTTTTCGATGTAGGAAGATGCCCTTGAACCTGGAGATTTGGGACCCATGCGATGGGTCGCACGCAGTATTACTTTAAAGGGTCTGCGTTTGCTCACCCAACCTCACCAAACCTCTCAGCCCCAAGAGTGTCCACCCTTATGTCTCATCCAGCTGTGGGTCTAGATATGGTCAATCCAGGTTGCATCACAGCCCCTGAACGAATTGTGTAAGAATTTCTCTCTCTTTCCCTGTCTTTGTTTCATGGGTTTTTAAAAGTAATTTCTTTTTATAATGGGGTTTAGCTGCTTTTCACGGCTGTGTTTAGGCCGCTTTACACCCACTTGACACACTAACAGAGAGATATCAATACATAGGTTTTAAGATTATTACTGGTCAGATATATTCTTGTGCGGTGAATCGGGCGTGTTGAGTCCAGTTCTCTGAGCAAGGAGTAGGTCTTGTCTATTCCATATTGGGTTTATGGAACGGTATCTGAGCTAATTTGAAACTCTTGTTTTATGTATCACCCCACCTCACCTTTCCCGTTAAGCAGCCATAGTGTGTTTTCTGCATGTGTGACTCTGTTCTGTTTTGTAATTCAGTTCAAGTGTAACGGTTTTTACATTCCCTCTATAAGTGACACCTTATGAGAAGTGTCCTTTTCTGTGTGACTTATTTCACTTAGAATCGTCTTACCTAAATCCACTCATCATGCTGCTACTAGCCTTATGACATTGATTTCATGGCTGAGTGATATTCCATTGTACATAAGGACCACAACTTTTTTATCCATTTTTCGCTTTCCTGGGATATTTAAGGTGGAAGGAAGTGGAGGTCCTTGTCAACAGAGCAGCCCTAAACTTTGGGGTGCTTGTGTCTTGCTGATTTTCAATTTTCCCGCTTTATCCCCCCATGCGTGGAAGTGCCCTATGCTCTCTAAGCTGTGTTTTTTAGATGTTTCAGGACACACCGTACACTTCTCCAGAGTGGCTGTTGGCAATTTACATCCCGCCCATCAGTGTAGCAAGGCTCCCATTTCTCCATGGCCTGTCCTGCATTTCTGGTTTTGACACTTTTTTCAGCATGGACCTTTTGACCGATGGGAAGCGAGACTTCTTTGTCGCGCTGATTTGCCTTTCCAGGTTGCTTGGTTGGCCAAAAAGGGCGTATGCGTTTTTTCCTGAATATATTCAGGAAAAAACGCATACGCCCTTTTTGGCCAAGGGCATCATTGTCAACGTTTTGCCGCTTTTCATGTGCTTTAAAGGCGATTCGAATCTACCTCCTGAAATCTGTTTCCTGCAATTCTGCCTTGATTTCAAATCCTCTTCTTTGCCTTCCCTCAATATATTTGTGGACGAGAGTTATCATTTATAACTCTGCAGGTTTGTGAATTGCAGTGCCCTGAAGCTCCATTTTACAAGTCGCTTTTTTGGGAGCCGGCCGCAAAAGCGCAGGATGGCTTCAGGCCCTGTTCTGGTTCCGGGGGGCAGGCTGAGCCTGTGGTTAATTCTTCTTCCTGATGGGAAAATAGAGTGACCTGTGCCTGTCCCAACACCAAGAGCTAGTCTCTCATTGGTTCCCCGTCTTCCCGTTCATCCTCAGGACAAATTGCAACCTGTACGGAACAGGAGGTTAAAGGTGCTGATGCTCCAAGTAGGGAGATTGCTAGTAAAGTGGCTGGAATGGCGAACCCGAGCACAAGGAGATGAGAAATGAGGTGCGTTTTAGAAACCTTTCCCCATCACACGGTGTACCATCTTCTGGGTTTCTCATGCATGTTTTCGATGTAGGAAGATGCCCTTGAACCTGGAGATTTGGGACCCATGCGATGGGTCGCACGCAGTATTACTTTAAAGGGTCTGCGTTTGCTCACCCAACCTCACCAAACCTCTCAGCCCCAAGAGTGTCCACCCTTATGTCTCATCCAGCTGTGGGTCTAGATATGGTCAATCCAGGTTGCATCACAGCCCCCGAACGAATTGTGTAAGAATTTCTCTCTCTTTCCCTGTCTTTGTTTCATGGGTTTTTAAAAGTAATTTCTTTTTATAATGGGGTTTAGCTGCTTTTCACGGCTGTGTTTAGGCCGCTTTACACCCACTTGACACACTAACAGAGAGATATCAATACATAGGTTTTAAGATTATTACTAGTCAGATATATTCTTGTGCGGTGAATCGGGCGTGTTGAGTCCAGTTCTCTGAGCAAGGAGTAGGTCTTGTCTATTCCATATTGGGTTTATGGAACGGTATCTGAGCTAATTTGAAACTCTTGTTTTATGTATCACCCCACCTCACCTTTCCCGTTAAGCAGCCATAGTGTGTTTTCTGCATGTGTGACTCTGTTCTGTTTTGTAATTCAGTTCAAGTGTAACGGTTTTTACATTCCCTCTATAAGTGACACCTTATGAGAAGTGTCCTTTTCTGTGTGACTTATTTCACTTAGAATCGTCTTACCTAAATCCACTCATCATGCTGCTACTAGCCTTATGACATTGATTTCATGGCTGAGTGATATTCCATTGTACATAAGGACCACAACTTTTTTATCCATTTTTCGCTTTCCTGGGATATTTAAGGTGGAAGGAAGTGGAGGTCCTTGTCAACAGAGCAGCCCTAAACTTTGGGGTGCTTGTGTCTTGCTGATTTTCAATTTTCCCGCTTTATCCCCCCATGCGTGGAAGTGCCCTAGGCTCTCTAAGCTGTGTTTTTTAGATGTTTCAGGACACACCGTACACTTCTCCAGAGTGGCTGTTGGCAATTTACATCCCGCCCATCAGTGTAGCAAGGCTCCCATTTCTCCATGGCCTGTCCTGCATTTCTGGTTTTGACACTTTTTCAGCATGGACCTTTTGACCGATGGGAAGCGAGACTTCTTTGTCGCGCTGATTTGCCTTTCCAGGTTGCTTGGTTGGCCAAAAAGGGCGTATGCGTTTTTTCCTGAATATATTCAGGAAAAAACGCATACGCCCTTTTTGGCCAAGGGCATCATTGTCAACGTTTTGCCGCTTTTCATGTGCTTTAAAGGCGATTCGAATCTACCTCCTGAAATCTGTTTCCTGCAATTCTGCCTTGATTTCAAATCCTCTTCTTTGCCTTCCCTCAATATATTTGTGGACGAGAGTTATCATTTATAACTCTGCAGGTTTGTGAATTGCAGTGCCCTGAAGCTCCATTTTACAAGTCGCTTTTTTGGGAGCCGGCCGCAAAAGCGCAGGATGGCTTCAGGCCCTGTTCTGGTTCCGGGGGGCAGGCTGAGCCTGTGGTTAATTCTTCTTCCTGATGGGAAAATAGAGTGACCTGTGCCTGTCCCAACACCAAGAGCTAGTCTCTCATTGGTTCCCCGTCTTCCCGTTCATCCTCAGGACAAATTGCAACCTGTACGGAACAGGAGGTTAAAGGTGCTGATGCTCCAAGTAGGGAGATTGCTAGTAAAGTGGCTGGAATGGCGAACCCGAGCACAAGGAGATGAGAAATGAGGTGCGTTTTAGAAACCTTTCCCCATCACACGGTGTACCATCTTCTGGGTTTCTCATGCATGTTTTCGATGTAGGAAGATGCCCTTGAACCTGGAGATTTGGGACCCATGCGATGGGTCGCACGCAGTATTACTTTAAAGGGTCTGCGTTTGCTCACCCAACCTCACCAAACCTCTCAGCCCCAAGAGTGTCCACCCTTATGTCTCATCCAGCTGTGGGTCTAGATATGGTCAATCCAGGTTGCATCACAGCCCCTGAACGAATTGTGTAAGAATTTCTCTCTCTTTCCCTGTCTTTGTTTCATGGGTTTTTAAAAGTAATTTCTTTTTATAATGGGGTTTAGCTGCTTTTCACGGCTGTGTTTAGGCCGCTTTACACCCACTTGACACACTAACAGAGAGATATCAATACATAGGTTTTAAGATTATTACTGGTCAGATATATTCTTGTGCGGTGAATCGGGCGTGTTGAGTCCAGTTCTCTGAGCAAGGAGTAGGTCTTGTCTATTCCATATTGGGTTTATGGAATGGTATCTGAGCTAATTTGAAACTCTTGTTATATGTATCACCCCACCTCACCTTTCCCGTTAAGCAGCCATAGTGTGTTTTCTGCATGTGTGACTCTGTTCTGTTTTGTAATTCAGTTCAAGTGTAACGGTTTTTACATTCCCTCTATAAGTGACACCTTATGAGAAGTGTCCTTTTCTGTGTGACTTATTTCACTTAGAATCGTCTTACCTAAATCCACTCATCATGCTGCTACTAGCCTTATGACATTGATTTCATGGCTGAGTGATATTCCATTGTACATAAGGACCACAACTTTTTTATCCATTTTTCGCTTTCCTGGGATATTTAAGGTGGAAGGAAGTGGAGGTCCTTGTCAACAGAGCAGCCCTAAACTTTGGGGTGCTTGTGTCTTGCTGATTTTCAATTTTCCCGCTTTATCCCCCCATGCGTGGAAGTGCCCTATGCTCTCTAAGCTGTGTTTTTTAGATGTTTCAGGACACACCGTACACTTCTCCAGAGTGGCTGTTGGCAATTTACATCCCGCCCATCAGTGTAGCAAGGCTCCCATTTCTCCATGGCCTGTCCTGCATTTCTGGTTTTGACACTTTTTTCAGCATGGCCCTTTTGACCGATGGGAAGCGAGACTTCTTTGTCGCGCTGATTTGCCTTTCCAGGTTGCTTGGTTGGCCAAAAAGGGCGTATGCGTTTTTTCCTGAATATATTCAGGAAAAAACGCATACGCCCTTTTTGGCCAAGGGCATCATTGTCAACGTTTTGCCGCTTTTCATGTGCTTTAAAGGCGATTCGAATCTACCTCCTGAAATCTGTTTCCTGCAATTCTGCCTTGATTTCAAATCCTCTTCTTTGCCTTCCCTCAATATATTTGTGGACGAGAGTTATCATTTATAACTCTGCAGGTTTGTGAATTGCAGTGCCCTGAAGCTCCATTTTACAAGTCGCTTTTTTGGGAGCCGGCCGCAAAAGCGCAGGATGGCTTCAGGCCCTGTTCTGGTTCCGGGGGGCAGGCTGAGCCTGTGGTTAATTCTTCTTCCTGATGGGAAAATAGAGTGACCTGTGCCTGTCCCAACACCAAGAGCTAGTCTCTCATTGGTTCCCCGTCTTCCCGTTCATCCTCAGGACAAATTGCAACCTGTACGGAACAGGAGGTTAAAGGTGCTGATGCTCCAAGTAGGGAGATTGCTAGTAAAGTGGCTGGAATGGCGAACCCGAGCACAAGGAGATGAGAAATGAGGTGCGTTTTAGAAACCTTTCCCCATCACACGGTGTACCATCTTCTGGGTTTCTCATGCATGTTTTCGATGTAGGAAGATTCCTTGAACCTGGAGATTTGGGACCCATGCGATGGGTCGCACGCAGTATTACTTTAAAGGGTCTGCGTTTGCTCACCCAACCTCACCAAACCTCTCAGCCCCAAGAGTGTCCACCCTTATGTCTCATCCAGCTGTGGGTCTAGATATGGTCAATCCAGGTTGCATCACAGCCCCTGAACGAATTGTGTAAGAATTTCTCTCTCTTTCCCTGTCTTTGTTTCATGGGTTTTTAAAAGTAATTTATTTTTATAATGGGGTTTAGCAGCTTTTCACGGCTATGTTTATGTCGCTTTACACCCACTTGACACACTAACAGAGAGATATCAATACATAGGTTTTAAGATTATTACTGGTCAGATATATTCTTGTGCGGTGAATCGGGCGTGTTGAGTCCAGTTCTCTGAGCAAGGAGTAGGTCTTGTCTATTCCATATTGGGTTTATGGAACGGTATCTGAGCTAATTTGAAACTCTTGTTTTATGTATCGCCCCACCTCACCTTTCCCGTTAAGCAGCCATAGTGTGTTTTCTGCATGTGTGACTCTGTTCTGTTTTGTAATTCAGTTCAAGTGTAACGGTTTTTACATTCCCTCTATAAGTGACACCTTATGAGAAGTGTCCTTTTCTGTGTGACTTATTTCACTTAGAATCGTCTTACCTAAATCCACTCATCATGCTGCTACTAGCCTTATGACATTGATTTCATGGCTGAGTGATATTCCATTGTACATAAGGACCACAACTTTTTTATCCATTTTTCGCTTTCCTGGGATATTTAAGGTGGAAGGAAGTGGAGGTCCTTGTCAACAGAGCAGCCCTAAACTTTGGGGTGCTTGTGTCTTGCTGATTTTCAATTTTCCCGCTTTATCCCCCCATGCGTGGAAGTGCCCTATGCTCTCTAAGCTGTGTTTTTTAGATGTTTCAGGACACACCGTACACTTCTCCAGAGTGGCTGTTGGCAATTTACATCCCGCCCATCAGTGTAGCAAGGCTCCCATTTCTCCATGGCCTGTCCTGCATTTCTGGTTTTGACACTTTTTTCAGCATGGCCCTTTTGACCGATGGGAAGCGAGACTTCTTTGTCGCGCTGATTTGCCTTTCCAAGTTGCTTGGTTGGCCAAAAAGGGCGTATGCGTTTTTTCCTGAATATATTCAGGAAAAAACGCATACGCCCTTTTTGGCCAAGGGCATCATTGTCAACGTTTTGCCGCTTTTCATGTGCTTTAAAGGCGATTCGAATCTACCTCCTGAAATCTGTTTCCTGCAATTCTGCCTTGATTTCAAATCCTCTTCTTTGCCTTCCCTCAATATATTTGTGGACGAGAGTTATCATTTATAACTCTGCAGGTTTGTGAATTGCAGTGCCCTGAAGCTCCATTTTACAAGTCGCTTTTTTGGGAGCCGGCCGCAAAAGCGCAGGATGGCTTCAGGCCCTGTTCTGGTTCCGGGGGGCAGGCTGAGCCTGTGGTTAATTCTTCTTCCTGATGGGAAAATAGAGTGACCTGTGCCTGTCCCAACACCAAGAGCTAGTCTCTCATTGGTTCCCCGTCTTCCCGTTCATCCTCAGGACAAATTGCAACCTGTACGGAACAGGAGGTTAACGGTGCTGATGCTCCAAGTAGGGAGATTGCTAGTAAAGTGGCTGGAATGGCGAACCCGAGCACAAGGAGATGAGAAATGAGGTGCGTTTTAGAAACCTTTCCCCATCACACGGTGTACCATCTTCTGGGTTTCTCATGCATGTTTTCGATGTAGGAAGATGCCCTTGAACCTGGAGATTTGGGACCCATGCGATGGGTCGCACGCAGTATTACTTTAAAGGGTCTGCGTTTGCTCACCCAACCTCACCAAACCTCTCAGCCCCAAGAGTGTCCACCCTTATGTCTCATCCAGCTGTGGGTCTAGATATGGTCAATCCAGGTTGCATCACAGCCCCTGAACGAATTGTGTAAGAATTTCTCTCTCTTTCCCTGTCTTTGTTTCATGGGTTTTTAAAAGTAATTTCTTTTTATAATGGGGTTTAGCTGCTTTTCACGGCTGTGTTTAGGCTGCTTTACACCCACTTGACACACTAACAGAGAGATATCAATACATAGGTTTTAAGATTATTACTGGTCAGATATATTCTTGTGCGGTGAATCGGGCGTGTTGAGTCCAGTTCTCTGAGCAAGGAGTAGGTCTTGTCTATTCCATATTGGGTTTATGGAACGGTATCTGAGCTAATTTGAAACTCTTGTTTTATGTATCGCCCCACCTCACCTTTCCGTTAAGCAGCCATAGTGTGTTTTCTGCATGTGTGACTCTGTTCTGTTTTGTAATTCAGTTCAAGTGTAACGGTTTTTACATTCCCTCTATAAGTGACACCTTATGAGAAGTGTCCTTTTCTGTGTGACTTATTTCACTTAGAATCGTCTTACCTAAATCCACTCATCATGCTGCTACTAGCCTTATGACATTGATTTCATGGCTGAGTGATATTCCATTGTACATAAGGACCACAACTTTTTTATCCATTTTTCGCTTTCCTGGGATATTTAAGGTGGAAGGAAGTGGAGGTCCTTGTCAACAGAGCAGCCCTAAACTTTGGGGTGCTTGTGTCTTGCTGATTTTCAATTTTCCCGCTTTATCCCCCCATGCGTGGAAGTGCCCTATGCTCTCTAAGCTGTGTTTTTTAGATGTTTCAGGACACACCGTACACTTCTCCAGAGTGGCTGTTGGCAATTTACATCCCGCCCATCAGTGTAGCAAGGCTCCCATTTCTCCATGGCCTGTCCTGCATTTCTGGTTTTGACACTTTTTTCAGCATGGCCCTTTTGACCGATGGGAAGCGAGACTTCTTTGTCGCGCTGATTTGCCTTTCCAAGTTGCTTGGTTGGCCAAAAAGGGCGTATGCGTTTTTTCCTGAATATATTCAGGAAAAAACGCATACGCCCTTTTTGGCCAAGGGCATCATTGTCAACGTTTTGCCGCTTTTCATGTGCTTTAAAGGCGATTCGAATCTACCTCCTGAAATCTGTTTCCTGCAATTCTGCCTTGATTTCAAATCCTCTTCTTTGCCTTCCCTCAATATATTTGTGGACGAGAGTTATCATTTATAACTCTGCAGGTTTGTGAATTGCAGTGCCCTGAAGCTCCATTTTACAAGTCGCTTTTTTGGGAGCCGGCCGCAAAAGCGCAGGATGGCTTCAGGCCCTGTTCTTGTTCCGGGGGGCAGGCTGAGCCTGTGGTTAATTCTTCTTCCTGATGGGAAAATAGAGTGACCTGTGCCTGTCCCAACACCAAGAGCTAGTCTCTCATTGGTTCCCCGTCTTCCCGTTCATCCTCAGGACAAATTGCAACCTGTACGGAACAGGAGGTTAACGGTGCTGATGCTCCAAGTAGGGAGATTGCTAGTAAAGTGGCTGGAATGGCGAACCCGAGCACAAGGAGATGAGAAATGAGGTGCGTTTTAGAAACCTTTCCCCATCACACGGTGTACCATCTTCTGGGTTTCTCATGCATGTTTTCGATGTAGGAAGATGCCCTTGAACCTGGAGATTTGGGACCCATGCGATGGGTCGCACGCAGTATTACTTTAAAGGGTCTGCGTTTGCTCACCCAACCTCACCAAACCTCTCAGCCCCAAGAGTGTCCACCCTTATTTCTCATCCAGCTGTGGGTCTAGATATGGTCAATCCAGGTTGCATCACAGCCCCTGAACGAATTGTGTAAGAATTTCTCTCTCTTTCCCTGTCTTTGTTTCATGGGTTTTTAAAAGTAATTTCTTTTTATAATGGGGTTTAGCTGCTTTTCACGGCTGTGTTTAGGCTGCTTTACACCCACTTGACACACTAACAGAGAGATATCAATACATAGGTTTTAAGATTATTACTGGTCAGATATATTCTTGTGCGGTGAATCGGGCGTGTTGAGTCCAGTTCTCTGAGCAAGGAGTAGGTCTTGTCTATTCCATATTGGGTTTATGGAACGGTATCTGAGCTAATTTGAAACTCTTGTTTTATGTATCGCCCCACCTCACCTTTCCGTTAAGCAGCCATAGTGTGTTTTCTGCATGTGTGACTCTGTTCTGTTTTGTAATTCAGTTCAAGTGTAACGGTTTTTACATTCCCTCTATAAGTGACACCTTATGAGAAGTGTCCTTTTCTGTGTGACTTATTTCACTTAGAATCGTCTTACCTAAATCCACTCATCATGCTGCTACTAGCCTTATGACATTGATTTCATGGCTGAGTGATATTCCATTGTACATAAGGACCACAACTTTTTTATCCATTTTTCGCTTTCCTGGGATATTTAAGGTGGAAGGAAGTGGAGGTCCTTGTCAACAGAGCAGCCCTAAACTTTGGGGTGCTTGTGTCTTGCTGATTTTCAATTTTCCCGCTTTATCCCCCCATGCGTGGAAGTGCCCTATGCTCTCTAAGCTGTGTTTTTTAGATGTTTCAGGACACACCGTACACTTCTCCAGAGTGGCTGTTGGCAATTTACATCCCGCCCATCAGTGTAGCAAGGCTCCCATTTCTCCATGGCCTGTCCTGCATTTCTGGTTTTGACACTTTTTTCAGCATGGCCCTTTTGACCGATGGGAAGCGAGACTTCTTTGTCGCGCTGATTTGCCTTTCCAAGTTGCTTGGTTGGCCAAAAAGGGCGTATGCGTTTTTTCCTGAATATATTCAGGAAAAAACGCATACGCCCTTTTTGGCCAAGGGCATCATTGTCAACGTTTTGCCGCTTTTCATGTGCTTTAAAGGCGATTCGAATCTACCTCCTGAAATCTGTTTCCTGCAATTCTGCCTTGATTTCAAATCCTCTTCTTTGCCTTCCCTCAATATATTTGTGGACGAGAGTTATCATTTATAACTCTGCAGGTTTGTGAATTGCAGTGCCCTGAAGCTCCATTTTACAAGTCGCTTTTTTGGGAGCCGGCCGCAAAAGCGCAGGATGGCTTCAGGCCCTGTTCTGGTTCCGGGGGGCAGGCTGAGCCTGTGGTTAATTCTTCTTCCTGATGGGAAAATAGAGTGACCTGTGCCTGTCCCAACACCAAGAGCTAGTCTCTCATTGGTTCCCCGTCTTCCCGTTCATCCTCAGGACAAATTGCAACCTGTACGGAACAGGAGGTTAACGGTGCTGATGCTCCAAGTAGGGAGATTGCTAGTAAAGTGGCTGGAATGGCGAACCCGAGCACAAGGAGATGAGAAATGAGGTGCGTTTTAGAAACCTTTCCCCATCACACGGTGTACCATCTTCTGGGTTTCTCATGCATGTTTTCGATGTAGGAAGATGCCCTTGAACCTGGAGATTTGGGACCCATGCGATGGGTCGCACGCAGTATTACTTTAAAGGGTCTGCGTTTGCTCACCCAACCTCACCAAACCTCTCAGCCCCAAGAGTGTCCACCCTTATGTCTCATCCAGCTGTGGGTCTAGATATGGTCAATCCAGGTTGCATCACAGCCCCTGAACGAATTGTGTAAGAATTTCTCTCTCTTTCCCTGTCTTTGTTTCATGGGTTTTTAAAAGTAATTTCTTTTTATAATGGGGTTTAGCTGCTTTTCACGGCTGTGTTTAGGCCGCTTTACACCCACTTGACACACTAACAGAGAGATATCAATACATAGGTTTTAAGATTATTACTGGTCAGATATATTCTTGTGCGGTGAATCGGGCGTGTTGAGTCCAGTTCTCTGAGCAAGGAGTAGGTCTTGTCTATTCCATATTGGGTTTATGGAACGGTATCTGAGCTAATTTGAAACTCTTGTTATATGTATCACCCCACCTCACCTTTCCCGTTAAGCAGCCATAGTGTGTTTTCTGCATGTGTGACTCTGTTCTGTTTTGTAATTCAGTTCAAGTGTAACGGTTTTTACATTCCCTCTATAAGTGACACCTTATGAGAAGTGTCCTTTTCTGTGTGACTTATTTCACTTAGAATCGTCTTACCTAAATCCACTCATCATGCTGCTACTAGCCTTATGACATTGATTTCATGGCTGAGTGATATTCCATTGTACATAAGGACCACAACTTTTTTATCCATTTTTCGCTTTCCTGGGATATTTAAGGTGGAAGGAAGTGGAGGTCCTTGTCAACAGAGCAGCCCTAAACTTTGGGGTGCTTGTGTCTTGCTGATTTTCAATTTTCCCGCTTTATCCCCCCATGCGTGGAAGTGCCCTATGCTCTCTAAGCTGTGTTTTTTAGATGTTTCAGGACACACCGTACACTTCTCCAGAGTGGCTGTTGGCAATTTACATCCCGCCCATCAGTGTAGCAAGGCTCCCATTTCTCCATGGCCTGTCCTGCATTTCTGGTTTTGACACTTTTTTCAGCATGGCCCTTTTGACCGATGGGAAGCGAGACTTCTTTGTCGCGCTGATTTGCCTTTCCAGGTTGCTTGGTTGGCCAAAAAGGGCGTATGCGTTTTTTCCTGAATATATTCAGGAAAAAACGCATACGCCCTTTTTGGCCAAGGGCATCATTGTCAACGTTTTGCCGCTTTTCATGTGCTTTAAAGGCGATTCGAATCTACCTCCTGAAATCTGTTTCCTGCAATTCTGCCTTGATTTCAAATCCTCTTCTTTGCCTTCCCTCAATATATTTGTGGACGAGAGTTATCATTTATAACTCTGCAGGTTTGTGAATTGCAGTGCCCTGAAGCTCCATTTTACAAGTCGCTTTTTTGGGAGCCGGCCGCAAAAGCACAGGATGGCTTCAGGCCCTGTTCTGGTTCCGGGGGGCAGGCTGAGCCTGTGGTTAATTCTTCTTCCTGATGGGAAAATAGAGTGACCTGTGCCTGTCCCAACACCAAGAGCTAGTCTCTCATTGGTTCCCCGTCTTCCCGTTCATCCTCAGGACAAATTGCAACCTGTACGGAACAGGAGGTTAAAGGTGCTGATGCTCCAAGTAGGGAGATTGCTAGTAAAGTGGCTGGAATGGCGAACCCGAGCACAAGGAGATGAGAAATGAGGTGCGTTTTAGAAACCTTTCCCCATCACACGGTGTACCATCTTCTGGGTTTCTCATGCATGTTTTCGATGTAGGAAGATGCCCTTGAACCTGGAGATTTGGGACCCATGCGATGGGTCGCACGCAGTATTACTTTAAAGGGTCTGCGTTTGCTCACCCAACCTCACCAAACCTCTCAGCCCCAAGAGTGTCCACCCTTATGTCTCATCCAGCTGTGGGTCTAGATATGGTCAATCCAGGTTGCATCACAGCCCCTGAACGAATTGTGTAAGAATTTCTCTCTCTTTCCCTGTCTTTGTTTCATGGGTTTTTAAAAGTAATTTATTTTTATAATGGGGTTTAGCAGCTTTTCACGGCTATGTTTATGTCGCTTTACACCCACTTGACACACTAACAGAGAGATATCAATACATAGGTTTTAAGATTATTACTGGTCAGATATATTCTTGTGCGGTGAATCGGGCGTGTTGAGTCCAGTTCTCTGAGCAAGGAGTAGGTCTTGTCTATTCCATATTGGGTTTATGGAACGGTATCTGAGCTAATTTGAAACTCTTGTTTTATGTATCGCCCCACCTCACCTTTCCCGTTAAGCAGCCATAGTGTGTTTTCTGCATGTGTGACTCTGTTCTGTTTTGTAATTCAGTTCAAGTGTAACGGTTTTTACATTCCCTCTATAAGTGACACCTTATGAGAAGTGTCCTTTTCTGTGTGACTTATTTCACTTAGAATCGTCTTACCTAAATCCACTCATCATGCTGCTACTAGCCTTATGACATTGATTTCATGGCTGAGTGATATTCCATTGTACATAAGGACCACAACTTTTTTATCCATTTTTCGCTTTCCTGGGATATTTAAGGTGGAAGGAAGTGGAGGTCCTTGTCAACAGAGCAGCCCTAAACTTTGGGGTGCTTGTGTCTTGCTGATTTTCAATTTTCCCGCTTTATCCCCCCATGCGTGGAAGTGCCCTATGCTCTCTAAGCTGTGTTTTTTAGATGTTTCAGGACACACCGTACACTTCTCCAGAGTGGCTGTTGGCAATTTACATCCCGCCCATCAGTGTAGCAAGGCTCCCATTTCTCCATGGCCTGTCCTGCATTTCTGGTTTTGACACTTTTTTCAGCATGGCCCTTTTGACCGATGGGAAGCGAGACTTCTTTGTCGCGCTGATTTGCCTTTCCAAGTTGCTTGGTTGGCCAAAAAGGGCGTATGCGTTTTTTCCTGAATATATTCAGGAAAAAACGCATACGCCCTTTTTGGCCAAGGGCATCATTGTCAACGTTTTGCCGCTTTTCATGTGCTTTAAAGGCGATTCGAATCTACCTCCTGAAATCTGTTTCCTGCAATTCTGCCTTGATTTCAAATCCTCTTCTTTGCCTTCCCTCAATATATTTGTGGACGAGAGTTATCATTTATAACTCTGCAGGTTTGTGAATTGCAGTGCCCTGAAGCTCCATTTTACAAGTCGCTTTTTTGGGAGCCGGCCGCAAAAGCGCAGGATGGCTTCAGGCCCTGTTCTGGTTCCGGGGGGCAGGCTGAGCCTGTGGTTAATTCTTCTTCCTGATGGGAAAATAGAGTGACCTGTGCCTGTCCCAACACCAAGAGCTAGTCTCTCATTGGTTCCCCGTCTTCCCGTTCATCCTCAGGACAAATTGCAACCTGTACGGAACAGGAGGTTAACGGTGCTGATGCTCCAAGTAGGGAGATTGCTAGTAAAGTGGCTGGAATGGCGAACCCGAGCACAAGGAGATGAGAAATGAGGTGCGTTTTAGAAACCTTTCCCCATCACACGGTGTACCATCTTCTGGGTTTCTCATGCATGTTTTCGATGTAGGAAGATGCCCTTGAACCTGGAGATTTGGGACCCATGCGATGGGTCGCACGCAGTATTACTTTAAAGGGTCTGCGTTTGCTCACCCAACCTCACCAAACCTCTCAGCCCCAAGAGTGTCCACCCTTATGTCTCATCCAGCTGTGGGTCTAGATATGGTCAATCCAGGTTGCATCACAGCCCCTGAACGAATTGTGTAAGAATTTCTCTCTCTTTCCCTGTCTTTGTTTCATGGGTTTTTAAAAGTAATTTCTTTTTATAATGGGGTTTAGCTGCTTTTCACGGCTGTGTTTAGGCTGCTTTACACCCACTTGACACACTAACAGAGAGATATCAATACATAGGTTTTAAGATTATTACTGGTCAGATATATTCTTGTGCGGTGAATCGGGCGTGTTGAGTCCAGTTCTCTGAGCAAGGAGTAGGTCTTGTCTATTCCATATTGGGTTTATGGAACGGTATCTGAGCTAATTTGAAACTCTTGTTTTATGTATCGCCCCACCTCACCTTTCCGTTAAGCAGCCATAGTGTGTTTTCTGCATGTGTGACTCTGTTCTGTTTTGTAATTCAGTTCAAGTGTAACGGTTTTTACATTCCCTCTATAAGTGACACCTTATGAGAAGTGTCCTTTTCTGTGTGACTTATTTCACTTAGAATCGTCTTACCTAAATCCACTCATCATGCTGCTACTAGCCTTATGACATTGATTTCATGGCTGAGTGATATTCCATTGTACATAAGGACCACAACTTTTTTATCCATTTTTCGCTTTCCTGGGATATTTAAGGTGGAAGGAAGTGGAGGTCCTTGTCAACAGAGCAGCCCTAAACTTTGGGGTGCTTGTGTCTTGCTGATTTTCAATTTTCCCGCTTTATCCCCCCATGCGTGGAAGTGCCCTATGCTCTCTAAGCTGTGTTTTTTAGATGTTTCAGGACACACCGTACACTTCTCCAGAGTGGCTGTTGGCAATTTACATCCCGCCCATCAGTGTAGCAAGGCTCCCATTTCTCCATGGCCTGTCCTGCATTTCTGGTTTTGACACTTTTTTCAGCATGGCCCTTTTGACCGATGGGAAGCGAGACTTCTTTGTCGCGCTGATTTGCCTTTCCAAGTTGCTTGGTTGGCCAAAAAGGGCGTATGCGTTTTTTCCTGAATATATTCAGGAAAAAACGCATACGCCCTTTTTGGCCAAGGGCATCATTGTCAACGTTTTGCCGCTTTTCATGTGCTTTAAAGGCGATTCGAATCTACCTCCTGAAATCTGTTTCCTGCAATTCTGCCTTGATTTCAAATCCTCTTCTTTGCCTTCCCTCAATATATTTGTGGACGAGAGTTATCATTTATAACTCTGCAGGTTTGTGAATTGCAGTGCCCTGAAGCTCCATTTTACAAGTCGCTTTTTTGGGAGCCGGCCGCAAAAGCGCAGGATGGCTTCAGGCCCTGTTCTTGTTCCGGGGGGCAGGCTGAGCCTGTGGTTAATTCTTCTTCCTGATGGGAAAATAGAGTGACCTGTGCCTGTCCCAACACCAAGAGCTAGTCTCTCATTGGTTCCCCGTCTTCCCGTTCATCCTCAGGACAAATTGCAACCTGTACGGAACAGGAGGTTAACGGTGCTGATGCTCCAAGTAGGGAGATTGCTAGTAAAGTGGCTGGAATGGCGAACCCGAGCACAAGGAGATGAGAAATGAGGTGCGTTTTAGAAACCTTTCCCCATCACACGGTGTACCATCTTCTGGGTTTCTCATGCATGTTTTCGATGTAGGAAGATGCCCTTGAACCTGGAGATTTGGGACCCATGCGATGGGTCGCACGCAGTATTACTTTAAAGGGTCTGCGTTTGCTCACCCAACCTCACCAAACCTCTCAGCCCCAAGAGTGTCCACCCTTATTTCTCATCCAGCTGTGGGTCTAGATATGGTCAATCCAGGTTGCATCACAGCCCCTGAACGAATTGTGTAAGAATTTCTCTCTCTTTCCCTGTCTTTGTTTCATGGGTTTTTAAAAGTAATTTCTTTTTATAATGGGGTTTAGCTGCTTTTCACGGCTGTGTTTAGGCTGCTTTACACCCACTTGACACACTAACAGAGAGATATCAATACATAGGTTTTAAGATTATTACTGGTCAGATATATTCTTGTGCGGTGAATCGGGCGTGTTGAGTCCAGTTCTCTGAGCAAGGAGTAGGTCTTGTCTATTCCATATTGGGTTTATGGAACGGTATCTGAGCTAATTTGAAACTCTTGTTTTATGTATCGCCCCACCTCACCTTTCCGTTAAGCAGCCATAGTGTGTTTTCTGCATGTGTGACTCTGTTCTGTTTTGTAATTCAGTTCAAGTGTAACGGTTTTTACATTCCCTCTATAAGTGACACCTTATGAGAAGTGTCCTTTTCTGTGTGACTTATTTCACTTAGAATCGTCTTACCTAAATCCACTCATCATGCTGCTACTAGCCTTATGACATTGATTTCATGGCTGAGTGATATTCCATTGTACATAAGGACCACAACTTTTTTATCCATTTTTCGCTTTCCTGGGATATTTAAGGTGGAAGGAAGTGGAGGTCCTTGTCAACAGAGCAGCCCTAAACTTTGGGGTGCTTGTGTCTTGCTGATTTTCAATTTTCCCGCTTTATCCCCCCATGCGTGGAAGTGCCCTATGCTCTCTAAGCTGTGTTTTTTAGATGTTTCAGGACACACCGTACACTTCTCCAGAGTGGCTGTTGGCAATTTACATCCCGCCCATCAGTGTAGCAAGGCTCCCATTTCTCCATGGCCTGTCCTGCATTTCTGGTTTTGACACTTTTTTCAGCATGGCCCTTTTGACCGATGGGAAGCGAGACTTCTTTGTCGCGCTGATTTGCCTTTCCAAGTTGCTTGGTTGGCCAAAAAGGGCGTATGCGTTTTTTCCTGAATATATTCAGGAAAAAACGCATACGCCCTTTTTGGCCAAGGGCATCATTGTCAACGTTTTGCCGCTTTTCATGTGCTTTAAAGGCGATTCGAATCTACCTCCTGAAATCTGTTTCCTGCAATTCTGCCTTGATTTCAAATCCTCTTCTTTGCCTTCCCTCAATATATTTGTGGACGAGAGTTATCATTTATAACTCTGCAGGTTTGTGAATTGCAGTGCCCTGAAGCTCCATTTTACAAGTCGCTTTTTTGGGAGCCGGCCGCAAAAGCGCAGGATGGCTTCAGGCCCTGTTCTGGTTCCGGGGGGCAGGCTGAGCCTGTGGTTAATTCTTCTTCCTGATGGGAAAATAGAGTGACCTGTGCCTGTCCCAACACCAAGAGCTAGTCTCTCATTGGTTCCCCGTCTTCCCGTTCATCCTCAGGACAAATTGCAACCTGTACGGAACAGGAGGTTAACGGTGCTGATGCTCCAAGTAGGGAGATTGCTAGTAAAGTGGCTGGAATGGCGAACCCGAGCACAAGGAGATGAGAAATGAGGTGCGTTTTAGAAACCTTTCCCCATCACACGGTGTACCATCTTCTGGGTTTCTCATGCATGTTTTCGATGTAGGAAGATGCCCTTGAACCTGGAGATTTGGGACCCATGCGATGGGTCGCACACAGTATTACTTTAAAGGGTCTGCGTTTGCTCACCCAACCTCACCAAACCTCTCAGCCCCAAGAGTGTCCACCCTTATGTCTCATCCAGCTGTGGGTCTAGATATGGTCAATCCAGGTTGCATCACAGCCCCTGAACGAATTGTGTAAGAATTTCTCTCTCTTTCCCTGTCTTTGTTTCATGGGTTTTTAAAAGTAATTTCTTTTTATAATGGGGTTTAGCTGCTTTTCACGGCTGTGTTTAGGCTGCTTTACACCCACTTGACACACTAACAGAGAGATATCAATACATAGGTTTTAAGATTATTACTGGTCAGATATATTCTTGTGCGGTGAATCGGGCGTGTTGAGTCCAGTTCTCTGAGCAAGGAGTAGGTCTTGTCTATTCCATATTGGGTTTATGGAACGGTATCTGAGCTAATTTGAAACTCTTGTTTTATGTATCGCCCCACCTCACCTTTCCGTTAAGCAGCCATAGTGTGTTTTCTGCATGTGTGACTCTGTTCTGTTTTGTAATTCAGTTCAAGTGTAACGGTTTTTACATTCCCTCTATAAGTGACACCTTATGAGAAGTGTCCTTTTCTGTGTGACTTATTTCACTTAGAATCGTCTTACCTAAATCCACTCATCATGCTGCTACTAGCCTTATGACATTGATTTCATGGCTGAGTGATATTCCATTGTACATAAGGACCACAACTTTTTTATCCATTTTTCGCTTTCCTGGGATATTTAAGGTGGAAGGAAGTGGAGGTCCTTGTCAACAGAGCAGCCCTAAACTTTGGGGTGCTTGTGTCTTGCTGATTTTCAATTTTCCCGCTTTATCCCCCCATGCGTGGAAGTGCCCTATGCTCTCTAAGCTGTGTTTTTTAGATGTTTCAGGACACACCGTACACTTCTCCAGAGTGGCTGTTGGCAATTTACATCCCGCCCATCAGTGTAGCAAGGCTCCCATTTCTCCATGGCCTGTCCTGCATTTCTGGTTTTGACACTTTTTTCAGCATGGCCCTTTTGACCGATGGGAAGCGAGACTTCTTTGTCGCGCTGATTTGCCTTTCCAAGTTGCTTGGTTGGCCAAAAAGGGCGTATGCGTTTTTTCCTGAATATATTCAGGAAAAAACGCATACGCCCTTTTTGGCCAAGGGCATCATTGTCAACGTTTTGCCGCTTTTCATGTGCTTTAAAGGCGATTCGAATCTACCTCCTGAAATCTGTTTCCTGCAATTCTGCCTTGATTTCAAATCCTCTTCTTTGCCTTCCCTCAATATATTTGTGGACGAGAGTTATCATTTATAACTCTGCAGGTTTGTGAATTGCAGTGCCCTGAAGCTCCATTTTACAAGTCGCTTTTTTGGGAGCCGGCCGCAAAAGCGCAGGATGGCTTCAGGCCCTGTTCTGGTTCCGGGGGGCAGGCTGAGCCTGTGGTTAATTCTTCTTCCTGATGGGAAAATAGAGTGACCTGTGCCTGTCCCAACACCAAGAGCTAGTCTCTCATTGGTTCCCCGTCTTCCCGTTCATCCTCAGGACAAATTGCAACCTGTACGGAACAGGAGGTTAACGGTGCTGATGCTCCAAGTAGGGAGATTGCTAGTAAAGTGGCTGGAATGGCGAACCCGAGCACAAGGAGATGAGAAATGAGGTGCGTTTTAGAAACCTTTCCCCATCACACGGTGTACCATCTTCTGGGTTTCTCATGCATGTTTTCGATGTAGGAAGATGCCCTTGAACCTGGAGATTTGGGACCCATGCGATGGGTCGCACGCAGTATTACTTTAAAGGGTCTGCGTTTGCTCACCCAACCTCACCAAACCTCTCAGCCCCAAGAGTGTCCACCCTTATTTCTCATCCAGCTGTGGGTCTAGATATGGTCAATCCAGGTTGCATCACAGCCCCTGAACGAATTGTGTAAGAATTTCTCTCTCTTTCCCTGTCTTTGTTTCATGGGTTTTTAAAAGTAATTTCTTTTTATAATGGGGTTTAGCTGCTTTTCACGGCTGTGTTTAGGCTGCTTTACACCCACTTGACACACTAACAGAGAGATATCAATACATAGGTTTTAAGATTATTACTGGTCAGATATATTCTTGTGCGGTGAATCGGGCGTGTTGAGTCCAGTTCTCTGAGCAAGAAGTAGGTCTTGTCTATTCCATATTGGGTTTATGGAACGGTATCTGAGCTAATTTGAAACTCTTGTTTTATGTATCGCCCCACCTCACCTTTCCGTTAAGCAGCCATAGTGTGTTTTCTGCATGTGTGACTCTGTTCTGTTTTGTAATTCAGTTCAAGTGTAACGGTTTTTACATTCCCTCTATAAGTGACACCTTATGAGAAGTGTCCTTTTCTGTGTGACTTATTTCACTTAGAATCGTCTTACCTAAATCCACTCATCATGCTGCTACTAGCCTTATGACATTGATTTCATGGCTGAGTGATATTCCATTGTACATAAGGACCACAACTTTTTTATCCATTTTTCGCTTTCCTGGGATATTTAAGGTGGAAGGAAGTGGAGGTCCTTGTCAACAGAGCAGCCCTAAACTTTGGGGTGCTTGTGTCTTGCTGATTTTCAATTTTCCCGCTTTATCCCCCCATGCGTGGAAGTGCCCTATGCTCTCTAAGCTGTGTTTTTTAGATGTTTCAGGACACACCGTACACTTCTCCAGAGTGGCTGTTGGCAATTTACATCCCGCCCATCAGTGTAGCAAGGCTCCCATTTCTCCATGGCCTGTCCTGCATTTCTGGTTTTGACACTTTTTTCAGCATGGCCCTTTTGACCGATGGGAAGCGAGACTTCTTTGTCGCGCTGATTTGCCTTTCCAGGTTGCTTGGTTGGCCAAAAAGGGCGTATGCGTTTTTTCCTGAATATATTCAGGAAAAAACGCATACGCCCTTTTTGGCCAAGGGCATCATTGTCAACGTTTTGCCGCTTTTCATGTGCTTTAAAGGCGATTCGAATCTACCTCCTGAAATCTGTTTCCTGCAATTCTGCCTTGATTTCAAATCCTCTTCTTTGCCTTCCCTCAATATATTTGTGGACGAGAGTTATCATTTATAACTCTGCAGGTTTGTGAATTGCAGTGCCCTGAAGCTCCATTTTACAAGTCGCTTTTTTGGGAGCCGGCCGCAAAAGCGCAGGATGGCTTCAGGCCCTGTTCTGGTTCCGGGGGGCAGGCTGAGCCTGTGGTTAATTCTTCTTCCTGATGGGAAAATAGAGTGACCTGTGCCTGTCCCAACACCAAGAGCTAGTCTCTCATTGGTTCCCCGTCTTCCCGTTCATCCTCAGGACAAATTGCAACCTGTACGGAACAGGAGGTTAACGGTGCTGATGCTCCAAGTAGGGAGATTGCTAGTAAAGTGGCTGGAATGGCGAACCCGAGCACAAGGAGATGAGAAATGAGGTGCGTTTTAGAAACCTTTCCCCATCACACGGTGTACCATCTTCTGGGTTTCTCATGCATGTTTTCGATGTAGGAAGATGCCCTTGAACCTGGAGATTTGGGACCCATGCGATGGGTCGCACACAGTATTACTTTAAAGGGTCTGCGTTTGCTCACCCAACCTCACCAAACCTCTCAGCCCCAAGAGTGTCCACCCTTATGTCTCATCCAGCTGTGGGTCTAGATATGGTCAATCCAGGTTGCATCACAGCCCCTGAACGAATTGTGTAAGAATTTCTCTCTCTTTCCCTGTCTTTGTTTCATGGGTTTTTAAAAGTAATTTCTTTTTATAATGGGGTTTAGCTGCTTTTCACGGCTGTGTTTAGGCTGCTTTACACCCACTTGACACACTAACAGAGAGATATCAATACATAGGTTTTAAGATTATTACTGGTCAGATATATTCTTGTGCGGTGAATCGGGCGTGTTGAGTCCAGTTCTCTGAGCAAGGAGTAGGTCTTGTCTATTCCATATTGGGTTTATGGAACGGTATCTGAGCTAATTTGAAACTCTTGTTTTATGTATCGCCCCACCTCACCTTTCCGTTAAGCAGCCATAGTGTGTTTTCTGCATGTGTGACTCTGTTCTGTTTTGTAATTCAGTTCAAGTGTAACGGTTTTTACATTCCCTCTATAAGTGACACCTTATGAGAAGTGTCCTTTTCTGTGTGACTTATTTCACTTAGAATCGTCTTACCTAAATCCACTCATCATGCTGCTACTAGCCTTATGACATTGATTTCATGGCTGAGTGATATTCCATTGTACATAAGGACCACAACTTTTTTATCCATTTTTCGCTTTCCTGGGATATTTAAGGTGGAAGGAAGTGGAGGTCCTTGTCAACAGAGCAGCCCTAAACTTTGGGGTGCTTGTGTCTTGCTGATTTTCAATTTTCCCGCTTTATCCCCCCATGCGTGGAAGTGCCCTATGCTCTCTAAGCTGTGTTTTTTAGATGTTTCAGGACACACCGTACACTTCTCCAGAGTGGCTGTTGGCAATTTACATCCCGCCCATCAGTGTAGCAAGGCTCCCATTTCTCCATGGCCTGTCCTGCATTTCTGGTTTTGACACTTTTTTCAGCATGGCCCTTTTGACCGATGGGAAGCGAGACTTCTTTGTCGCGCTGATTTGCCTTTCCAAGTTGCTTGGTTGGCCAAAAAGGGCGTATGCGTTTTTTCCTGAATATATTCAGGAAAAAACGCATACGCCCTTTTTGGCCAAGGGCATCATTGTCAACGTTTTGCCGCTTTTCATGTGCTTTAAAGGCGATTCGAATCTACCTCCTGAAATCTGTTTCCTGCAATTCTGCCTTGATTTCAAATCCTCTTCTTTGCCTTCCCTCAATATATTTGTGGACGAGAGTTATCATTTATAACTCTGCAGGTTTGTGAATTGCAGTGCCCTGAAGCTCCATTTTACAAGTCGCTTTTTTGGGAGCCGGCCGCAAAAGCGCAGGATGGCTTCAGGCCCTGTTCTGGTTCCGGGGGGCAGGCTGAGCCTGTGGTTAATTCTTCTTCCTGATGGGAAAATAGAGTGACCTGTGCCTGTCCCAACACCAAGAGCTAGTCTCTCATTGGTTCCCCGTCTTCCCGTTCATCCTCAGGACAAATTGCAACCTGTACGGAACAGGAGGTTAACGGTGCTGATGCTCCAAGTAGGGAGATTGCTAGTAAAGTGGCTGGAATGGCGAACCCGAGCACAAGGAGATGAGAAATGAGGTGCGTTTTAGAAACCTTTCCCCATCACACGGTGTACCATCTTCTGGGTTTCTCATGCATGTTTTCGATGTAGGAAGATGCCCTTGAACCTGGAGATTTGGGACCCATGCGATGGGTCGCACGCAGTATTACTTTAAAGGGTCTGCGTTTGCTCACCCAACCTCACCAAACCTCTCAGCCCCAAGAGTGTCCACCCTTATTTCTCATCCAGCTGTGGGTCTAGATATGGTCAATCCAGGTTGCATCACAGCCCCTGAACGAATTGTGTAAGAATTTCTCTCTCTTTCCCTGTCTTTGTTTCATGGGTTTTTAAAAGTAATTTCTTTTTATAATGGGGTTTAGCTGCTTTTCACGGCTGTGTTTAGGCTGCTTTACACCCACTTGACACACTAACAGAGAGATATCAATACATAGGTTTTAAGATTATTACTGGTCAGATATATTCTTGTGCGGTGAATCGGGCGTGTTGAGTCCAGTTCTCTGAGCAAGAAGTAGGTCTTGTCTATTCCATATTGGGTTTATGGAACGGTATCTGAGCTAATTTGAAACTCTTGTTTTATGTATCGCCCCACCTCACCTTTCCGTTAAGCAGCCATAGTGTGTTTTCTGCATGTGTGACTCTGTTCTGTTTTGTAATTCAGTTCAAGTGTAACGGTTTTTACATTCCCTCTATAAGTGACACCTTATGAGAAGTGTCCTTTTCTGTGTGACTTATTTCACTTAGAATCGTCTTACCTAAATCCACTCATCATGCTGCTACTAGCCTTATGACATTGATTTCATGGCTGAGTGATATTCCATTGTACATAAGGACCACAACTTTTTTATCCATTTTTCGCTTTCCTGGGATATTTAAGGTGGAAGGAAGTGGAGGTCCTTGTCAACAGAGCAGCCCTAAACTTTGGGGTGCTTGTGTCTTGCTGATTTTCAATTTTCCCGCTTTATCCCCCCATGCGTGGAAGTGCCCTATGCTCTCTAAGCTGTGTTTTTTAGATGTTTCAGGACACACCGTACACTTCTCCAGAGTGGCTGTTGGCAATTTACATCCCGCCCATCAGTGTAGCAAGGCTCCCATTTCTCCATGGCCTGTCCTGCATTTCTGGTTTTGACACTTTTTTCAGCATGGCCCTTTTGACCGATGGGAAGCGAGACTTCTTTGTCGCGCTGATTTGCCTTTCCAGGTTGCTTGGTTGGCCAAAAAGGGCGTATGCGTTTTTTCCTGAATATATTCAGGAAAAAACGCATACGCCCTTTTTGGCCAAGGGCATCATTGTCAACGTTTTGCCGCTTTTCATGTGCTTTAAAGGCGATTCGAATCTACCTCCTGAAATCTGTTTCCTGCAATTCTGCCTTGATTTCAAATCCTCTTCTTTGCCTTCCCTCAATATATTTGTGGACGAGAGTTATCATTTATAACTCTGCAGGTTTGTGAATTGCAGTGCCCTGAAGCTCCATTTTACAAGTCGCTTTTTTGGGAGCCGGCCGCAAAAGCGCAGGATGGCTTCAGGCCCTGTTCTGGTTCCGGGGGGCAGGCTGAGCCTGTGGTTAATTCTTCTTCCTGATGGGAAAATAGAGTGACCTGTGCCTGTCCCAACACCAAGAGCTAGTCTCTCATTGGTTCCCCGTCTTCCCGTTCATCCTCAGGACAAATTGCAACCTGTACGGAACAGGAGGTTAAAGGTGCTGATGCTCCAAGTAGGGAGATTGCTAGTAAAGTGGCTGGAATGGCGAACCCGAGCACAAGGAGATGAGAAATGAGGTGCGTTTTAGAAACCTTTCCCCATCACACGGTGTACCATCTTCTGGGTTTCTCATGCATGTTTTCGATGTAGGAAGATGCCCTTGAACCTGGAGATTTGGGACCCATGCGATGGGTCGCACGCAGTATTACTTTAAAGGGTCTGCGTTTGCTCACCCAACCTCACCAAACCTCTCAGCCCCAAGAGTGTCCACCCTTATGTCTCATCCAGCTGTGGGTCTAGATATGGTCAATCCAGGTTGCATCACAGCCCCTGAACGAATTGTGTAAGAATTTCTCTCTCTTTCCCTGTCTTTGTTTCATGGGTTTTTAAAAGTAATTTCTTTTTATAATGGGGTTTAGCTGCTTTTCACGGCTGTGTTTAGGCCGCTTTACACCCACTTGACACACTAACAGAGAGATATCAATACATAGGTTTTAAGATTATTACTAGTCAGATATATTCTTGTGCGGTGAATCGGGCGTGTTGAGTCCAGTTCTCTGAGCAAGGAGTAGGTCTTGTCTATTCCATATTGGGTTTATGGAACGGTATCTGAGCTAATTTGAAACTCTTGTTTTATGTATCACCCCACCTCACCTTTCCCGTTAAGCAGCCATAGTGTGTTTTCTGCATGTGTGACTCTGTTCTGTTTTGTAATTCAGTTCAAGTGTAACGGTTTTTACATTCCCTCTATAAGTGACACCTTATGAGAAGTGTCCTTTTCTGTGTGACTTATTTCACTTAGAATCGTCTTACCTAAATCCACTCATCATGCTGCTACTAGCCTTATGACATTGATTTCATGGCTGAGTGATATTCCATTGTACATAAGGACCACAACTTTTTTATCCATTTTTCGCTTTCCTGGGATATTTAAGGTGGAAGGAAGTGGAGGTCCTTGTCAACAGAGCAGCCCTAAACTTTGGGGTGCTTGTGTCTTGCTGATTTTCAATTTTCCCGCTTTATCCCCCCATGCGTGGAAGTGCCCTATGCTCTCTAAGCTGTGTTTTTTAGATGTTTCAGGACACACCGTACACTTCTCCAGAGTGGCTGTTGGCAATTTACATCCCGCCCATCAGTGTAGCAAGGCTCCCATTTCTCCATGGCCTGTCCTGCATTTCTGGTTTTGACACTTTTTTCAGCATGGCCCTTTTGACCGATGGGAAGCGAGACTTCTTTGTCGCGCTGATTTGCCTTTCCAGGTTGCTTGGTTGGCCAAAAAGGGCGTATGCGTTTTTTCCTGAATATATTCAGGAAAAAACGCATACGCCCTTTTTGGCCAAGGGCATCATTGTCAACGTTTTGCCGCTTTTCATGTGCTTTAAAGGCGATTCGAATCTACCTCCTGAAATCTGTTTCCTGCAATTCTGCCTTGATTTCAAATCCTCTTCTTTGCCTTCCCTCAATATATTTGTGGACGAGAGTTATCATTTATAACTCTGCAGGTTTGTGAATTGCAGTGCCCTGAAGCTCCATTTTACAAGTCGCTTTTTTGGGAGCCGGCCGCAAAAGCGCAGGATGGCTTCAGGCCCTGTTCTGGTTCCGGGGGGCAGGCTGAGCCTGTGGTTAATTCTTCTTCCTGATGGGAAAATAGAGTGACCTGTGCCTGTCCCAACACCAAGAGCTAGTCTCTCATTGGTTCCCCGTCTTCCCGTTCATCCTCAGGACAAATTGCAACCTGTACGGAACAGGAGGTTAAAGGTGCTGATGCTCCAAGTAGGGAGATTGCTAGTAAAGTGGCTGGAATGGCGAACCCGAGCACAAGGAGATGAGAAATGAGGTGCGTTTTAGAAACCTTTCCCCATCACACGGTGTACCATCTTCTGGGTTTCTCATGCATGTTTTCGATGTAGGAAGATGCCCTTGAACCTGGAGATTTGGGACCCATGCGATGGGTAGCACGCAGTATTACTTTAAAGGGTCTGCGTTTGCTCACCCAACCTCACCAAACCTCTCAGCCCCAAGAGTGTCCACCCTTATGTCTCATCCAGCTGTGGGTCTAGATATGGTCAATCCAGGTTGCATCACAGCCCCTGAACGAATTGTGTAAGAATTTCTCTCTCTTTCCCTGTCTTTGTTTCATGGGTTTTTAAAAGTAATTTCTTTTTATAATGGGGTTTAGCTGCTTTTCACGGCTGTGTTTAGGCCGCTTTACACCCACTTGACACACTAACAGAGAGATATCAATACATAGGTTTTAAGATTATTACTGGTCAGATATATTCTTGTGCGGTGAATCGGGCGTGTTGAGTCCAGTTCTCTGAGCAAGGAGTAGGTCTTGTCTATTCCATATTGGGTTTATGGAACGGTATCTGAGCTAATTTGAAACTCTTGTTTTATGTATCACCCCACCTCACCTTTCCCGTTAAGCAGCCATAGTGTGTTTTCTGCATGTGTGACTCTGTTCTGTTTTGTAATTCAGTTCAAGTGTAACGGTTTTTACATTCCCTCTATAAGTGACACCTTATGAGAAGTGTCCTTTTCTGTGTGACTTATTTCACTTAGAATCGTCTTACCTAAATCCACTCATCATGCTGCTACTAGCCTTATGACATTGATTTCATGGCTGAGTGATATTCCATTGTACATAAGGACCACAACTTTTTTATCCATTTTTCGCTTTCCTGGGATATTTAAGGTGGAAGGAAGTGGAGGTCCTTGTCAACAGAGCAGCCCTAAACTTTGGGGTGCTTGTGTCTTGCTGATTTTCAATTTTCCCGCTTTATCCCCCCATGCGTGGAAGTGCCCTATGCTCTCTAAGCTGTGTTTTTTAGATGTTTCAGGACACACCGTACACTTCTCCAGAGTGACTGTTGGCAATTTACATCCCGCCCATCAGTGTAGCAAGGCTCCCATTTCTCCATGGCCTGTCCTGCATTTCTGGTTTTGACACTTTTTTCAGCATGGCCCTTTTGACCGATGGGAAGCGAGACTTCTTTGTAGCGCTGATTTGCCTTTCCAGGTTGCTTGGTTGGCCAAAAAGGGCGTATGCGTTTTTTCCTGAATATATTCAGGAAAAAACGCATACGCCCTTTTTGGCCAAGGGCATCATTGTCAACGTTTTGCCGCTTTTCATGTGCTTTAAAGGCGATTCGAATCTACCTCCTGAAATCTGTTTCCTGCAATTCTGCCTTGATTTCAAATCCTCTTCTTTGCCTTCCCTCAATATATTTGTGGACGAGAGTTATCATTTATAACTCTGAAGGTTTGTGAATTGCAGTGCCCTGAAGCTCCATTTTACAAGTCGCTTTTTTGGGAGCTGGCCGCAAAAGCGCAGGATGGCTTCAGGCCCTGTTCTGGTTCCGGGGGGCAGGCTGAGCCTGTGGTTAATTCTTCTTTCTGATGGGAAAATAGAGTGACCTGTGCCTGTCCCAACACCAAGAGCTAGTCTCTCATTGGTTCCCCGTCTTCTCGTTCATCCTCAGGACAAATTGCAACCTGTACGGAACAGGAGGTTAAAGGTGCTGATGCTCCAAGTAGGGAGATTGCTAGTAAAGTGGCTGGAATGGCGAACCCGAGCACAAGGAGATGAGAAATGAGGTGCGTTTTAGAAACCTTTCCCCATCACACGGTGTACCATCTTCTGGGTTTCTCATGCATGTTTTCGATGTAGGAAGATGCCCTTGAACCTGGAGATTTGGGACCCATGCGATGGGTCGCACGCAGTATTACTTTAAAGGGTCTGCGTTTGCTCACCCAACCTCACCAAACCTCTCAGCCCGAAGAGTGTCCACCCTTATGTCTCATCCAGCTGTGGGTCTAGATATGGTCAATCCAGGTTGCATCACAGCCCCTGAACGAATTGTGTAAGAATTTCTCTCTCTTTCCCTGTCTTTGTTTCATGGGTTTTTAAAAGTAATTTCTTTTTATAATGGGGTTTAGCTGCTTTTCACGGCTGTGTTTAGGCCGCTTTACACCCACTTGACACACTAACAGAGAGATATCAATACATAGGTTTTAAGATTATTACTGGTCAGATATATTCTTGGGCGGTGAATCGGGCGTGTTGAGTCCAGTTCTCTGAGCAAGGAGTAGGTCTTGTCTATTCCATATTGGGTTTATGGAACGGTATCTGAGCTAATTTGAAACTCTTGTTTTATGTATCACCCCACCTCACCTTTCCCGTTAAGCAGCCATAGTGTGTTTTCTGCATGTGTGACTCTGTTCTGTTTTGTAATTCAGTTCAAGTGTAACGGTTTTTACATTCCCTCTATAAGTGACACCTTATGAGAAGTGTCCTTTTCTGTGTGACTTATTTCACTTAGAATCGTCTTACCTAAATCCACTCATCATGCTGCTACTAGCCTTATGACATTGATTTCATGGCTGAGTGATATTCCATTGTACATAAGGACCACAACTTTTTTATCCATTTTTCGCTTTCCTGGGATATTTAAGGTGGAAGGAAGTGGAGGTCCTTGTCAACAGAGCAGCCCTAAACTTTGGGGTGCTTGTGTCTTGCTGATTTTCAATTTTCCCGCTTTATCCCCCCATGCGTGGAAGTGCCCTATGCTCTCTAAGCTGTGTTTTTTAGATGTTTCAGGACACACCGTACACTTCTCCAGAGTGGCTGTTGGCAATTTACATCCCGCCCATCAGTGTAGCAAGGCTCCCATTTCTCCATGGCCTGTCCTGCATTTCTGGTTTTGACACTTTTTTCAGCATGGCCCTTTTGACCGATGGGAAGCGAGACTTCTTTGTAGCGCTGATTTGCCCTTCCAGGTTGCTTGGTTGGCCAAAAAGGGCGTATGCGTTTTTTCCTGAATATATTCAGGAAAAAACGCATACGCCCTTTTTGGCCAAGGGCATCATTGTCAACGTTTTGCCGCTTTTCATGTGCTTTAAAGGCGATTCGAATCTACCTCCTGAAATCTGTTTCCTGCAATTCTGCCTTGATTTCAAATCCTCTTCTTTGCCTTCCCTCAATATATTTGTGGACGAGAGTTATCATTTATAACTCTGCAGGTTTGTGAATTGCAGTGCCCTGAAGCTCCATTTTACAAGTCGCTTTTTTGGGAGCCGGCCGCAAAAGCGCAGGATGGCTTCAGGCCCTGTTCTGGTTCCGGGGGGCAGGCTGAGCCTGTGGTTAATTCTTCTTCCTGATGGGAAAATAGAGTGACCTGTGCCTGTCCCAACACCAAGAGCTAGTCTCTCATTGGTTCCCCGTCTTCCCGTTCATCCTCAGGACAAATTGCAACCTGTACGGAACAGGAGGTTAAAGGTGCTGATGCTCCAAGTAGGGAGATTGCTAGTAAAGTGGCTGGAATGGCGAACCCGAGCACAAGGAGATGAGAAATGAGGTGCGTTTTAGAAACCTTTCCCCATCACACGGTGTACCATCTTCTGGGTTTCTCATGCATGTTTTCGATGTAGGAAGATGCCCTTGAACCTGGAGATTTGGGACCCATGCGATGGGTCGCACGCAGTATTACTTTAAAGGGTCTGCGTTTGCTCACCCAACCTCACCAAACCTCTCAGCCCCAAGAGTGTCCACCCTTATGTCTCATCCAGCTGTGGGTCTAGATATGGTCAATCCAGGTTGCATCACAGCCCCTGAACGAATTGTGTAAGAATTTCTCTCTCTTTCCCTGTCTTTGTTTCATGGGTTTTTAAAAGTAATTTCTTTTTATAATGGGGTTTAGCTGCTTTTCACGGCTGTGTTTAGGCCGCTTTACACCCACTTGACACACTAACAGAGAGATATCAATACATAGGTTTTAAGATTATTACTGGTCAGATATATTCTTGTGCGGTGAATCGGGCGTGTTGAGTCCAGTTCTCTGAGCAAGGAGTAGGTCTTGTCTATTCCATATTGGGTTTATGGAACGGTATCTGAGCTAATTTGAAACTCTTGTTTTATGTATCACCCCACCTCACCTTTCCCGTTAAGCAGCCATAGTGTGTTTTCTGCATGTGTGACTCTGTTCTGTTTTGTAATTCAGTTCAAGTGTAACGGTTTTTACATTCCCTCTATAAGTGACACCTTATGAGAAGTGTCCTTTTCTGTGTGACTTATTTCACTTAGAATCGTCTTACCTAAATCCACTCATCATGCTGCTACTAGCCTTATGACATTGATTTCATGGCTGAGTGATATTCCATTGTACATAAGGACCACAACTTTTTTATCCATTTTTCGCTTTCCTGGGATATTTAAGGTGGAAGGAAGTGGAGGTCCTTGTCAACAGAGCAGCCCTAAACTTTGGGGTGCTTGTGTCTTGCTGATTTTCAATTTTCCCGCTTTATCCCCCCATGCGTGGAAGTGCCCTATGCTCTCTAAGCTGTGTTTTTTAGATGTTTCAGGACACACCGTACACTTCTCCAGAGTGGCTGTTGGCAATTTACATCCCGCCCATCAGTGTAGCAAGGCTCCCATTTCTCCATGGCCTGTCCTGCATTTCTGGTTTTGACACTTTTTTCAGCATGGCCCTTTTGACCGATGGGAAGTGAGACTTCTTTGTCGCGCTGATTTGCCTTTCCAGGTTGCTTGGTTGGCCAAAAAAGGCGTATGCGTTTTTTCCTGAATATATTCAGGAAAAAACGCATACGCCCTTTTTGGCCAAGGGCATCATTGTCAACGTTTTGCCGCTTTTCATGTGCTTTAAAGGCGATTCGAATCTACCTCCTGAAATCTGTTTCCTGCAATTCTGCCTTGATTTCAAATCCTCTTCTTTGCCTTCCCTCAATATATTTGTGGACGAGAGTTATCATTTATAACTCTGCAGGTTTGTGAATTGCAGTGCCCTGAAGCTCCATTTTACAAGTCGCTTTTTTGGGAGCCGGCCGCAAAAGCGCAGGATGGCTTCAGGCCCTGTTCTGGTTCCGGGGGGCAGGCTGAGCCTGTGGTTAATTCTTCTTCCTGATGGGAAAATAGAGTGTGACCTGTGCCTGTCCCAACACCAAGAGCTAGTCTCTCATTGGTTCCCCGTCTTCCCGTTCATCCTCAGGACAAATTGCAACCTGTACGGAACAGGAGGTTAAAGGTGCTGATGCTCCAAGTAGGGAGATTGCTAGTAAAGTGGCTGGAATGGCGAACCCGAGCACAAGGAGATGAGAAATGAGGTGCGTTTTAGAAACCTTTCCCCATCACACGGTGTACCATCTTCTGGGTTTCTCATGCATGTTTTCGATGTAGGAAGATGCCCTTGAACCTGGAGATTTGGGACCCATGCGATGGGTCGCACGCAGTATTACTTTAAAGGGTCTGCGTTTGCTCACCCAACCTCACCAAACCTCTCAGCCCCAAGAGTGTCCACCCTTATGTCTCATCCAGCTGTGGGTCTAGATATGGTCAATCCAGGTTGCATCACAGCCCCTGAACGAATTGTGTAAGAATTTCTCTCTCTTTCCCTGTCTTTGTTTCATGGGTTTTTAAAAGTAATTTCTTTTTATAATGGGGTTTAGCTGCTTTTCACGGCTGTGTTTAGGCCGCTTTACACCCACTTGACACACTAACAGAGAGATATCAATACATAGGTTTTAAGATTATTACTGGTCAGATATATTCTTGTGCGGTGAATCGGGCGTGTTGAGTCCAGTTCTCTGAGCAAGGAGTAGGTCTTGTCTATTCCATATTGGGTTTATGGAACGGTATCTGAGCTAATTTGAAACTCTTGTTTTATGTATCACCCCACCTCACCTTTCCCGTTAAGCAGCCATAGTGTGTTTTCTGCATGTGTGACTCTGTTCTGTTTTGTAATTCAGTTCAAGTGTAACGGATTTTACATTCCCTCTATAAGTGACACCTTATGAGAAGTGTCCTTTTCTGTGTGACTTATTTCACTTAGAATCGTCTTACCTAAATCCACTCATCATGCTGCTACTAGCCTTATGACATTGATTTCATGGCTGAGTGATATTCCATTGTACATAAGGACCACAACTTTTTTATCCATTTTTCGCTTTCCTGGGATATTTAAGGTGGAAGGAAGTGGAGGTCCTTGTCAACAGAGCAGCCCTAAACTTTGGGGTGCTTGTGTCTTGCTGATTTTCAATTTTCCCGCTTTATCCCCCCATGCGTGGAAGTGCCCTATGCTCTCTAAGCTGTGTTTTTTAGATGTTTCAGGACACACCGTACACTTCTCCAGAGTGGCTGTTGGCAATTTACATCCCGCCCATCAGTGTAGCAAGGCTCCCATTTCTCCATGGCCTGTCCTGCATTTCTGGTTTTGACACTTTTTTCAGCATGGCCCTTTTGACCGATGGGAAGCGAGACTTCTTTGTCGCGCTGATTTGCCTTTCCAGGTTGCTTGGTTGGCCAAAAAGGGCGTATGCGTTTTTTCCTGAATATATTCAGGAAAAAACGCATACGCCCTTTTTGGCCAAGGGCATCATTGTCAACGTTTTGCCGCTTTTCATGTGCTTTAAAGGCGATTCGAATCTACCTCCTGAAATCTGTTTCCTGCAATTCTGCCTTGATTTCAAATCCTCTTCTTTGCCTTCCCTCAATATATTTGTGGACGAGAGTTATCATTTATAACTCTGCAGGTTTGTGAATTGCAGTGCCCTGAAGCTCCATTTTACAAGTCGCTTTTTTGGGAGCCGGCCGCAAAAGCGCAGGATGGCTTCAGGCCCTGTTCTGGTTCCGGGGGGCAGGCTGAGCCTGTGGTTAATTCTTCTTCCTGATGGGAAAATAGAGTGTGACCTGTGCCTGTCCCAACACCAAGAGCTAGTCTCTCATTGGTTCCCCGTCTTCCCGTTCATCCTCAGGACAAATTGCAACCTGTACGGAACAGGAGGTTAAAGGTGCTGATGCTCCAAGTAGGGAGATTGCTAGTAAAGTGGCTGGAATGGCGAACCCGAGCACAAGGAGATGAGAAATGAGGTGCGTTTTAGAAACCTTTCCCCATCACACGGTGTACCATCTTCTGGGTTTCTCATGCATGTTTTCGATGTAGGAAGATGCCCTTGAACCTGGAGATTTGGGACCCATGCGATGGGTCGCACGCAGTATTACTTTAAAGGGTCTGCGTTTGCTCACCCAACCTCACCAAACCTCTCAGCCCCAAGAGTGTCCACCCTTATGTCTCATCCAGCTGTGGGTCTAGATATGGTCAATCCAGGTTGCATCACAGCCCCTGAACGAATTGTGTAAGAATTTCTCTCTCTTTCCCTGTCTTTGTTTCATGGGTTTTTAAAAGTAATTTCTTTTTATAATGGGGTTTAGCTGCTTTTCACGGCTGTGTTTAGGCCGCTTTACACCCACTTGACACACTAACAGAGAGATATCAATACATAGGTTTTAAGATTATTACTGGTCAGATATATTCTTGGGCGGTGAATCGGGCGTGTTGAGTCCAGTTCTCTGAGCAAGGAGTAGGTCTTGTCTATTCCATATTGGGTTTATGGAACGGTATCTGAGCTAATTTGAAACTCTTGTTTTATGTATCACCCCACCTCACCTTTCCCGTTAAGCAGCCATAGTGTGTTTTCTGCATGTGTGACTCTGTTCTGTTTTGTAATTCAGTTCAAGTGTAACGGTTTTTACATTCCCTCTATAAGTGACACCTTATGAGAAGTGTCCTTTTCTGTGTGACTTATTTCACTTAGAATCGTCTTACCTAAATCCACTCATCATGCTGCTACTAGCCTTATGACATTGATTTCATGGCTGAGTGATATTCCATTGTACATAAGGACCACAACTTTTTTATCCATTTTTCGCTTTCCTGGGATATTTAAGGTGGAAGGAAGTGGAGGTCCTTGTCAACAGAGCAGCCCTAAACTTTGGGGTGCTTGTGTCTTGCTGATTTTCAATTTTCCCGCTTTATCCCCCCATGCGTGGAAGTGCCCTATGCTCTCTAAGCTGTGTTTTTTAGATGTTTCAGGACACACCGTACACTTCTCCAGAGTGGCTGTTGGCAATTTACATCCCGCCCATCAGTGTAGCAAGGCTCCCATTTCTCCATGGCCTGTCCTGCATTTCTGGTTTTGACACTTTTTTCAGCATGGCCCTTTTGACCGATGGGAAGCGAGACTTCTTTGTCGCGCTGATTTGCCTTTCCAGGTTGCTTGGTTGGCCAAAAAGGGCGTATGCGTTTTTTCCTGAATATATTCAGGAAAAAACGCATACGCCCTTTTTGGCCAAGGGCATCATTGTCAACGTTTTGCCGCTTTTCATGTGCTTTAAAGGCGATTCGAATCTACCTCCTGAAATCTGTTTCCTGCAATTCTGCCTTGATTTCAAATCCTCTTCTTTGCCTTCCCTCAATATATTTGTGGACGAGAGTTATCATTTATAACTCTGCAGGTTTGTGAATTGCAGTGCCCTGAAGCTCCATTTTACAAGTCGCTTTTTTGGGAGCCGGCCGCAAAAGCGCAGGATGGCTTCAGGCCCTGTTCTGGTTCCGGGGGGCAGGCTGAGCCTGTGGTTAATTCTTCTTCCTGATGGGAAAATAGAGTGTGACCTGTGCCTGTCCCAACACCAAGAGCTAGTCTCTCATTGGTTCCCCGTCTTCCCGTTCATCCTCAGGACAAATTGCAACCTGTACGGAACAGGAGGTTAAAGGTGCTGATGCTCCAAGTAGGGAGATTGCTAGTAAAGTGGCTGGAATGGCGAACCCGAGCACAAGGAGATGAGAAATGAGGTGCGTTTTAGAAACCTTTCCCCATCACACGGTGTACCATCTTCTGGGTTTCTCATGCATGTTTTCGATGTAGGAAGATGCCCTTGAACCTGGAGATTTGGGACCCATGCGATGGGTCGCACGCAGTATTACTTTAAAGGGTCTGCGTTTGCTCACCCAACCTCACCAAACCTCTCAGCCCCAAGAGTGTCCACCCTTATGTCTCATCCAGCTGTGGGTCTAGATATGGTCAATCCAGGTTGCATCACAGCCCCTGAACGAATTGTGTAAGAATTTCTCTCTCTTTCCCTGTCTTTGTTTCATGGGTTTTTAAAAGTAATTTCTTTTTATAATGGGGTTTAGCTGCTTTTCACGGCTGTGTTTAGGCCGCTTTACACCCACTTGACACACTAACAGAGAGATATCAATACATAGGTTTTAAGATTATTACTGGTCAGATATATTCTTGGGCGGTGAATCGGGCGTGTTGAGTCCAGTTCTCTGAGCAAGGAGTAGGTCTTGTCTATTCCATATTGGGTTTATGGAACGGTATCTGAGATAATTTGAAACTCTTGTTATATGTATCACCCCACCTCACCTTTCCCGTTAAGCAGCCATAGTGTGTTTTCTGCATGTGTGACTCTGTTCTGTTTCGTAATTCAGTTCAAGTGTAACGGTTTTTACATTCCCTCTATAAGTGACACCTTATGAGAAGTGTCCTTTTCTGTGTGACTTATTTCACTTAGAATCGTCTTACCTAAATCCACTAATCATGCTGCTACTAGCCTTATGACATTGATTTCATGGCTGAGTGATATTCCATTGTACATAAGGACCACAACTTTTTTATCCATTTTTCGCTTTCCTGGGATATTTAAGGTGGAAGGAAGTGGAGGTCCTTGTCAACAGAGCAGCCCTAAACTTTGGGGTGCTTGTGTCTTGCTGATTTTCAATTTTCCCGCTTTATCCCCCCATGCGTGGAAGTGCCCTATGCTCTCTAAGCTGTGTTTTTTAGATGTTTCAGGACACACCGTACACTTCTCCAGAGTGGCTGTTGGCAATTTACATCCCGCCCATCAGTGTAGCAAGGCTCCCATTTCTCCATGGCCTGTCCTGCATTTCTGGTTTTGACACTTTTTTCAGCATGGCCCTTTTGACCGATGGGAAGCGAGACTTCTTTGTCGCGCTGATTTGCCTTTCCAGGTTGCTTGGTTGGCCAAAAAGGGCGTATGCGTTTTTTCCTGAATATATTCAGGAAAAAACGCATACGCCCTTTTTGGCCAAGGGCATCATTGTCAACGTTTTGCCGCTTTTCATGTGCTTTAAAGGCGATTCGAATCTACCTCCTGAAATCTGTTTCCTGCAATTCTGCCTTGATTTCAAATCCTCTTCTTTGCCTTCCCTCAATATATTTGTGGACGAGAGTTATCATTTATAACTCTGCAGGTTTGTGAATTGCAGTGCCCTGAAGCTCCATTTTACAAGTCGCTTTTTTGGGAGCCGGCCGCAAAAGCGCAGGATGGCTTCAGGCCCTGTTCTGGTTCCGGGGGGCAGGCTGAGCCTGTGGTTAATTCTTCTTCCTGATGGGAAAATAGAGTGTGACCTGTGCCTGTCCCAACACCAAGAGCTAGTCTCTCATTGGTTCCCCGTCTTCCCGTTCATCCTCAGGACAAATTGCAACCTGTACGGAACAGGAGGTTAAAGGTGCTGATGCTCCAAGTAGGGAGATTGCTAGTAAAGTGGCTGGAATGGCGAACCCGAGCACAAGGAGATGAGAAATGAGGTGCGTTTTAGAAACCTTTCCCCATCACACGGTGTACCATCTTCTGGGTTTCTCATGCATGTTTTCGATGTAGGAAGATGCCCTTGAACCTGGAGATTTGGGACCCATGCGATGGGTCGCACGCAGTATTACTTTAAAGGGTCTGCGTTTGCTCACCCAACCTCACCAAACCTCTCAGCCCCAAGAGTGTCCACCCTTATGTCTCATCCAGCTGTGGGTCTAGATATGGTCAATCCAGGTTGCATCACAGCCCCTGAACGAATTGTGTAAGAATTTCTCTCTCTTTCCCTGTCTTTGTTTCATGGGTTTTTAAAAGTAATTTCTTTTTATAATGGGGTTTAGCTGCTTTTCACGGCTGTGTTTAGGCCGCTTTACACCCACTTGACACACTAACAGAGAGATATCAATACATAGGTTTTAAGATTATTACTGGTCAGATATATTCTTGGGCGGTGAATCGGGCGTGTTGAGTCCAGTTCTCTGAGCAAGGAGTAGGTCTTGTCTATTCCATATTGGGTTTATGGAACGGTATCTGAGCTAATTTGAAACTCTTGTTTTATGTATCACCCCACCTCACCTTTCCCGTTAAGCAGCCATAGTGTGTTTTCTGCATGTGTGACTCTGTTCTGTTTTGTAATTCAGTTCAAGTGTAACGGTTTTTACATTCCCTCTATAAGTGACACCTTATGAGAAGTGTCCTTTTCTGTGTGACTTATTTCACTTAGAATCGTCTTACCTAAATCCACTCATCATGCTGCTACTAGCCTTATGACATTGATTTCATGGCTGAGTGATATTCCATTGTACATAAGGACCACAACTTTTTTATCCATTTTTCGCTTTCCTGGGATATTTAAGGTGGAAGGAAGTGGAGGTCCTTGTCAACAGAGCAGCCCTAAACTTTGGGGTGCTTGTGTCTTGCTGATTTTCAATTTTCCCGCTTTATCCCCCCATGCGTGGAAGTGCCCTATGCTCTCTAAGCTGTGTTTTTTAGATGTTTCAGGACACACCGTACACTTCTCCAGAGTGGCTGTTGGCAATTTACATCCCGCCCATCAGTGTAGCAAGGCTCCCATTTCTCCATGGCCTGTCCTGCATTTCTGGTTTTGACACTTTTTTCAGCATGGCCCTTTTGACCGATGGGAAGCGAGACTTCTTTGTCGCGCTGATTTGCCTTTCCAGGTTGCTTGGTTGGCCAAAAAGGGCGTATGCGTTTTTTCCTGAATATATTCAGGAAATAACGCATACGCCCTTTTTGGCCAAGGGCATCATTGTCAACGTTTTGCCGCTTTTCATGTGCTTTAAAGGCGATTCGAATCTACCTCCTGAAATCTGTTTCCTGCAATTCTGCCTTGATTTCAAATCCTCTTCTTTGCCTTCCCTCAATATATTTGTGGACGAGAGTTATCATTTATAACTCTGCAGGTTTGTGAATTGCAGTGCCCTGAAGCTCCATTTTACAAGTCGCTTTTTTGGGAGCCGGCCGCAAAAGCGCAGGATGGCTTCAGGCCCTGTTCTGGTTCCGGGGGGCAGGCTGAGCCTGTGGTTAATTCTTCTTCCTGATGGGAAAATAGAGTGACCTGTGCCTGTCCCAACACCAAGAGCTAGTCTCTCATTGGTTCCCCGTCTTCCCGTTCATCCTCAGGACAAATTGCAACGTGTACGGAACAGGAGGTTAAAGGTGCTGATGCTCCAAGTAGGGAGATTGCTAGTAAAGTGGCTGGAATGGCGAACCCGAGCACAAGGAGATGAGAAATGAGGTGCGTTTTAGAAACCTTTCCCCATCACACGGTGTACCATCTTCTGGGTTTCTCATGCATGTTTTCGATGTAGGAAGATGCCCTTGAACCTGGAGATTTGGGACCCATGCGATGGGTCGCACGCAGTATTACTTTAAAGGGTCTGCGTTTGCTCACCCAACCTCACCAAACCTCTCAGCCCCAAGAGTGTCCACCCTTATGTCTCATCCAGCTGTGGGTCTAGATATGGTCAATCCAGGTTGCATCACAGCCCCTGAACGAATTGTGTAAGAATTTCTCTCTCTTTCCCTGTCTTTGTTTCATGGGTTTTTAAAAGTAATTTCTTTTTATAATGGGGTTTAGCTGCTTTTCACGGCTGTGTTTAGGCCGCTTTACACCCACTTGACACACTAACAGAGAGATATCAATACATAGGTTTTAAGATTATTACTGGTCAGATATATTCTTGGGCGGTGAATCGGGCGTGTTGAGTCCAGTTCTCTGAGCAAGGAGTAGGTCTTGTCTATTCCATATTGGGTTTATGGAACGGTATCTGAGCTAATTTGAAACTCTTGTTTTATGTATCACCCCACCTCACCTTTCCCGTTAAGCAGCCATAGTGTGTTTTCTGCATGTGTGACTCTGTTCTGTTTTGTAATTCAGTTCAAGTGTAACGGTTTTTACATTCCCTCTATAAGTGACACCTTATGAGAAGTGTCCTTTTCTGTGTGACTTATTTCACTTAGAATCGTCTTACCTAAATCCACTCATCATGCTGCTACTAGCCTTATGACATTGATTTCATGGCTGAGTGATATTCCATTGTACATAAGGACCACAACTTTTTTATCCATTTTTCGCTTTCCTGGGATATTTAAGGTGGAAGGAAGTGGAGGTCCTTGTCAACAAAGCAGCCCTAAACTTTGGGGTGCTTGTGTCTTGCTGATTTTCAATTTTCCCGCTTTATCCCCCCATGCGTGGAAGTGCCCTATGCTCTCTAAGCTGTGTTTTTTAGATGTTTCAGGACACACCGTACACTTCTCCAGAGTGGCTGTTGGCAATTTACATCCCGCCCATCAGTGTAGCAAGGCTCCCATTTCTCCATGGCCTGTCCTGCATTTCTGGTTTTGACACTTTTTTCAGCATGGCCCTTTTGACCGATGGGAAGCGAGACTTCTTTGTCGCGCTGATTTGCCTTTCCAGGTTGCTTGGTTGGCCAAAAAGGGCGTATGCGTTTTTTCCTGAATATATTCAGGAAATAACGCATACGCCCTTTTTGGCCAAGGGCATCATTGTCAACGTTTTGCCGCTTTTCATGTGCTTTAAAGGCGATTCGAATCTACCTCCTGAAATCTGTTTCCTGCAATTCTGCCTTGATTTCAAATCCTCTTCTTTGCCTTCCCTCAATATATTTGTGGACGAGAGTTATCATTTATAACTCTGCAGGTTTGTGAATTGCAGTGCCCTGAAGCTCCATTTTACAAGTCGCTTTTTTGGGAGCCGGCCGCAAAAGCGCAGGATGGCTTCAGGCCCTGTTCTGGTTCCGGGGGGCAGGCTGAGCCTGTGGTTAATTCTTCTTCCTGATGGGAAAATAGAGTGACCTGTGCCTGTCCCAACACCAAGAGCTAGTCTCTCATTGGTTCCCCGTCTTCCCGTTCATCCTCAGGACAAATTGCAACGTGTACGGAACAGGAGGTTAAAGGTGCTGATGCTCCAAGTAGGGAGATTGCTAGTAAAGTGGCTGGAATGGCGAACCCGAGCACAAGGAGATGAGAAATGAGGTGCGTTTTAGAAACCTTTCCCCATCACACGGTGTACCATCTTCTGGGTTTCTCATGCATGTTTTCGATGTAGGAAGATGCCCTTGAACCTGGAGATTTGGGACCCATGCGATGGGTCGCACGCAGTATTACTTTAAAGGGTCTGCGTTTGCTCACCCAACCTCACCAAACCTCTCAGCCCCAAGAGTGTCCACCCTTATGTCTCATCCAGCTGTGGGTCTAGATATGGTCAATCCAGGTTGCATCACAGCCCCTGAACGAATTGTGTAAGAATTTCTCTCTCTTTCCCTGTCTTTGTTTCATGGGTTTTTAAAAGTAATTTCTTTTTATAATGGGGTTTAGCTGCTTTTCACGGCTGTGTTTAGGCCGCTTTACACCCACTTGACACACTAACAGAGAGATATCAATACATAGGTTTTAAGATTATTACTGGTCAGATATATTCTTGGGCGGTGAATCGGGCGTGTTGAGTCCAGTTCTCTGAGCAAGGAGTAGGTCTTGTCTATTCCATATTGGGTTTATGGAACGGTATCTGAGCTAATTTGAAACTCTTGTTTTATGTATCACCCCACCTCACCTTTCCCGTTAAGCAGCCATAGTGTGTTTTCTGCATGTGTGACTCTGTTCTGTTTTGTAATTCAGTTCAAGTGTAACGGTTTTTACATTCCCTCTATAAGTGACACCTTATGAGAAGTGTCCTTTTCTGTGTGACTTATTTCACTTAGAATCGTCTTACCTAAATCCACTCATCATGCTGCTACTAGCCTTATGACATTGATTTCATGGCTGAGTGATATTCCATTGTACATAAGGACCACAACTTTTTTATCCATTTTTCGCTTTCCTGGGATATTTAAGGTGGAAGGAAGTGGAGGTCCTTGTCAACAGAGCAGCCCTAAACTTTGGGGTGCTTGTGTCTTGCTGATTTTCAATTTTCCCGCTTTATCCCCCCATGCGTGGAAGTGCCCTATGCTCTCTAAGCTGTGTTTTTTAGATGTTTCAGGACACACCGTACACTTCTCCAGAGTGGCTGTTGGCAATTTACATCCCGCCCATCAGTGTAGCAAGGCTCCCATTTCTCCATGGCCTGTCCTGCATTTCTGGTTTTGACACTTTTTTCAGCATGGCCCTTTTGACCGATGGGAAGCGAGACTTCTTTGTCGCGCTGATTTGCCTTTCCAGGTTGCTTGGTTGGCCAAAAAGGGCGTATGCGTTTTTTCCTGAATATATTCAGGAAAAAACGCATACGCCCTTTTTGGCCAAGGGCATCATTGTCAACGTTTTGCCGCTTTTCATGTGCTTTAAAGGCGATTCGAATCTACCTCCTGAAATCTGTTTCCTGCAATTCTGCCTTGATTTCAAATCCTCTTCTTTGCCTTCCCTCAATATATTTGTGGACGAGAGTTATCATTTATAACTCTGCAGGTTTGTGAATTGCAGTGCCCTGAAGCTCCATTTTACAAGTCGCTTTTTTGGGAGCCGGCCGCAAAAGCGCAGGATGGCTTCAGGCCCTGTTCTGGTTCCGGGGGGCAGGCTGAGCCTGTGGTTAATTCTTCTTCCTGATGGGAAAATAGAGTGACCTGTGCCTGTCCCAACACCAAGAGCTAGTCTCTCATTGGTTCCCCGTCTTCCCGTTCATCCTCAGGACAAATTGCAACCTGTACGGAACAGGAGGTTAAAGGTGCTGATGCTCCAAGTAGGGAGATTGCTAGTAAAGTGGCTGGAATGGCGAACCCGAGCACAAGGAGATGAGAAATGAGGTGCGTTTTAGAAACCTTTCCCCATCACACGGTGTACCATCTTCTGGGTTTCTCATGCATGTTTTCGATGTAGGAAGATGCCCTTGAACCTGGAGATTTGGGACCCATGCGATGGGTCGCACGCAGTATTACTTTAAAGGGTCTGCGTTTGCTCACCCAACCTCACCAAACCTCTCAGCCCCAAGAGTGTCCACCCTTATGTCTCATCCAGCTGTGGGTCTAGATATGGTCAATCCAGGTTGCATCACAGCCCCTGAACGAATTGTGTAAGAATTTCTCTCTCTTTCCCTGTCTTTGTTTCATGGGTTTTTAAAAGTAATTTCTTTTTATAATGGGGTTTAGCTGCTTTTCACGGCTGTGTTTAGGCCGCTTTACACCCACTTGACACACTAACAGAGAGATATCAATACATAGGTTTTAAGATTATTACTGGTCAGATATATTCTTGGGCGGTGAATCGGGCGTGTTGAGTCCAGTTCTCTGAGCAAGGAGTAGGTCTTGTCTATTCCATATTGGGTTTATGGAACGGTATCTGAGCTAATTTGAAACTCTTGTTTTATGTATCACCCCACCTCACCTTTCCCGTTAAGCAGCCATAGTGTGTTTTCTGCATGTGTGACTCTGTTCTGTTTTGTAATTCAGTTCAAGTGTAACGGTTTTTACATTCCCTCTATAAGCGACACCTTATGAGAAGTGTCCTTTTCTGTGTGACTTATTTCACTTAGAATCGTCTTACCTAAATCCACTCATCATGCTGCTACTAGCCTTATGACATTGATTTCATGGCTGAGTGATATTCCATTGTACATAAGGACCACAACTTTTTTATCCATTTTTCGCTTTCCTGGGATATTTAAGGTGGAAGGAAGTGGAGGTCCTTGTCAACAGAGCAGCCCTAAACTTTGGGGTGCTTGTGTCTTGCTGATTTTCAATTTTCCCGCTTTATCCCCCCATGCGTGGAAGTGCCCTATGCTCTCTAAGCTGTGTTTTTTAGATGTTTCAGGACACACCGTACACTTCTCCAGAGTGGCTGTTGGCAATTTACATCCCGCCCATCAGTGTAGCAAGGCTCCCATTTCTCCATGGCCTGTCCTGCATTTCTGGTTTTGACACTTTTTTCAGCATGGCCCTTTTGACCGATGGGAAGCGAGACTTCTTTGTCGCGCTGATTTGCCTTTCCAGGTTGCTTGGTTGGCCAAAAAGGGCGTATGCGTTTTTTCCTGAATATATTCAGGAAATAACGCATACGCCCTTTTTGGCCAAGGGCATCATTGTCAACGTTTTGCCGCTTTTCATGTGCTTTAAAGGCGATTCGAATCTACCTCCTGAAATCTGTTTCCTGCAATTCTGCCTTGATTTCAAATCCTCTTCTTTGCCTTCCCTCAATATATTTGTGGACGAGAGTTATCATTTATAACTCTGCAGGTTTGTGAATTGCAGTGCCCTGAAGCTCCATTTTACAAGTCGCTTTTTTGGGAGCCGGCCGCAAAAGCGCAGGATGGCTTCAGGCCCTGTTCTGGTTCCGGGGGGCAGGCTGAGCCTGTGGTTAATTCTTCTTCCTGATGGGAAAATAGAGTGACCTGTGCCTGTCCCAACACCAAGAGCTAGTCTCTCATTGGTTCCCCGTCTTCCCGTTCATCCTCAGGACAAATTGCAACGTGTACGGAACAGGAGGTTAAAGGTGCTGATGCTCCAAGTAGGGAGATTGCTAGTAAAGTGGCTGGAATGGCGAACCCGAGCACAAGGAGATGAGAAATGAGGTGCGTTTTAGAAACCTTTCCCCATCACACGGTGTACCATCTTCTGGGTTTCTCATGCATGTTTTCGATGTAGGAAGATGCCCTTGAACCTGGAGATTTGGGACCCATGCGATGGGTCGCACGCAGTATTACTTTAAAGGGTCTGCGTTTGCTCACCCAACCTCACCAAACCTCTCAGCCCCAAGAGTGTCCACCCTTATGTCTCATCCAGCTGTGGGTCTAGATATGGTCAATCCAGGTTGCATCACAGCCCCTGAACGAATTGTGTAAGAATTTCTCTCTCTTTCCCTGTCTTTGTTTCATGGGTTTTTAAAAGTAATTTCTTTTTATAATGGGGTTTAGCTGCTTTTCACGGCTGTGTTTAGGCCGCTTTACACCCACTTGACACACTAACAGAGAGATATCAATACATAGGTTTTAAGATTATTACTGGTCAGATATATTCTTGGGCGGTGAATCGGGCGTGTTGAGTCCAGTTCTCTGAGCAAGGAGTAGGTCTTGTCTATTCCATATTGGGTTTATGGAACGGTATCTGAGCTAATTTGAAACTCTTGTTTTATGTATCACCCCACCTCACCTTTCCCGTTAAGCAGCCATAGTGTGTTTTCTGCATGTGTGACTCTGTTCTGTTTTGTAATTCAGTTCAAGTGTAACGGTTTTTACATTCCCTCTATAAGTGACACCTTATGAGAAGTGTCCTTTTCTGTGTGACTTATTTCACTTAGAATCGTCTTACCTAAATCCACTCATCATGCTGCTACTAGCCTTATGACATTGATTTCATGGCTGAGTGATATTCCATTGTACATAAGGACCACAACTTTTTTATCCATTTTTCGCTTTCCTGGGATATTTAAGGTGGAAGGAAGTGGAGGTCCTTGTCAACAGAGCAGCCCTAAACTTTGGGGTGCTTGTGTCTTGCTGATTTTCAATTTTCCCGCTTTATCCCCCCATGCGTGGAAGTGCCCTATGCTCTCTAAGCTGTGTTTTTTAGATGTTTCAGGACACACCGTACACTTCTCCAGAGTGGCTGTTGGCAATTTACATCCCGCCCATCAGTGTAGCAAGGCTCCCATTTCTCCATGGCCTGTCCTGCATTTCTGGTTTTGACACTTTTTTCAGCATGGCCCTTTTGACCGATGGGAAGCGAGACTTCTTTGTCGCGCTGATTTGCCTTTCCAGGTTGCTTGGTTGGCCAAAAAGGGCGTATGCGTTTTTTCCTGAATATATTCAGGAAAAAACGCATACGCCCTTTTTGGCCAAGGGCATCATTGTCAACGTTTTGCCGCTTTTCATGTGCTTTAAAGGCGATTCGAATCTACCTCCTGAAATCTGTTTCCTGCAATTCTGCCTTGATTTCAAATCCTCTTCTTTGCCTTCCCTCAATATATTTGTGGACGAGAGTTATCATTTATAACTCTGCAGGTTTGTGAATTGCAGTGCCCTGAAGCTCCATTTTACAAGTCGCTTTTTTGGGAGCCGGCCGCAAAAGCGCAGGATGGCTTCAGGCCCTGTTCTGGTTCCGGGGGGCAGGCTGAGCCTGTGGTTAATTCTTCTTCCTGATGGGAAAATAGAGTGACCTGTGCCTGTCCCAACACCAAGAGCTAGTCTCTCATTGGTTCCCCGTCTTCCCGTTCATCCTCAGGACAAATTGCAACCTGTACGGAACAGGAGGTTAAAGGTGCTGATGCTCCAAGTAGGGAGATTGCTAGTAAAGTGGCTGGAATGGCGAACCCGAGCACAAGGAGATGAGAAATGAGGTGCGTTTTAGAAACCTTTCCCCATCACACGGTGTACCATCTTCTGGGTTTCTCATGCATGTTTTCGATGTAGGAAGATGCCCTTGAACCTGGAGATTTGGGACCCATGCGATGGGTCGCACGCAGTATTACTTTAAAGGGTCTGCGTTTGCTCACCCAACCTCACCAAACCTCTCAGCCCCAAGAGTGTCCACCCTTATGTCTCATCCAGCTGTGGGTCTAGATATGGTCAATCCAGGTTGCATCACAGCCCCTGAACGAATTGTGTAAGAATTTCTCTCTCTTTCCCTGTCTTTGTTTCATGGGTTTTTAAAAGTAATTTCTTTTTATAATGGGGTTTAGCTGCTTTTCACGGCTGTGTTTAGGCCGCTTTACACCCACTTGACACACTAACAGAGAGATATCAATACATAGGTTTTAAGATTATTACTGGTCAGATATATTCTTGGGCGGTGAATCGGGCGTGTTGAGTCCAGTTCTCTGAGCAAGGAGTAGGTCTTGTCTATTCCATATTGGGTTTATGGAACGGTATCTGAGCTAATTTGAAACTCTTGTTTTATGTATCACCCCACCTCACCTTTCCCGTTAAGCAGCCATAGTGTGTTTTCTGCATGTGTGACTCTGTTCTGTTTTGTAATTCAGTTCAAGTGTAACGGTTTTTACATTCCCTCTATAAGCGACACCTTATGAGAAGTGTCCTTTTCTGTGTGACTTATTTCACTTAGAATCGTCTTACCTAAATCCACTCATCATGCTGCTACTCGCCTTATGACATTGATTTCATGGCTGAGTGATATTCCATTGTACATAAGGACCACAACTTTTTTATCCATTTTTCGCTTTCCTGGGATATTTAAGGTGGAAGGAAGTGGAGGTCCTTGTCAACAGAGCAGCCCTAAACTTTGGGGTGCTTGTGTCTTGCTGATTTTCAATTTTCCCGCTTTATCCCCCCATGCGTGGAAGTGCCCTATGCTCTCTAAGCTGTGTTTTTTAGATGTTTCAGGACACACCGTACACTTCTCCAGAGTGGCTGTTGGCAATTTACATCCCGCCCATCAGTGTAGCAAGGCTCCCATTTCTCCATGGCCTGTCCTGCATTTCTGGTTTTGACACTTTTTTCAGCATGGCCCTTTTGACCGATGGGAAGCGAGACTTCTTTGTCGCGCTGATTTGCCTTTCCAGGTTGCTTGGTTGGCCAAAAAGGGCGTATGCGTTTTTTCCTGAATATATTCAGGAAAAAACGCATACGCCCTTTTTGGCCAAGGGCATCATTGTCAACGTTTTGCCGCTTTTCATGTGCTTTAAAGGCGATTCGAATCTACCTCCTGAAATCTGTTTCCTGCAATTCTGCCTTGATTTCAAATCCTCTTCTTTGCCTTCCCTCAATATATTTGTGGACGAGAGTTATCATTTATAACTCTGCAGGTTTGTGAATTGCAGTGCCCTGAAGCTCCATTTTACAAGTCGCTTTTTTGGGAGCCGGCCGCAAAAGCGCAGGATGGCTTCAGGCCCTGTTCTGGTTCCGGGGGGCAGGCTGAGCCTGTGGTTAATTCTTCTTCCTGATGGGAAAATTGAGTGACCTGTGCCTGTCCCAACACCAAGAGCTAGTCTCTCATTGGTTCCCCGTCTTCCCGTTCATCCTCAGGACAAATTGCAACCTGTACGGAACAGGAGGTTAAAGGTGCTGATGCTCCAAGTAGGGAGATTGCTAGTAAAGTGGCTGGAATGGCCAACCCGAGCACAAGGAGATGAGAAATGCGGTGCGTTTTAGAAACCTTTCCCCATCACACGGTGTACCATCTTCTGGGTTTCTCATGCATGTTTTCGATGTAGGAAGATGCCCTTGAACCTGGAGATTTGGGACCCATGCGATGGGTAGCACGCAGTATTACTTTAAAGGGTCTGCGTTTGCTCACCCAACCTCACGGAACCTCTCAGCCCCAAGAGTGTCCACCCTTATGTCTCATCCAGCTGTGGGTCTAGATATGGTCAATCCAGGTTGCATCACAGCCCCTGAACGAATTGTGTAAGAATTTCTCTCTCTTTCCCTGTCTTTGTTTCATGGGTTTTTAAAAGTAATTTATTTTTATAATGGGGTTTAGCTGCTTTTCACGGCTGTGTTTAGGCCGCTTTACACCCACTTGACACACTAACAGAGAGATATCAATACATAGGTTTTAAGATTATTACTAGTCAGATATATTCTTGTGCGGTGAATCGGGCGTGTTGAGTCCAGTTCTCTGAGCAAGGAGTAGGTCTTGTCTATTCCATATTGGGTTTATGGAACGGTATCTGAGCTAATTTGAAACTCTTGTTTTATGTATCACCCCACCTCACCTTTCCCGTTAAGCAGCCATAGTGTGTTTTCTGCATGTGTGACTCTGTTCTGTTTTGTAATTCAGTTCAAGTGTAACGGTTTTTACATTCCCTCTATAAGTGACACCTTATGAGAAGTGTCCTTTTCTGTGTGACTTATTTCACTTAGAATCGTCTTACCTAAATCCACTCATCATGCTGCTACTAGCCTTATGACATTGATTTCATGGCTGAGTGATATTCCATTGTACATAAGGACCACAACTTTTTTATCCATTTTTCGCTTTCCTGGGATATTTAAGGTGGAAGGAAGTGGAGGTCCTTGTCAACAGAGCAGCCCTAAACTTTGGGGTGCTTGTGTCTTGCTGATTTTCAATTTTCCCACTTTATCCCCCCATGCGTGGAAGTGCCCTATGCTCTCTAAGCTGTGTTTTTTAGATGTTTCAGGACACACCGTACACTTCTCCAGAGTGGCTGTTGGCAATTTACATCCCGCCCATCAGTGTAGCAAGGCTCCCATTTCTCCATGGCCTGTCCTGCATTTCTGGTTTTGACACATTTTTCAGCATGTCCCTTTTGACCGATGGGAAGCGAGACTTCTTTGTAGCGCTGATTTGCCTTTCCAGGTTGCTTGGTTGGCCAAAAAGGGCGTATGCGTTTTTTCCTGAATATATTCAGGAAAAAACGCATACGCCCTTTTTGGCCAAGGGCATCATTGTCAACGTTTTGCCGCTTTTCATGTGCTTTAAAGGCGATTCGAATCTACCTCCTGAAATCTGTTTCCTGCAATTCTGCCTTGATTTCAAATCCTCTTCTTTGCCTTCCCTCAATATATTTGTGGACGAGAGTTATCATTTATAATTCTGCAGGTTTGTGAATTGCAGTGCCCTGAAGCTCCATTTTACAAGTCGCTTTTTTGGGAGTCGGCCGCAATAGCGCAGGATGTCTTCAGGCCCTGTTCTGGTTCCGGGGGGCAGGCTGAACCTGTGGTTAATTCTTCTTCCTGATGGGAAAATTGAGTGACCTGTGCCTGTCCCAACACCAAGAGCTAGTCTCTCATTGGTTCCCCGTCTTCCCGTTCATCCTCAGGACAAATTGCAACCTGTACGGAACAGGAGGTTAAAGGTGCTGATGCTCCAAGTAGGGAGATTGCTAGTAAAGTGGCTGGAATGGCCAACCCGAGCACAAGGAGATGAGAAATGCGGTGCGTTTTAGAAACCTTTCCCCATCACACGGTGTACCATCTTCTGGGTTTCTCATGCATGTTTTCGATGTAGGAAGATGCCCTTGAACCTGGAGATTTGGGACCCATGCGATGGGTAGCACGCAGTATTACTTTAAAGGGTCTGCGTTTGCTCACCCAACCTCACCGAACCTCTCAGCCCCAAGAGTGTCCACCCTTATGTCTCATCCAGCTGTGGGTCTAGATATGGTCAATCCAGGTTGCATCACAGCCCCTGAACGAATTGTGTAAGAATTTCTCTCTCTTTCCCTGTCTTTGTTTCATGGGTTTTTAAAAGTAATTTATTTTTATAATGGGGTTTAGCTGCTTTTCACGGCTGTGTTTAGGCCGCTTTACACCCACTTGACACACTAACAGAGAGATATCAATACATAGGTTTTAAGATTATTACTAGTCAGATATATTCTTGTGCGGTGAATCGGGCGTGTTGAGTCCAGTTCTCTGAGCAAGGAGTAGGTCTTGTCTATTCCATATTGGGTTTATGGAACGGTATCTGAGCTAATTTGAAACTCTTGTTTTATGTATCACCCCACCTCACCTTTCCCGTAAGCAGCCATAGTGTGTTTTCTGCATGTGTGACTCTGTTCTGTTTTGTAATTCAGTTCAAGTGTAACGGTTTTTACATTCCCTCTATAAGTGACACCTTATGAGAAGTGTCCTTTTCTGTGTGACTTATTTCACTTAGAATCGTCTTACCTAAATCCACTCATCATGCTGCTACTAGCCTTATGACATTGATTTCATGGCTGAGTGATATTCCATTGTACATAAGGACCACAACTTTTTTATCCATTTTTCGCTTTCCTGGGATATTTAAGGTGGAAGGAAGTGGAGGTCCTTGTCAACAGAGCAGCCCTAAACTTTGGGGTGCTTGTGTCTTGCTGATTTTCAATTTTCCCACTTTATCCCCCCATGCGTGGAAGTGCCCTATGCTCTCTAAGCTGTGTTTTTTAGATGTTTCAGGACACACCGTACACTTCTCCAGAGTGGCTGTTGGCAATTTACATCCCGCCCATCAGTGTAGCAAGGCTCCCATTTCTCCATGGCCTGTCCTGCATTTCTGGTTTTGACACTTTTTTCAGCATGGCCCTTTTGACCGATGGGAAGCGAGACTTCTTTGTAGCGCTGATTTGCCTTTCCAGGTTGCTTGGTTGGCCAAAAAGGGCGTATGCGTTTTTTCCTGAATATATTCAGGAAAAAACGCATACGCCCTTTTTGGACAAGGGCATCATTGTCAACGTTTTGCCGCTTTTCATGTGCTTTAAAGGCGATTCGAATCTTCCTCTTGAAATCTGTTTCCTGCAATTCTGCCTTGATTTCAAATCCTCTTCTTTCCCTTCCCTCAATATATTTGTGGACGAGAGTTATCATTTATAACTCTGCAGGTTTGTGAATTGCAGTGCCCTGAAGCTCCATTTTACAAGTCGCTTTTTTGGGAGCCGGCCGCAAAAGCGCAGGATGGCTTCAGGCCCTGTTCTGGTTCCGGGGGGCAGGCTGAGCCTGTGGTTAATTCTTCTTCCTGATGGGAAAATAGAGTGACCTGTGCCTGTCCCAACACCAAGAGCTAGTCTCTCATTGGTTCCCCGTCTTCCCGTTCATCCTCAGGACAAATTGCAACCTGTACGGAACAGGAGGTTAAAGGTGCTGATGCTCCAAGTAGGGAGATTGCTAGTAAAGTGGCTGGAATGGCGAACCCGAGCACAAGGAGATGAGAAATTAGATGCGTTTTAGAAACCTTTCCCCATCACACGGTGTACCATCTTCTGGGTTTCTCATGCATGTTTTCGATGTAGGAAGATGCCCTTGAACCTGGAGATTTGGGACCCATGCGATGGGTAGCACGCAGTATTACTTTAAAGGGTCTGCGTTTGCTCACCCAACCTCACCGAACCTCTCAGCCCCAAGAGTGTCCACCCTTATGTCTCATCCAGCTGTGGGTCTAGATATGGTCAATGCAGGTTGCATCACAGCCCCTGAACGAATTGTGTAAGAATTTCTCTCTCTTTCCCTGTCTTTGTTTCATGGGTTTTTAAAAGTAATTTATTTTTATAATGGGGTTTAGCTGCTTTTCACGTCTGTGTTTAGGCCGCTTTACACCCAGTTGACACACTAACAGAGAGATATCAATACATAGGTTTTAAGATTATTACTAGTCAGATATATTCTTGTGCGGTGAATCGGGCGTGTTGAGTCCAGTTCTCTGAGCAAGGAGTAGGTCTTGTCTATTCCATATTGGGTTTATGGAACGGTATCTGAGCTAATTTGAAACTCTTGTTTTATGTATCACCCCACCTCACCTTTCCCGTTAAGCAGCCATAGTGTGTTTTCTGCATGTGTGACTCTGTTCTGTTTTGTAATTCAGTTCAAGTGTAACGGTTTTAACATTCCCTCTATAAGTGACACCTTATGAGAAGTGTCCTTTTCTGTGTGACTTATTTCACTTAGAATCGTCTTACCTAAATCCACTCATCATGCTGCTACTAGCCTTATGACATTGATTTCATGGCTGAGTGATATTCCATTGTACATAAGGACCACAACTTTTTTATCCATTTTTCGCTTTCCTGGGATATTTAAGGTGGAAGGAAGTGGAGGTCCTTGTCAACAGAGCAGCCCTAACCTTTGGGGTGCTTGTGTCTTGCTGATTTTCAATTTTCCCACTTTATCCCCCCATGCGTGGAAGTGCCCTATGCTCTCTAAGCTGTGTTTTTTAGATGTTTCAGGACACACCGTACACTTCTCCAGAGTGGCTGTTGGCAATTTACATCCCGCCCATCAGTGTAGCAAGGCTCCCATTTCTCCATGGCCTGTCCTGCATTTCTGGTTTTGACACATTTTTCAGCATGTCCCTTTTGACCGATGGGAAGCGAGACTTCTTTGTAGCGCTGATTTGCCTTTCCAGGTTGCTTGGTTGGCCAAAAAGGGCGTATGCGTTTTTTCCTGAATATATTCAGGAAAAAACGCATACGCCCTTTTTGGCCAAGGGCATCATTGTCAACGTTTTGCCGCTTTTCATGTGCTTTAAAGGCGATTCGAATCTACCTCCTGAAATCTGTTTCCTGCAATTCTGCCTTGATTTCAAATCCTCTTCTTTGCCTTCCCTCAATATATTTGTGGACGAGAGTTATCATTTATAATTCTGCAGGTTTGTGAATTGCAGTGCCCTGAAGCTCCATTTTACAAGTCGCTTTTTTGGGAGTCGGCCGCAATAGCGCAGGATGTCTTCAGGCCCTGTTCTGGTTCCGGGGGGCAGGCTGAACCTGTGGTTAATTCTTCTTCCTGATGGGAAAATTGAGTGACCTGTGCCTGTCCCAACACCAAGAGCTAGTCTCTCATTGGTTCCCCGTCTTCCCGTTCATCCTCAGGACAAATTGCAACCTGTACGGAACAGGAGGTTAAAGGTGCTGATGCTCCAAGTAGGGAGATTGCTAGTAAAGTGGCTGGAATGGCCAACCCGAGCACAAGGAGATGAGAAATGCGGTGCGTTTTAGAAACCTTTCCCCATCACACGGTGTACCATCTTCTGGGTTTCTCATGCATGTTTTCGATGTAGGAAGATGCCCTTGAACCTGGAGATTTGGGACCCATGCGATGGGTAGCACGCAGTATTACTTTAAAGGGTCTGCGTTTGCTCACCCAACCTCACCGAACCTCTCAGCCCCAAGAGTGTCCACCCTTATGTCTCATCCAGCTGTGGGTCTAGATATGGTCAATGCAGGTTGCATCACAGCCCCTGAACGAATTGTGTAAGAATTTCTCTCTCTTTCCCTGTCTTTGTTTCATGGGTTTTTAAAAGTAATTTATTTTTATAATGGGGTTTAGCTGCTTTTCACGGCTGTGTTTAGGCCGCTTTACACCCACTTGACACACTAACAGAGAGATATCAATACATAGGTTTTAAGATTATTACTAGTCAGATATATTCTTGTGCGGTGAATCGGGCGTGTTGAGTCCAGTTCTCTGAGCAAGGAGTAGGTCTTGTCTATTCCATATTGGGTTTATGGAACGGTATCTGAGCTAATTTGAAACTCTTGTTTTATGTATCACCCCACCTCACCTTTCCCGTTAAGCAGCCATAGTGTGTTTTCTGCATGTGTGACTCTGTTCTGTTTTGTAATTCAGTTCAAGTGTAACGGTTTTTACATTCCCTCTATAAGTGACACCTTATGAGAAGTGTCCTTTTCTGTGTGACTTATTTCACTTAGAATCGTCTTACCTAAATCCACTCATCATGCTGCTACTAGCCTTATGACATTGATTTCATGGCTGAGTGATATTCCATTGTACATAAGGACCACAACTTTTTTATCCATTTTTCGCTTTCCTGGGATATTTAAGGTGGAAGGAAGTGGAGGTCCTTGTCAACAGAGCAGCCCTAAACTTTGGGGTGCTTGTGTCTTGCTGATTTTCAATTTTCCCACTTTATCCCCCCATGCGTGGAAGTGCCCTATGCTCTCTAAGCTGTGTTTTTTAGATGTTTCAGGACACACCGTACACTTCTCCAGAGTGGCTGTTGGCAATTTACATCCCGCCCATCAGTGTAGCAAGGCTCCCATTTCTCCATGGCCTGTCCTGCATTTCTGGTTTTGACACTTTTTTCAGCATGGCCCTTTTGACCGATTGGAAGCGAGACTGCTTTGTAGCGCTGATTTGCCTTTCCAGGTTGCTTGGTTGGCCAAAAAGGGCGTATGCGTTTTTTCCTGAATATATTCAGGAAAAAACGCATACGCCCTTTTTGGCCAAGGGCATCATTGTCAACGTTTTGCCGCTTTTCATGTGCTTTAAAGGCGATTCGAATCTTCCTCCTGAAATCTGTTTCCTGCAATTCTGCCTTGATTTCAAATCCTCTTCTTTGCCTTCCCTCAATATATTTGTGGACGAGAGTTATCATTTATAACTCTGCAGGTTTGTGAATTGCAGTGCCCTGAAGCTCCATTTTACAAGTCGCTTTTTTGGGAGCCGGCCGCAAAAGCGCAGGATGGCTTCAGGCCCTGTTCTGGTTCCGGGGGGCAGGCTGAGCCTGTGGTTAATTCTTCTTCCTGATGGGAAAATAGAGTGACCTGTGCCTGTCCCAACACCAAGAGCTAGTCTCTCATTGGTTCCCCGTCTTCCCGTTCATCCTCAGGACAAATTGCAACCTGTACGGAACAGGAGGTTAAAGGTGCTGATGCTCCAAGTAGGGAGATTGCTAGTAAAGTGGCTGGAATGGCGAACCCGAGCACAAGGAGATGAGAAATGAGATGCGTTTTAGAAACCTTTCCCCATCACACGGTGTACCATCTTCTGGGTTTCTCATGCATGTTTTCGATGTAGGAAGATGCCCTTGAACCTGGAGATTTGGGACCCATGCGATGGGTAGCACGCAGTATTACTTTAAAGGGTCTGCGTTTGCTCACCCAACCTCACCGAACCTCTCAGCCCCAAGAGTGTCCACCCTTATGTCTCATCCAGCTGTGGGTCTAGATATGGTCAATCCAGGTTGCATCACAGCCCCTGAACGAATTGTGTAAGAATTTCTCTCTCTTTCCCTGTCTTTGTTTCATGGGTTTTTAAAAGTAATTTATTTTTATAATGGGGTTTAGCTGCTTTTCAAGGCTGTGTTTAGGCCGCTTTACACCCACTTGACACACTAACAGAGAGATATCAATACATAGGTTTTAAGATTATTACTAGTCAGATATATTCTTGTGCGGTGAATCGGGCGTGTTGAGTCCAGTTCTCTGAGCAAGGAGTAGGTCTTGTCTATTCCATATTGGGTTTATGGAACGGTATCTGAGCTAATTTGAAACTCTTGTTTTATGTATCACCCCACCTCACCTTTCCCGTTAAGCAGCCATAGTGTGTTTTCTGCATGTGTGACTCTGTTCTGTTTTGTAATTCAGTTCAAGTGTAACGGTTTTTACATTCCCTCTATAAGTGACACCTTATGAGAAGTGTCCTTTTCTGTGTGACTTATTTCACTTAGAATCGTCTTACCTAAATCCACTCATCATGCTGCTACTAGCCTTATGACATTGATTTCATGGCTGAGTGATATTCCATTGTACATAAGGACCACAACTTTTTTATCCATTTTTCGCTTTCCTGGGATATTTAAGGTGGAAGGAAGTGGAGGTCCTTGTCAACAGAGCAGCCCTAAACTTTGGGGTGCTTGTGTCTTGCTGATTTTCAATTTTCCCACTTTATCCCCCCATGCGTGGAAGTGCCCTATGCTCTCTAAGCTGTGTTTTTTAGATGTTTCAGGACACACCGTACACTTCTCCAGAGTGGCTGTTGGCAATTTACATCCCGCCCATCAGTGTAGCAAGGCTCCCATTTCTCCATGGCCTGTCCTGCATTTTTGGTTTTGACAACTTTTTCAGCATGTCCCTTTTGACCGATGGGAAGCGAGACTTCTTTGTAGCGGTGATTTGCCTTTCCAGGTTCCTTGGTTGGCCAAAAAGGGCGTATGCGTTTTTTCCTGAATATATTCAGGAAAAAACGCATACGCCCTTTTTGGCCAAGGGCATCATTGTCAACGTTTTGCCGCTTTTCATGTGCTTTAAAGGCGATTCGCATCTTCCTCCTGAAATCTGTTTCCTGCAATTCTGCCTTGATTTCAAATCCTCTTCTTTGCCTTCCCTCAATATATTTGTGGACGAGAGTTATCATTTATAACTCTGCAGGTTTGTGAATTGCAGTGCCCTGAAGCTCCATTTTACAAGTCGCTTTTTTGGGAGCCGGCCGCAAAAGCGCAGGATGGCTTCAGGCCCTGTTCTGGTTCCGGGGGGCAGGCTGAGCCTGTGGTTAATTCTTCTTCCTGATGGGAAAATAGAGTGACCTGTGCCTGTCCCAACACCAAGAGCTAGTCTCTCATTGGTTCCCCGTCTTCCCGTTCATCCTCAGGACAAATTGCAACCTGTACGGAACAGGAGGTTAAAGGTGCTGATGCTCCAAGTAGGGAGATTGCTAGTAAAGTGGCTGGAATGGCCAACCCGAGCACAAGGAGATGAGAAATGCGGTGCGTTTTAGAAACCTTTCCCCATCACATGGTGTACCATCTTCTGGGTTTCTCATGCATGTTTTCGATGTAGGAAGATGCCCTTGAACCTGGAGATTTGGGACCCATGCGATGGGTAGCACGCAGTATTACTTTAAAGGGTCTGCGTTTGCTCACCCAACCTCACCGAACCTCTCAGCCCCAAGAGTGTCCACCCTTATGTCTCATCCAGCTGTGGGTCTAGATATGGTCAATCCAGGTTGCATCACAGCCCCTGAACGAATTGTGTAAGAATTTCTCTCTCTTTCCCTGTCTTTGTTTCATGGGTTTTTAAAAGTAATTTATTTTTATAATGGGGTTTAGCTGCTTTTCACGGCTGTGTTTAGGCCGCTTTACACCCACTTGACACACTAACAGAGAGATATCAATACATAGGTTTTAAGATTATTACTAGTCAGATATATTCTTGTGCGGTGAATCGGGCGTGTTGAGTCCAGTTCTCTGAGCAAGGAGTAGGTCTTGTCTATTCCATATTGGGTTTATGGAACGGTATCTGAGCTAATTTGAAACTCTTGTTTTATGTATCACCCCACCTCACCTTTCCCGTTAAGCAGCCATAGTGTGTTTTCTGCATGTGTGACTCTGTTCTGTTTTGTAATTCAGTTCAAGTGTAACGGTTTTTACATTCCCTCTATAAGTGACACCTTATGAGAAGTGTCCTTTTCTGTGTGACTTATTTCACTTAGAATCGTCTTACCTAAATCCACTCATCATGCTGCTACTAGCCTTATGACATTGATTTCATGGCTGAGTGATATTCCATTGTACATAAGGACCACAACTTTTTTATCCATTTTTCGCTTTCCTGGGATATTTAAGGTGGAAGGAAGTGGAGGTCCTTGTCAACAGAGCAGCCCTAAACTTTGGGGTGCTTGTGTCTTGCTGATTTTCAATTTTCCCACTTTATCCCCCCATGCGTGGAAGTGCCCTATGCTCTCTAAGCTGTGTTTTTTAGATGTTTCAGGACACACCGTACACTTCTCCAGAGTGGCTGTTGGCAATTTACATCCCGCCCATCAGTGTAGCAAGGCTCCCATTTCTCCATGGCCTGTCCTGCATTTCTGGTTTTGACACTTTTTTCAGCATGGCCCTTTTGACCGATGGGAAGCGAGACTGCTTTGTAGCGCTGATTTGCCTTTCCAGGTTGCTTGGTTGGCCAAAAAGGGCGTATGCGTTTTTTCCTGAATATATTCAGGAAAAAACGCATACGCCCTTTTTGGCCAAGGGCATCATTGTCAACGTTTTGCCGCTTTTCATGTGCTTTAAAGGCGATTCGAATCTTCCTCCTGAAATCTGTTTCCTGCAATTCTGCCTTGATTTCAAATCCTCTTCTTTGCCTTCCCTCAATATATTTGTGGACGAGAGTTATCATTTATAACTCTGCAGGTTTGTGAATTGCAGTGCCCTAAAGCTCCATTTTACAAGTCGCTTTTTTGGGAGCCGGCCGCAAAAGCGCAGGATGGCTTCAGGCCCTGTTCTGTTTCCGGGGGGCAGGCTGAGCCTGTGGTTAATTCTTCTTCCTGATGGGAAAATAGAGTGACCTGTGCCTGTCCCAACACCAAGAGCTAGTCTCTCATTGGTTCCCCGTCTTCCCGTTCATCCTCAGGACAAATTGCAACCTGTACGGAACAGGAGGTTAAAGGTGCTGATGCTCCAAGTAGGGAGATTGCTAGTAAAGTGGCTGGAATGGCGAACCTGAGCACAAGGAGATGAGAAATTAGATGCGTTTTAGAAACCTTTCCCCATCACACGGTGTACCATCTTCTGGGTTTCTCATGCATGTTTTCGATGTAGGAAGATGCCCTTGAACCTGGAGATTTGGGACCCATGCGATGGGTAGCACGCAGTATTACTTTAAAGGGTCTGCGTTTGCTCACCCAACCTCACCGAACCTCTCAGCCCCAAGAGTGTCCACCCTTATGTCTCATCCAGCTGTGGGTCTAGATATGGTCAATCCAGGTTGCATCACAGCCCCTGAACGAATTGTGTAAGAATTTCTCTCTCTTTCCCTGTCTTTGTTTCATGGGTTTTTAAAAGTAATTTATTTTTATAATGGGGTTTAGCTGCTTTTCACGGCTGTGTTTAGGCCGCTTTACACCCACTTGACACACTAACAGAGAGATATCAATACATAGGTTTTAAGATTATTACTAGTCAGATATATTCTTGTGCGGTGAATCGGGCGTGTTGAGTCCAGTTCTCTGAGCAAGGAGTAGGTCTTGTCTATTCCATATTGGGTTTATGGAACGGTATCTGAGCTAATTTGAAACTCTTGTTTTATGTATCACCCCACCTCACCTTTCCCGTTAAGCAGCCATAGTGTGTTTTCTGCATGTGTGACTCTGTTCTGTTTTGTAATTCAGTTCAAGTGTAACGGTTTTAACATTCCCTCTATAAGTGACACCTTATGAGAAGTGTCCTTTTCTGTGTGACTTATTTCACTTAGAATCGTCTTACCTAAATCCACTCATCATGCTGCTACTAGCCTTATGACATTGATTTCATGGCTGAGTGATATTCCATTGTACATAAGGACCACAACTTTTTTATCCATTTTTCGCTTTCCTGGGATATTTAAGGTGGAAGGAAGTGGAGGTCCTTGTCAACAGAGCAGCCCTAACCTTTGGGGTGCTTGTGTCTTCCTGATTTTCAATTTTCCCACTTTATCCCCCCATGCGTGGAAGTGCCCTATGCTCTCTAAGCTGTGTTTTTTAGATGTTTCAGGACACACCGTACACTTCTCCAGAGTGGCTGTTGGCAATTTACATCCCGCCCATCAGTGTAGCAAGGCTCCCATTTCTCCATGGCCTGTCCTGCATTTCTGGTTTTGACACATTTTTCAGCATGTCCCTTTTGACCGATGGGAAGCGAGACTTCTTTGTAGCGCTGATTTGCCTTTCCAGGTTGCTTGGTTGGCCAAAAAGGGCGTATGCGTTTTTTCCTGAATATATTCAGGAAAAAACGCATACGCCCTTTTTGGCCAAGGGCATCATTGTCAACGTTTTGCCGCTTTTCATGTGCTTTAAAGGCGATTCGAATCTACCTCCTGAAATCTGTTTCCTGCAATTCTGCCTTGATTTCAAATCCTCTTCTTTGCCTTCCCTCAATATATTTGTGGACGAGAGTTATCATTTATAATTCTGCAGGTCTGTGAATTGCAGTGCCCTGAAGCTCCATTTTACAAGTCGCTTTTTTGGGAGTCGGCCGCAATAGCGCAGGATGTCTTCAGGCCCTGTTCTGGTTCCGGGGGGCAGGCTGAACCTGTGGTTAATTCTTCTTCCTGATGGGAAAATTGAGTGACCTGTGCCTGTCCCAACACCAAGAGCTAGTCTCTCATTGGTTCCCCGTCTTCCCGTTCATCCTCAGGACAAATTGCAACCTGTACGGAACAGGAGGTTAAAGGTGCTGATGCTCCAAGTAGGGAGATTGCTAGTAAAGTGGCTGGAATGGCCAACCCGAGCACAAGGAGATGAGAAATGCGGTGCGTTTTAGAAACCTTTCCCCATCACACGGTGTACCATCTTCTGGGTTTCTCATGCATGTTTTCGATGTAGGAAGATGCCCTTGAACCTGGAGATTTGGGACCCATGCGATGGGTCGCACGCAGTATTACTTTAAAGGGTCTGCGTTTGCTCACCCAACCTCACCGAACCTCTCAGCCCCAAGAGTGTCCACCCTTATGTCTCATCCAGCTGTGGGTCTAGATATGGTCAATCCAGGTTGCATCACAGCCCCTGAACGAATTGTGTAAGAATTTCTCTCTCTTTCCCTGTCTTTGTTTCATGGGTTTTTAAAAGTAATTTATTTTTATAATGGGGTTTAGCTGCTTTTCACGGCTGTGTTTAGGCCGCTTTACACCCACTTGACACACTAACAGAGAGATATCAATACATAGGTTTTAAGATTATTACTAGTCAGATATATTCTTGTGCGGTGAATCGGGCGTGTTGAGTCCAGTTCTCTGAGCAAGGAGTAGGTCTTGTCTATTCCATATTGGGTTTATGGAACGGTATCTGAGCTAATTTGAAACTCTTGTTTTATGTATCACCCCACCTCACCTTTCCCGTTAAGCAGCCATAGTGTGTTTTCTGCATGTGTGACTCTGTTCTGTTTTGTAATTCAGTTCAAGTGTAACGGTTTTTACATTCCCTCTATAAGTGACACCTTATGAGAAGTGTCCTTTTCTGTGTGACTTATTTCACTTAGAATCGTCTTACCTAAATCCACTCATCATGCTGCTACTAGCCTTATGACATTGATTTCATGGCTGCGTGATATTCCATTGTACATAAGGACCACAAATTTTTTATCCATTTTTCGCTTTCCTGGGATATTTAAGGTGGAAGGAAGTGGAGGTCCTTGTCAACAGAGCAGCCCTAAACTTTGGGGTGCTTGTGTCTTGCTGATTTTCAATTTTCCCACTTTATCCCCCCATGCGTGGAAGTGCCCTATGCTCTCTAAGCTGTGTTTTTTAGATGTTTCAGGACACACCGTACACTTCTCCAGAGTGGCTGTTGGCAATTTACATCCCGCCCATCAGTGTAGCAAGGCTCCCATTTCTCCATGGCCTGTCCTGCATTTCTGGTTTTGACACTTTTTTCAGCATGGCCCTTTTGACCGATGGGAAGCGAGACTTCTTTGTAGCGCTGATTTGCCTTTCCAGGTTGCTTGGTTGGCCAAAAAGGGCGTATGCGTTTTTTCCTGAATATATTCAGGAAAAAACGCATACGCCCTTTTTGGACAAGGGCATCATTGTCAACGTTTTGCCGCTTTTCATGTGCTTTAAAGGCGATTCGAATCTTCCTCTTGAAATCTGTTTCCTGCAATTCTGCCTTGATTTCAAATCCTCTTCTTTGCCTTCCCTCAATATATTTGTGGACGAGAGTTATCATTTATAACTCTGCAGGTTTGTGAATTGCAGTGCCCTGAAGCTCCATTTTACAAGTCGCTTTTTTGGGAGCCGGCCGCAAAAGCGCAGGATGGCTTCAGGCCCTGTTCTGGTTCCGGGGGGCAGGCTGAGCCTGTGGTTAATTCTTCTTCCTGATGGGAAAATAGAGTGACCTGTGCCTGTCCCAACACCAAGAGCTAGTCTCTCATTGGTTCCCCGTCTTCCCGTTCATCCTCAGGACAAATTGCAACCTGTACGGAACAGGAGGTTAAAGGTGCTGATGCTCCTAGTAGGGAGATTGCTAGTAAAGTGGCTGGAATGGCGAACCCGAGCACAAGGAGATGAGAAATTAGATGCGTTTTAGAAACCTTTCCCCATCACACGGTGTACCATCTTCTGGGTTTCTCATGCATGTTTTCGATGTAGGAAGATGCCCTTGAACCTGGAGATTTGGGACCCATGCGATGGGTAGCACGCAGTATTACTTTAAAGGGTCTGCGTTTGCTCACCCAACCTCACCGAACCTCTCAGCCCCAAGAGTGTCCACCCTTATGTCTCATCCAGCTGTGGGTCTAGATATGGTCAATGCAGGTTGCATCACAGCCCCTGAACGAATTGTGTAAGAATTTCTCTCTCTTTCCCTGTCTTTGTTTCATGGGTTTTTAAAAGTAATTTATTTTTATAATGGGGTTTAGCTGCTTTTCACGTCTGTGTTTAGGCCGCTTTACACCCACTTGACACACTAACAGAGAGATATCAATACATAGGTTTTAAGATTATTACTAGTCAGATATATTCTTGTGCGGTGAATCGGGCGTGTTGAGTCCAGTTCTCTGAGCAAGGAGTAGGTCTTGTCTATTACATATTGGGTTTATGGAACGGTATCTGAGCTAATTTGAAACTCTTGTTTTATGTATCACCCCACCTCACCTTTCCCGTTAAGCAGCCATAGTGTGTTTTCTGCATGTGTGACTCTGTTCTGTTTTGTAATTCAGTTCAAGTGTAACGGTTTTAACATTCCCTCTATAAGTGACACCTTATGAGAAGTGTCCTTTTCTGTGTGACTTATTTCACTTAGAATCGTCTTACCTAAATCCACTCATCATGCTGCTACTAGCCTTATGACATTGATTTCATGGCTGAGTGATATTCCATTGTACATAAGGACCACAACTTTTTTATCCATTTTTCGCTTTCCTGGGATATTTAAGGTGGAAGGAAGTGGAGGTCCTTGTCAACAGAGCAGCCCTAACCTTTGGGGTGCTTGTTTCTTGCTGATTTTCAATTTTCCCACTTTATCCCCCCATGCGTGGAAGTGCCCTATGCTCTCTAAGCTGTGTTTTTTAGATGTTTCAGGACACACCGTACACTTCTCCAGAGTGGCTGTTGGCAATTTACATCCCGCCCATCAGTGTAGCAAGGCTCCCATTTCTCCATGGCCTGTCCTGCATTTCTGGTTTTGACACATTTTTCAGCATGTCCCTTTTGACCGATGGGAAGCGAGACTTCTTTGTAGCGCTGATTTGCCTTTCCAGGTTGCTTGGTTGGCCAAAAAGGGCGTATGCGTTTTTTCCTGAATATATTCAGGAAAAAACGCATACGCCCTTTTTGGCCAAGGGCATCATTGTCAACGTTTTGCCGCTTTTCATGTGCTTTAAAGGCGATTCGAATCTACCTCCTGAAATCTGTTTCCTGCAATTCTGCCTTGATTTCAAATCCTCTTCTTTGCCTTCCCTCAATATATTTGTGGACGAGAGTTATCATTTATAATTCTGCAGGTTTGTGAATTGCAGTGCCCTGAAGCTCCATTTTACAAGTCGCTTTTTTGGGAGTCGGCCGCAATAGCGCAGGATGTCTTCAGGCCCTGTTCTGGTTCCGGGGGGCAGGCTGAACCTGTGGTTAATTCTTCTTCCTGATGGGAAAATTGAGTGACCTGTGCCTGTCCCAACACCAAGAGCTAGTCTCTCATTGGTTCCCCGTCTTCCCGTTCATCCTCAGGACAAATTGCAACCTGTACGGAACAGGAGGTTAAAGGTGCTGATGCTCCAAGTAGGGAGATTGCTAGTAAAGTGGCTGGAATGGCCAACCCGAGCACAAGGAGATGAGAAATGCGGTGCGTTTTAGAAACCTTTCCCCATCACACGGTGTACCATCTTCTGGGTTTCTCATGCATGTTTTCGATGTAGGAAGATGCCCTTGAACCTGGAGATTTGGGACCCATGCGATGGGTAGCACGCAGTATTACTTTAAAGGGTCTGCGTTTGCTCACCCAACCTCACCGAACCTCTCAGCCCCAAGAGTGTCCACCCTTATGTCTCATCCAGCTGTGGGTCTAGATATGGTCAATCCAGGTTGCATCACAGCCCCTGAACGAATTGTGTAAGAATTTCTCTCTCTTTCCCTGTCTTTGTTTCATGGGTTTTTAAAAGTAATTTATTTTTATAATGGGGTTTAGCTGCTTTTCACGGCTGTGTTTAGGCCGCTTTACACCCACTTGACACACTAACAGAGAGATATCAATACATAGGTTTTAAGATTATTACTAGTCAGATATATTCTTGTGCGGTGAATCGGGCGTGTTGAGTCCAGTTCTCTGAGCAAGGAGTAGGTCTTGTCTATTCCATATTGGGTTTATGGAACGGTATCTGAGCTAATTTGAAACTCTTGTTTTATGTATCACCCCACCTCACCTTTCCCGTTAAGCAGCCATAGTGTGTTTTCTGCATGTGTGACTCTGTTCTGTTTTGTAATTCAGTTCAAGTGTAACGGTTTTTACATTCCCTCTATAAGTGACACCTTATGAGAAGTGTCCTTTTCTGTGTGACTTATTTCACTTAGAATCGTCTTACCTAAATCCACTCATCATGCTGCTACTAGCCTTATGACATTGATTTCATGGCTGAGTGATATTCCATTGTACATAAGGACCACAACTTTTTTATCCATTTTTCGCTTTCCTGGGATATTTAAGGTGGAAGGAAGTGGAGGTCCTTGTCAACAGAGCAGCCCTAAACTTTGGGGTGCTTGTGTCTTGCTGATTTTCAATTTTCCCACTTTATCCCCCCATGCGTGGAAGTGCCCTATGCTCTCTAAGCTGTGTTTTTTAGATGTTTCAGGACACACCGTACACTTCTCCAGAGTGGCTGTTGGCAATTTACATCCCGCCCATCAGTGTAGCAAGGCTCCCATTTCTCCATGGCCTGTCCTGCATTTCTGGTTTTGACACTTTTTTCAGCATGGCCCTTTTGACCGATGGGAAGCGAGACTGCTTTGTAGCGCTGATTTGCCTTTCCAGGTTGCTTGGTTGGCCAAAAAGGGCGTATGCGTTTTTTCCTGAATATATTCAGGAAAAAACGCATACGCCCTTTTTGGCCAAGGGCATCATTGTCAACGTTTTGCCGCTTTTCATGTGCTTTAAAGGCGATTCGAATCTTCCTCCTGAAATCTGTTTCCTGCAATTCTGCCTTGATTTCAAATCCTCTTCTTTGCCTTCCCTCAATATATTTGTGGACGAGAGTTATCATTTATAACTCTGCAGGTTTGTGAATTGCAGTGCCCTGAAGCTCCATTTTACAAGTCGCTTTTTTGGGAGCCGGCCGCAAAAGCGCAGGATGGCTTCAGGCCCTGTTCTGGTTCCGGGGGGCAGGCTGAGCCTGTGGTTAATTCTTCTTCCTGATGGGAAAATAGAGTGACCTGTGCCTGTCCCAACACCAAGAGCTAATCTCTCATTGGTTCCCCGTCTTCCCGTTCATCCTCAGGACAAATTGCAACCTGTACGGAACAGGAGGTTAAAGGTGCTGATGCTCCAAGTAGGGAGATTGCTAGTAAAGTGGCTGGAATGGCGAACCCAAGCACAAGGAGATGAGAAATTAGATGCGTTTTAGAAACCTTTCCCCATCACACGGTGTACCATCTTCTGGGTTTCTCATGCATGTTTTCGATGTAGGAAGATGCCCTTGAACCTGGAGATTTGGGACCCATGCGATGGGTAGCACGCAGTATTACTTTAAAGGGTCTGCGTTTGCTCACCCAACCTCACCGAACCTCTCAGCCACAAGAGTGTCCACCCTTATGTCTCATCCAGCTGTGGGTCTAGATATGGTCAATCCAGGTTGCATCACAGCCCCTGAACGAATTGTGTAAGAATTTCTCTCTCTTTCCCTGTCTTTGTTTCATGGGTTTTTAAAAGTAATTTATTTTTATAATGGGGTTTAGCTGCTTTTCACGTCTGTGTTTAGGCCGCTTTACACCCACTTGACACACTAACAGAGAGATATCAATACATAGGTTTTAAGATTATTACTAGTCAGATATATTCTTGTGCGGTGAATCGGGCGTGTTGAGTCCAGTTCTCTGAGCAAGGAGTAGGTCTTGTCTATTCCATATTGGGTTTATGGAACGGTATCTGAGCTAATTTGAAACTCTTGTTTTATGTATCACCCCACCTCACCTTTCCCGTTAAGCAGCCATAGTGTGTTTTCTGCATGTGTGACTCTGTTCTGTTTTGTAATTCAGTTCAAGTGTAACGGTTTTAACATTCCCTCTATAAGTGACACCTTATGAGAAGTGTCCTTTTCTGTGTGACTTATTTCACTTAGAATCGTCTTACCTAAATCCACTCATCATGCTGCTACTAGCCTTATGACATTGATTTCATGGCTGAGTGATATTCCATTGTACATAAGGACCACAACTTTTTTATCCATTTTTCGCTTTCCTGGGATATTTAAGGTGGAAGGAAGTGGAGGTCCTTGTCAACAGAGCAGCCCTAACCTTTGGGGTGCTTGTGTCTTGCTGATTTTCAATTTTCCCACTTTATCCCCCCATGCGTGGAAGTGCCCTATGCTCTCTAAGCTGTGTTTTTTAGATGTTTCAGGACACACCGTACACTTCTCCAGAGTGGCTGTTGGCAATTTACATCCCGCCCATCAGTGTAGCAAGGCTCCCATTTCTCCATGGCCTGTCCTGCATTTCTGGTTTTGACACATTTTTCAGCATGTCCCTTTTGACCGATGGGAAGCGAGACTTCTTTGTAGCGCTGATTTGCCTTTCCAGGTTGCTTGGTTGGCCAAAAAGGGCGTATGCGTTTTTTCCTGAATATATTCAGGAAAAAACGCATACGCCCTTTTTGGCCAAGGGCATCATTGTCAACGTTTTGCCGCTTTTCATGTGCTTTAAAGGCGATTCGAATCTACCTCCTGAAATCTGTTTCCTGCAATTCTGCCTTGATTTCAAATCCTCTTCTTTGCCTTCCCTCAATATATTTGTGGACGAGAGTTATCATTTATAATTCTGCAGGTTTGTGAATTGCAGTGCCCTGAAGCTCCATTTTACAAGTCGCTTTTTTGGGAGTCGGCCGCAATAGCGCAGGATGTCTTCAGGCCCTGTTCTGGTTCCGGGGGGCAGGCTGAACCTGTGGTTAATTCTTCTTCCTGATGGGAAAATTGAGTGACCTGTGCCTGTCCCAACACCAAGAGCTAGTCTCTCATTGGTTCCCCGTCTTCCCGTTCATCCTCAGGACAAATTGCAACCTGTACGGAACAGGAGGTTAAAGGTGCTGATGCTCCAAGTAGGGAGATTGCTAGTAAAGTGGCTGGAATGGCCAACCCGAGCACAAGGAGATGAGAAATGCGGTGCGTTTTAGAAACCTTTCCCCATCACACGGTGTACCATCTTCTGGGTTTCTCATGCATGTTTTCGATGTAGGAAGATGCCCTTGAACCTGGAGATTTGGGACCCATGCGATGGGTAGCACGCAGTATTACTTTAAAGGGTCTGCGTTTGCTCACCCAACCTCACCGAACCTCTCAGCCCCAAGAGTGTCCACCCTTATGTCTCATCCAGCTGTGGGTCTAGATATGGTCAATCCAGGTTGCATCACAGCCCCTGAACGAATTGTGTAAGAATTTCTCTCTCTTTCCCTGTCTTTGTTTCATGGGTTTTTAAAAGTAATTTATTTTTATAATGGGGTTTAGCTGCTTTTCACGGCTGTGTTTAGGCTGCTTTTTACCCACTTGACACACTAACAGAGAGATATCAATACATAGGTTTTAAGATTATTACTAGTCAGATATATTCTTGTGCGGTGAATCGGGCGTGTTGAGTCCAGTTCTCTGAGCAAGGAGTAGGTCTTGTCTATTCCATATTGGGTTTATGGAACGGTATCTGAGCTAATTTGAAACTCTTGTTTTATGTATCACCCCACCTCACCTTTCCCGTTAAGCAGCCATAGTGTGTTTTCTGCATGTGTGACTCTGTTCTGTTTTGTAAGTCAGTTCAAGTGTAACGGTTTTTACATTCCCTCTATAAGTGACACCTTATGAGAAGTGTCCTTTTCTGTGTGACTTATTTCACTTAGAATCGTCTTACCTAAATCCACTCATCATGCTGCTACTAGCCTTATGACATTGATTTCATGGCTGAGTGATATTCCATTGTACATAAGGACCACAACTTTTTTATCCATTTTTCGCTTTCCTGGGATATTTAAGGTGGAAGGAAGTGGAGGTCCTTGTCAACAGAGCAGCCCTAAACTTTGGGGTGCTTGTGTCTTGCTGATTTTCAATTTTCCCACTTTATCCCCCCATGCGTGGAAGTGCCCTATGCTCTCTAAGCTGTGTTTTTTAGATGTTTCAGGACACACCGTACACTTCTCCAGAGTGGCTGTTGGCAATTTACATCCCGCCCATCAGTGTAGCAAGGCTCCCATTTCTCCATGGCCTGTCCTGCATTTCTGGTTTTGACACTTTTTTCAGCATGGCCCTTTTGACCGATGGGAAGCGAGACTGCTTTGTAGCGCTGATTTGCCTTTCCAGGTTGCTTGGTTGGCCAAAAAGGGCGTATGCGTTTTTTCCTGAATATATTCAGGAAAAAACGCATACGCCCTTTTTGGCCAAGGGCATCATTGTCAACGTTTTGCCGCTTTTCATGTGCTTTAAAGGCGATTCGAATCTTCCTCCTGAAATCTGTTTCCTGCAATTCTGCCTTGATTTCAAATCCTCTTCTTTGCCTTCCCTCAATATATTTGTGGACGAGAGTTATCATTTATAACTCTGCAGGTTTGTGAATTGCAGTGCCCTGAAGCTCCATTTTACAAGTCGCTTTTTTGGGAGCCGGCCGCAAAAGCGCAGGATGGCTTCAGGCCCTGTTCTGGTTCCGGGGGGCAGGCTGAGCCTGTGGTTAATTCTTCTTCCTGATGGGAAAATAGAGTGACCTGTGCCTGTCCCAACACCAAGAGCTAATCTCTCATTGGTTCCCCGTCTTCCCGTTCATCCTCAGGACAAATTGCAACCTGTACGGAACAGGAGGTTAAAGGTGCTGATGCTCCAAGTAGGGAGATTGCTAGTAAAGTGGCTGGAATGGCGAACCCAAGCACAAGGAGATGAGAAATTAGATGCGTTTTAGAAACCTTTCCCCATCACACGGTGTACCATCTTCTGGGTTTCTCATGCATGTTTTCGATGTAGGAAGATGCCCTTGAACCTGGAGATTTGGGACCCATGCGATGGGTAGCACGCAGTATTACTTTAAAGGGTCTGCGTTTGCTCACCCAACCTCACCGAACCTCTCAGCCACAAGAGTGTCCACCCTTATGTCTCATCCAGCTGTGGGTCTAGATATGGTCAATCCAGGTTGCATCACAGCCCCTGAACGAATTGTGTAAGAATTTCTCTCTCTTTCCCTGTCTTTGTTTCATGGGTTTTTAAAAGTAATTTATTTTTATAATGGGGTTTAGCTGCTTTTCACGTCTGTGTTTAGGCCGCTTTACACCCACTTGACACACTAACAGAGAGATATCAATACATAGGTTTTAAGATTATTACTAGTCAGATATATTCTTGTGCGGTGAATCGGGCGTGTTGAGTCCAGTTCTCTGAGCAAGGAGTAGGTCTTGTCTATTCCATATTGGGTTTATGGAACGGTATCTGAGCTAATTTCAAACTCTTGTTTTATGTATCACCCCACCTCACCTTTCCCGTTAAGCAGCCATAGTGTGTTTTCTGCATGTGTGACTCTGTTCTGTTTTGTAATTCAGTTCAAGTGTAACGGTTTTAACATTCCCTCTATAAGTGACACCTTATGAGAAGTGTCCTTTTCTGTGTGACTTATTTCACTTAGAATCGTCTTACCTAAATCCACTCATCATGCTGCTACTAGCCTTATGACATTGATTTCATGGCTGAGTGATATTCCATTGTACATAAGGACCACAACTTTTTTATCCATTTTTCGCTTTCCTGGGATATTTAAGGTGGAAGGAAGTGGAGGTCCTTGTCAACAGAGCAGCCCTAACCTTTGGGGTGCTTGTGTCTTGCTGATTTTCAATTTTCCCACTTTATCCCCCCATGCGTGGAAGTGCCCTATGCTCTCTAAGCTGTGTTTTTTAGATGTTTCAGGACACACCGTACACTTCTCCAGAGTGGCTGTTGGCAATTTACATCCCGCCCATCAGTGTAGCAAGGCTCCCATTTCTCCATGGCCTGTCCTGCATTTCTGGTTTTGACACATTTTTCAGCATGTCCCTTTTGACCGATGGGAAGCGAGACTTCTTTGTAGCGCTGATTTGCCTTTCCAGGTTGCTTGGTTGGCCAAAAAGGGCGTATGCGTTTTTTCCTGAATATATTCAGGAAAAAACGCATACGCCCTTTTTGGCCAAGGGCATCATTGTCAACGTTTTGCCGCTTTTCATGTGCTTTAAAGGCGATTCGAATCTACCTCCTGAAATCTGTTTCCTGCAATTCTGCCTTGATTTCAAATCCTCTTCTTTGCCTTCCCTCAATATATTTGTGGACGAGAGTTATCATTTATAATTCTGCAGGTTTGTGAATTGCAGTGCCCTGAAGCTCCATTTTACAAGTCGCTTTTTTGGGAGTCGGCCGCAATAGCGCAGGATGTCTTCAGGCCCTGTTCTGGTTCCGGGGGGCAGGCTGAACCTGTGGTTAATTCTTCTTCCTGATGGGAAAATTGAGTGACCTGTGCCTGTCCCAACACCAAGAGCTAGTCTCTCATTGGTTCCCCGTCTTCCCGTTCATCCTCAGGACAAATTGCAACCTGTACGGAACAGGAGGTTAAAGGTGCTGATGCTCCAAGTAGGGAGATTGCTAGTAAAGTGGCTGGAATGGCCAACCCGAGCACAAGGAGATGAGAAATGCGGTGCGTTTTAGAAACCTTTCCCCATCACACGGTGTACCATCTTCTGGGTTTCTCATGCATGTTTTCGATGTAGGAAGATGCCCTTGAACCTGGAGATTTGGGACCCATGCGATGGGTAGCACGCAGTATTACTTTAAAGGGTCTGCGTTTGCTCACCCAACCTCACCGAACCTCTCAGCCCCAAGAGTGTCCACCCTTATGTCTCATCCAGCTGTGGGTCTAGATATGGTCAATCCAGGTTGCATCACAGCCCCTGAACGAATTGTGTAAGAATTTCTCTCTCTTTCCCTGTCTTTGTTTCATGGGTTTTTAAAAGTAATTTATTTTTATAATGGGGTTTAGCTGCTTTTCACGGCTGTGTTTAGGCTGCTTTTTACCCACTTGACACACTAACAGAGAGATATCAATACATAGGTTTTAAGATTATTACTAGTCAGATATATTCTTGTGCGGTGAATCGGGCGTGTTGAGTCCAGTTCTCTGAGCAAGGAGTAGGTCTTGTCTATTCCATATTGGGTTTATGGAACGGTATCTGAGCTAATTTGAAACTCTTGTTTTATGTATCACCCCACCTCACCTTTCCCGTTAAGCAGCCATAGTGTGTTTTCTGCATGTGTGACTCTGTTCTGTTTTGTAAGTCAGTTCAAGTGTAACGGTTTTTACATTCCCTCTATAAGTGACACCTTATGAGAAGTGTCCTTTTCTGTGTGACTTATTTCACTTAGAATCGTCTTACCTAAATCCACTCATCATGCTGCTACTAGCCTTATGACATTGATTTCATGGCTGAGTGATATTCCATTGTACATAAGGACCACAACTTTTTTATCCATTTTTCGCTTTCCTGGGATATTTAAGGTGGAAGGAAGTGGAGGTCCTTGTCAACAGAGCAGCCCTAAACTTTGGGGTGCTTGTGTCTTGCTGATTTTCAATTTTCCCACTTTATCCCCCCATGCGTGGAAGTGCCCTATGCTCTCTAAGCTGTGTTTTTTAGATGTTTCAGGACACACCGTACACTTCTCCAGAGTGGCTGTTGGCAATTTACATCCCGCCCATCAGTGTAGCAAGGCTCCCATTTCTCCATGGCCTGTCCTGCATTTCTGGTTTTGACAACTTTTTCAGCATGTCCCTTTTGACCGATGGGAAGCGAGACTTCTTTGTAGCGCTGATTTGCCTTTCCAGGTTGCTTGGTTGGCTAAAAAGGGCGTATGCGTTTTTTCCTGAATATATTCAGGAAAAAACGCATACGCCCTTTTTGGCCAAGGGCATCATTGTCAACGTTTTGCCGCTTTTCATGTGCTTTAAAGGCGATTCGAATCTACCTCCTGAAATCTGTTTCCTGCAATTCTGCCTTGATTTCAAATCCTCTTCTTTGCCTTCCCTCAATATATTTGTGGACGAGAGTTATCATTTATAACTCTGCAGGTTTGTGAATTGCAGTGCCCTGAAGCTCCATTTTACAAGTCGGTTTTTTGGGAGCCGGCCGTAAAAGCGCAGGATGGCTTCAGGCCCTGTTCTGGTTCCGGGGGGCAGGCTGAGCCTGTGGTTAATTCTTTTTCCTGATGGGAAAATAGAGTGACCTGTGCCTGTCCCAACACCAAGAGCTAGTCTCTCATTGGTTCCCCGTCTTCCCGTTCATCCTCAGGACAAATTGCAACCTGTACGGAACAGGAGGTTAAAGGTGCTGATGCTCCAAGTAGGGAGATTGCTAGTAAAGTGGCTGGAATGGCGAACACGAGCACAAGCAGATGAGAAATGAGGTGCGTTTTAGAAACCTTTCCCCATCACACGGTGTACCATCTTCTGGGTTTCTCATGCATGTTTTCGATGTAGGAAGATGCCCTTGAACCTGGAGATTTGGGACCCATGCGATGGGTAGCACGCAGTATTACTTTAAAGGGTCTCCGTTTGCTCACCCAACCTCACCAAACCTCTCAGCCCCAAGAGTGTCCACCCTTATGTCTCATCCAGCTGTGGGTCTAGATATGGTCAATGCAGGTTGCATCACAGCCCCTGAACGAATTGTGTAAGAATTTCTCTCTCTTTCCCTGTCTTTGTTTCATGGGTTTTTAAAAGTAATTTATTTTTATAATGGGGTTTAGCTGCTTTTCACGGCTGTGTTTATGCCGCCTTACACACACTTGACACACTAACAGAGAGATATCAATACATAGGTTTTAAGATTATTACTAGTCAGATATATTCTTGTGCGGTCAATCGGGCGTGTTGAGTCCAGTTCTCTGAGCAAGGAGTAGGTCTTGTCTATTCCATAATGGGTTTATGGAACGGTATCTGAGCTAATTTGAAACTCTTGTTTTATGTATCACCCCACCTCACCTTTCCCGTTAAGCAGCCATAGTGTGTTTTCTGCATGTGTGACTCTGTTCTGTTTTGTAATTCAGTTCAAGTGTAACGGTTTTTACATTCCCTCTATAAGTGACACCTTATGAGAAGTGTCCTTTTCTGTGTGCCTTATTTCACTTAGAATCGTCTTACCTAAATCCACTCATCATGCTGCTACTAGCCTTATGACATTGATTTCATGGCTGAGTGATATTCCATTGTACATAAGGACCACAACTTTTTTATCCATTTTTCGCTTTCCTGGGATATTTAAGGTGGAATGAAGTGGAGGTCCTTGTCAACAGAGCAGCCCTAAACTTTGGGGTGCTTGTGTCTTGCTGATTTTCAATTTTCCCACTTTATCCCCCCATGTGTGGAAGTGCCCTATGCTCTCTAAGCTGTGTTTTTTAGATGTTTCAGGACACACCGTACACTTCTCCAGAGTGGCTGTTGGCAATTTACATCCCGCCTATCAGTGTAGCAAGGCTCCCATTTCTCCATGGCCTGTCCTGCATTTCTGGTTTTAACACTTTTTTCAGCATGTCCCTTTTGACCGATGGGAAGCGAGACTTCTTTGTAGCGCTGATTTGCCTTTCCAGGTTGCTTGGTTGGCCAAAAAGGGCGTATGCGTTTTTTCCTGAATATATTCAGGAAAAAACGCATACGCCCTTTTTGGCCAAGGGCATCATTGTCAACGTTTTGCCGCTTTTCATGTGCTTTAAAGGCGATTCGAATCTACCTCCTGAAATCTGTTTCCTGCAATTCTGCCTTGATTTCAAATCCTCTTCTTTGCCTTCCCTCAATATATTTGTGGACGAGAGTTATCATTTATAACTCTGCAGGTTTGTGAATTGCAGTGCCCTGAAGCTCCATTTTACAAGTCGCTTTTTTGGGAGCCGGCCGCAAAAGCGCAGGATGGCTTCAGGCCCTGTTCTGGTTCCGGGGGGCAGGCTGAGCCTGTGATTAATTCTTCTTCCTGATGGGAAAATAGAGTGACCTGTGCCTGTCCCAACACCAAGAGCTAGTCTCTCATTGGTTCCCCGTCTTCCCGTTCATCCTCAGGAAAAATTGCAACCTGTACGGAACAGGAGGTTAAAGGTGCTGATGCTCCAAGTAGGGAGATTGCTAGTAAAGTGGCTGGAATGGCGAACACGAGCACAAGGAGTTGAGAAATGAGGTGCATTTTAGAAACCTTTCCCCATCACACGGTGTACCATATTCTGGGTTTCTCATGCATGTTTTCGATGTAGGAAGATGCCCTTGAACCTGGAGATTTGGGACCCATGCGATGGGTAGCACGCAGTATTACTTTAAAGGGTCTGCGTTTGCTCACCCAACCTCACCAAACCTCTCAGCCCCAAGAGTGTCCACCCTTATGTCTCATCCAGCTGTGGGTCTAGATATGGTCAATGCAGGTTGCATCACAGCCCCTGAACGAATTGTGTAAGAATTTCTCTCTCTTTCCCTGTCTTTGTTTCATGGGTTTTTAAAAGTAATTTATTTTTATAATGGGGTTTAGCTGCTTTTCACGGCTGTGTTTATGCCGCCTTACACACACTTGACACACTAACAGAGAGATATCAATACATAGGTTTTAAGATTATTACTAGTCAGATATATTCTTGTGCGGTGAATCGGGCGTGTTGAGTCCATTTCTCTGAGCAAGGAGTAGGTATTGTCTATTCCATATTGGGTTTATGGAACGGTATCTGAGCTAATTTGAAACTCTTGTTTTATGTATCACCCCACCTCACCTTTGCCGTTAAGCAGCCATAGTGTGTTTTCTGCATGTGTGACTCTGTTCTGTTTTGTAATTCAGTTCAAGTGAAACGGTTTTTACATTCCCTCTATAAGTGACACCTTATGAGAAGTGTCCTTTTCTGTGTGACTTATTTCACTTAGAATCGTCTTACCTAAATCCACTCATCATGCTGCTACTAGCCTTATGACATTGATTTCATGGCTGAGTGATATTCCATTGTACATAAGGACCACAACTTTTTTATCCATTTTTCGCTTTCCTGGGATATTTAAGGTGGAATGAAGTGGAGGTCCTTGTCAACAGAGCAGCCCTAAACTTTGGGGTGCTTGTGTCTTGCTGATTTTCAATTTTCCCACTTTATCCCCCTATGTGTGGAAGTGCCCTATGCTCTCTAAGCTGTGTTTTTTAGATGTTTCAGGACACACCGTACACTTCTCCAGAGTGGCTGTTGGCAATTTACATCCCGCCCATCAGTGTAGCAAGGCTCCCATTTCTCCATGGCCTGTCCTGCATTTCAGGTTTTGACACTTTTTTCAGCATGTCCCTTTTGACCGATGGGAAGCGAGACTTCTTTGTAGCGCTGATTTGCCTTTCCAGGTTGCTTGGTTGGCCAAAAAGGGCGTATGCGTTTTTTCCTGAATATATTCAGGAAAAAACGCATACGCCCTTTTTGGCCAAGGTCATCATTGTCAACGTTTTGCCGCTTTTCATGTGCTTTAATGGCGATTCGAATCTACCTCCTGAAATCTGTTTCCTGCAATTCTGCCTTGATTTCAAATCCTCTTCTTTGCCTTCCCTCAATATATTTGTGGACGAGAGTTATCATTTAGAACTCTGCAGGTTTGTGAATTGCAGTGCCCTGAAGCTGCATTTTACAAGTCGCATTTTTGGGAGCCGGCCGCAAAAGCGCAGGATGGCTTCAGGCCCTGTTCTGGTTCCGGGGGGCAGGCTGAGCCTGTGGTTAATTCTTCTTCCTGATGGGAAAATAGAGTGACCTGTGACTGTCCCAACACCAAGAGCTAGTCTCTCATTGGTTTCCCGTCTTCCCGTTCATCCTCAGGACAAATTGCAACCTGTACGGAACAGGAGGTTAAAGGTGCTGATGCTCCAAGTAGGGAGATTGCTAGTAAAGTGGCTGGAATGGCGAACACGAGCACAAGGAGGTGAGAAATGAGGTGCGTTCTAGAAACCTTTCCCCATCACACGGTGTACCATCTTCTGGGTTTCTCATGCATGTTTTCGATGTAGGAAGATGCCCTTGAACCTGGAGATTTGGGACCCATGCGATGGGTAGCACGCAGTATTACTTTAAAGGGTCTGCGTTTGCTCACCCAACCTCACCAAACTTCTCAGCCCCAAGAGTGTCCACCCTTATGTCTCATCCAGCTGTGGGTCTAGATATGGTCAATCCAGGTTGCATCACAGCCCCTGAACGAATTGTGTAAGAATTTCTCTCTCTTTCCCTGTCTTTGTTTCATGGGTTTTTAAAAGTAATTTATTTTTATAATGGGGTTTAGCTGCTTTTCACGGCTGTGTTTAGGCCGCTTTACACCCACTTGACACACTAACAGAGAGATATCAATACATAGGTTTTAAGATTATTACTAGTCAGATATATTCTTGTGCGGTGAATCGGGCGTGTTGAGTCCAGTTCTCTGAGCAAGGAGTAGGTCTTGTCTATTCCATATTGGGTTTATGGAACGGTATCTGAGCTAATTTGAAACTCTTGTTTTATGTATCACCCCACCTCACCTTTCCCGTTAAGCAGCCATAGTGTGTTTTCTGCATGTGTGACTCTGTTCTGTTTTGTAATTCAGTTCAAGTGTAACGGTTTTTACATTCCCTCTATAAGTGACACCTTAGGAGAAGTGTCCTTTTCTGTGTGACTTATTTCACTTAGAATCGTCTTACCTAAATCCACTCATCATGCTGCTACTAGCCTTATGACATTGATTTCATGGCTGAGTGATATTCCATTGTACATAAGGACCACAACTTTTTTATCCATTTTTCGCTTTCCTGGGATATTTAAGGTGGAAGGAAGTGGAGGTCCTTGTCAACAGAGCAGCCCTAAACTTTGGGGTGCTTGTGTCTTGCTGATTTTCAATTTTCCCACTTTATCCCCCCATGCGTGGAAGTGCCCTATGCTCTCTAAGCTGTGTTTTTTAGATGTTTCAGGACACACCGTACACTTCTGCAGAGTGGCTGTTGGCAATTTACATCCCGCCCATCAGTGTAGCAAGGCTCCCATTTCTCCATGGCCTGTCCTGCATTTCTGGTTTTGACAACTTTTTCAGCATGTCCCTTTTGACCGATGGGAAGCGAGACTTCTTTGTAGCGCTGATTTGCCTTTCCAGGTTGCTTGGTTGGCCAAAAAGGGCGTATGCGTTTTTTCCTGAATATATTCAGGAAAAAACGCATACGCCCTTTTTGGCCAAGGGCATCATTGTCAACGTTTTGCCGCTTTTCATGTGCTTTAAAGGCGATTCGAATCTACCTCCTGAAATCTGTTTCCTGCAATTCTGCCTTGATTTCAAATCCTCTTCTTTGCCTTCCCTCAATATATTTGTGGACGAGAGTTATCATTTATAACTCTGCAGGTTTGTGAATTGCAGTGCCCTGAAGCTCCATTTTACAAGTCGCTTTTTTGGGAGCCGGCCGCAAAAGCGCAGGATGGCTTCAGGCCCTGTTCTGGTTCCGGGGGGCAGGCTGAGCCTGTGGTTAATTCTTCTTCCTGATGGGAAAATAGAGTGACCTGTGCCTGTCCCAAAACCAAGAGCTAGTCTCTCATTGGTTCCCTGTCTTCCCGTTCATCCTCAGGACAAATTGCAACCTGTACGGAACAGGAGGTTAAAGGTGCTGATGCTCCAAGTAGGGAGATTGCTAGTAAAGTGGCTGGAATGGCGAACACGAGCACAAGGAGGTGAGAAATGAGGTGCGTTTTAGAAACCTTTCCCCATCACACGGTGTACCATCTTCTGGGTTTCTCATGCATGTTTTCGATGTAGGAAGATGCCCTTGAACCTGGAGATTTGGGACCCATGCGATGGGTAGCACGCAGTATTACTTTAAAGGGTCTGCGTTTGCTCACCCAACCTCACCAAACCTCTCAGCCCCAAGAGTGTCCACCCTTATGTCTCATCCAGCTGTGGGTCTAGATATGGTCAATGCAGGTTGCATCACAGCCCCTGAACGAATTGTGTAAGAATTTCTCTCTCTTTCCCTGTCTTTGTTTCATGGGTTTTTAAAAGTAATTTATTTTTATAATGGGGTTTAGCTGCTTTTCACGGCTGTGTTTATGCCACCTTACACACACTTGACACACTAACAGAGAGATATCAATACATAGGTTTTAAGATTATTACTAGTCAGATATATTCTTGTGCGGTGAATCGGGCGTGTTGAGTCCAGTTCTCTGAGCAAGGAGTAGGTATTGTCTATTCCATATTGGGTTTATGGAACGGTATCTGAGCTAATTTGAAACTCTTGTTTTATGTATCACCCCACCTCACCTTTCCCGTTAAGCAGCCATAGTGTGTTTTCTGCATGTGTGACTCTGTTCTGTTTTGTAATTCAGTTCAAGTGAAACGGTTTTTACATTCCCTCTATAAGTGACACCTTATGAGAAGTGTCCTTTTCTGTGTGACTTATTTCACTTAGAATCGTCTTACCTAAATCCACTCATCATGCTGCTACTAGCCTTATGACATTGATTTCATGGCTGAGTGATATTCCATTGTACATAAGGACCACAACTTTTTTATCCATTTTTCGCTTTCCTGGGATATTTAAGGTGGAATGAAGTGGAGGTCCTTGTCAACAGAGCAGCCCTAAACTTTCGGGTGCTTGTGTCTTGCTGATTTTCAATTTTCCCACTTTATCCCCCCATGTGTGGAAGTGCCCTATGCTCTCTAAGCTGTGTTTTTTAGATGTTTCAGGACACACCGTACACTTCTCCAGAGTGGCTGTTGGCAATTTACATCCCGCCCATCAGTGTAGCAAGGCTCCCATTTCTCCATGGCCTGTCCTGCATTTCTGGTTTTGACACTTTTTTCAGCCTGTCCCTTTTGACCGATGGGAAGCGAGACTTCTTTGTAGCGCTGATTTGCCTTTCCAGGTTGCTTGGTTGGCCAAAAAGGGCGTATGCGTTTTTTCCTGAATATATTCAGGAAAAAACGCATACGCCCTTTTTGGCCAAGGGCATCATTGTCAACGTTTTGCCGCTTTTCATGTGCTTTAAAGGCGATTCGAATCTACCTCCTGAAATCTGTTTCCTGCAATTCTGCCTTGATTTCAAATCCTCTTCTTTGCCTTCCCTCAATATATTTGTGGACGAGAGTTATCATTTATAATTCTGCAGGTTTGTGAATTGCAGTGCCCTGAAGCTGCATTTTACAAGTCGCTTTTTTGGGAGCCGGCCGCAAAAGCGCAGGATGGCTTCAGGCCCTGTTCTGGTTCCGGGGGGCAGGCTGAGCCTGTGGTTAATTCTTCTTCCTGATGGGAAAATAGAGTGACCTGTGCCTGTCCCAACACCAAGAGCTAGTCTCTCATTGGTTCCCCGTCTTCCCGTTCATCCTCAGGACAAATTGCAACCTGTACGGAACAGGAGGTTAAAGGTGCTGATGCTCCAAGTAGGGAGATTGCTAGTAAAGTGGCTGGAATGGCGAACACGAGCACAAGGAGGTGAGAAATGAGGTGCGTTTTAGAAACCTTTCCCCATCACACGGTGTACCATCTTCTGGGTTTCTCATGCATGTTTTCGATGTAGGAAGATGCCCTTGAACCTGGAGATTTGGGACCCATGCGATGGGTAGCACGCAGTATTACTTTAAAGGGTCTGCGTTTGCTCACCCAACCTCACCAAACCTCTCAGCCCCAAGAGTGTCCACCCTTATGTCTCATCCAGCTGTGGGTCTAGATATGGTCAATCCAGGTTGCATCACAGCCCCTGAACGAATTGTGGAAGAATTTCTCTCTCTTTCCCTGTCTTTGTTTCATGGGTTTTTAAAAGTAATTTATTTTTATAATGGGGTTTAGCTGCTTTTCACGGCTGTGTTTAGGCCGCTTTACACCCACTTGACACACTAACAGAGAGATATCAATACATAGGTTTTAAGATTATTACTAGTCAGATATATTCTTGTGCGGTGAATCGGGCGTGTTGAGTCCAGTTCTCTGAGCAAGGAGTAGGTCTTGTCTATTCCATATTGGGTTTATGGAACGGTATCTGAGCTAATTTGAAACTCTTGTTTTATGTATCACCCCACCTCACCTTTCCCGTTAAGCAGCCATAGTGTGTTTTCTGCATGTGTGACTCTGTTCTGTTTTGTAATTCAGTTCAAGTGTAACGGTTTTTACATTCCCTCTATAAGTGACACCTTATGAGAAGTGTCCTTTTCTGTGTGACTTTATTTCACTTAGAATCGTCTTACCTAAATCCACTCATCATGCTGCTACTAGCCTTATGACATTGATTTCATGGCTGAGTGATATTCCATTGTACATAAGGACCACAACTTTTTTATCCATTTTTCGCTTTCCTGGGATATTTAAGGTGGAAGGAAGTGGAGGTCCTTGTCAACAGAGCAGCCCTAAACTTTGGGGTGCTTGTGTCTTGCTGATTTTCAATTTTCCCACTTTATCCCCCCATGCGTGGAAGTGCCCTATGCTCTCTAAGCTGTGTTTTTTAGATGTTTCAGGACACACCGTACACTTCTCCAGAGTGGCTGTTGGCAATTTACATCCCGCCCATCAGTGTAGCAAGGCTCCCATTTCTCCATGGCCTGTCCTGCATTTCTGGTTTTGACAACTTTTTCAGCATGTCCCTTTTGACCGATGGGAAGCGAGACTTCTTTGTAGCGCTGATTTGCCTTTCCAGGTTGCTTGGTTGGCCAAAAAGGGCGTATGCGTTTTTTCCTGAATATATTCAGGAAAAAACGCATACGCCCTTTTTGGCCAAGGGCATCATTGTCAACGTTTTGCCGCTTTTCATGTGCTTTAAAGGCGATTCGAATCTACCTCCTGAAATCTGTTTCCTGCAATTCTGCCTTGATTTCAAATCCTCTTCTTTGCCTTCCCTCAATATATTTGTGGACGAGAGTTATCATTTATAACTCTGCAGGTTTGTGAATTGCAGTGCCCTGAAGCTGCATTTTACAAGTCGGTTTTTTGGGAGCCGGCCGCAAAAGCGCAGGATGGCTTCAGGCCCTGTTCTGGTTCCGGGGGGCAGGCTGAGCCTGTGGTTAATTCTTCTTCCTGATGGGAAAATAGAGTGACCTCTGCCTGTCCCAACACCAAGAGCTAGTCTCTCATTGGTTCCCCGTCTTCCCGTTCATCCTCAGGACAAATTGCAACCTGTACGGAACAGGAGGTTAAAGGTGCTGATGCTCCAAGTAGGGAGATTGCTAGTAAAGTGGCTGGAATGGCGAACACGAGCACAAGGAGGTGAGAAATGAGGTGCGTTTTAGAAACCTTTCCCCATCACACGGTGTACCATCTTCTGGGTTTCTCATGCATGTTTTCGATGTAGGAAGATGCCCTTGAACCTGGAGATTTGGGACCCATGCGATGGGTAGCACGCAGTATTACTTTAAAGGGTCTGCGTTTGCTCACCCAACCTCACCAAACCTCTCAGCCCCAAGAGTGTCCACCCTTATGTCTCATCCAGCTGTGGGTCTAGATATGGTCAATCCAGGTTGCATCACAGCCCCTGAACGAATTGTGGAAGAATTTCTCTCTCTTTCCCTGTCTTTGTTTCATGGGTTTTTAAAAGTAATTTATTTTTATAATGGGGTTTAGCTGCTTTTCACGGCTGTGTTTAGGCCGCCTTACACCCACTTGACACACTAACAGAGAGATATCAATACATAGGTTTTAAGATTATTACTAGTCAGATATATTCTTGTGCGGTGAATCGGGCGTGTTGAGTCCAGTTCTCTGAGCAAGGAGTAGGTATTGTCTATTCCATATTGGGTTTATGGAACGGTATCTGAGCTAATTTGAAACTCTTGTTTTATGTATCACCCCACCTCACCTTTCCCGTTAAGCAGCCATAGTGTGTTTTCTGCATGTGTGACTCTGTTCTGTTTTGTAATTCAGTTCAAGTGTAACGGTTTTTACATTCCCTCTATAAGTGACACCTTATGAGAAGTGTCCTTTTCTGTGTGACTTATTTCACTTAGAATCGTCTTACCTAAATCCACTCATCATGCTGCTACTAGCCTTATGACATTGATTTCATGGCTGAGTGATATTCCAATGTACATAAGGACCACAAATTTTTTATCCATTTTTCGCTTTCCTGGGATATTTAAGGTGGAAGGAAGTGGAGGTCCTTGTCAACAAAGCAGCCCTAAACTTTGGGGTGCTTGTGTCTTGCTGATTTTCAATTTTCCCACTTTATCCTCCCATGCGTGGAAGTGCCCTATGCTCTCTAAGCTGTGTTTTTTAGATGTTTCAGGACACACCGTACACTTCTCCAGAGTGGCTGTTGGCAATTTACATCCCGCCCATCAGTGTAGCAAGGCTCCCATTTCTCCATGGCCTGTCCTGCATTTCTGGTTTTGACAACTTTTTCAGCATGTCCCTTTTGACCGATGGGAAGCGAGACTTCTTTGTAGCGCTGATTTGCCTTTCCAGGTTGCTTGGTTGGCCAAAAAGGGCGTATGCGTTTTTTCCTGAATATATTCAGGAAAAAACGCATACGCCCTTTTTGGCCAAGGGCATCATTGTCAACGTTTTGCCGCTTTTCATGTGCTTTAAAGGCGATTCGAATCTACCTCCTGAAATCTGTTTCCTGCAATTCTGCCTTGATTTCAAATCCTCTTCTTTGCCTTCCCTCAATATATTTGTGGACGAGAGTTATCATTTATAACTCTGCAGGTTTGTGAATTGCAGTGCCCTGAAGCTCCATTTTACAAGTCGCTTTTTTGGGAGCCGGCCGCAAAAGCGCAGGATGGCTTCAGGCCCTGTTCTGGTTCCGGGGGGCAGGCTGAACCTGTGCTTAATTCTTCTTCCTGATGGGAAAATAGAGTGACCTGTGACTGTCCCAACACCAAGAGCTAGTCTCTCATTGGTTCCCCGTCTTCCCGTTCATCCTCAGGACAAATTGCAACCTGTACGGAACAGGAGGTTAAAGGTGCTGATGCTCCAAGTAGGGAGATTGCTAGTAAAGTGGCTGGAATGGCGAACACGAGCACAAGGAGGTGAGAAATGAGGTGCGTTTTAGAAACCTTTCCCCATCACACGGTGTACCATCTTCTGGGTTTCTCATGCATGTTTTCGATGTAGGAAGATGCCCTTGAACCTGGAGATTTGGGACCCATGCGATGGGTAGCACGCAGTATTACTTTAAAGGGTCTGCGTTTGCTCACCCAACCTCACCAAACCTCTCAGCCCCAAGAGTGTCCACCCTTATGTCTCATCCAGCTGTGGGTCTAGATATGGTCAATCCAGGTTGCATCACAGCCCCTGAACGAATTGTGGAAGAATTTCTCTCTCTTTCCCTGTCTTTGTTTCATGGGTTTTTAAAAGTAATTTATTTTTATAATGGGGTTTAGCTGCTTTTCACGGCTGTGTTTAGGCCGCTTTACACCCACTTGACACACTAACAGAGAGATATCAATACATAGGTTTTAAGATTATTACTAGTCAGATATATTCTTGTGCGGTGAATCGGGCGTGTTGAGTCCAGTTCTCTGAGCAAGGAGTAGGTCTTGTCTATTCCATATTGGGTTTATGGAACGGTATCTGAGCTAATTTGAAACTCTTGTTTTATGTATCACCCCACCTCACCTTTCCCGTTAAGCAGCCATAGTGTGTTTTCTGCATGTGTGACTCTGTTCTGTTTTGTAATTCAGTTCAAGTGTAACGGTTTTTACATTCCCTCTATAAGTGACACCTTATGAGAAGTGTCCTTTTCTGTGTGACTTTATTTCACTTAGAATCGTCTTACCTAAATCCACTCATCATGCTGCTACTAGCCTTATGACATTGATTTCATGGCTGAGTGATATTCCATTGTACATAAGGACCACAACTTTTTTATCCATTTTTCGCTTTCCTGGGATATTTAAGGTGGAAGGAAGTGGAGGTCCTTGTCAACAGAGCAGCCCTAAACTTTGGGGTGCTTGTGTCTTGCTGATTTTCAATTTTCCCACTTTATCCCCCCATGCGTGGAAGTGCCCTATGCTCTCTAAGCTGTGTTTTTTAGATGTTTCAGGACACACCGTACACTTCTCCAGAGTGGCTGTTGGCAATTTACATCCCGCCCATCAGTGTAGCAAGGCTCCCATTTCTCCATGGCCTGTCCTGCATTTCTGGTTTTGACAACTTTTTCAGCATGTCCCTTTTGACCGATGGGAAGCGAGACTTCTTTGTAGCGCTGATTTGCCTTTCCAGGTTGCTTGGTTGGCCAAAAAGGGCGTATGCGTTTTTTCCTGAATATATTCAGGAAAAAACGCATACGCCCTTTTTGGCCAAGGGCATCATTGTCAACGTTTTGCCGCTTTTCATGTGCTTTAAAGGCGATTCGAATCTACCTCCTGAAATCTGTTTCCTGCAATTCTGCCTTGATTTCAAATCCTCTTCTTTGCCTTCCCTCAATATATTTGTGGACGAGAGTTATCATTTATAACTCTGCAGGTTTGTGAATTGCAGTGCCCTGAAGCTGCATTTTACAAGTCGGTTTTTTGGGAGCCGGCCGCAAAAGCGCAGGATGGCTTCAGGCCCTGTTCTGGTTCCGGGGGGCAGGCTGAGCCTGTGGTTAATTCTTCTTCCTGATGGGAAAATAGAGTGACCTCTGCCTGTCCCAACACCAAGAGCTAGTCTCTCATTGGTTCCCCGTCTTCCCGTTCATCCTCAGGACAAATTGCAACCTGTACGGAACAGGAGGTTAAAGGTGCTGATGCTCCAAGTAGGGAGATTGCTAGTAAAGTGGCTGGAATGGCGAACACGAGCACAAGGAGGTGAGAAATGAGGTGCGTTTTAGAAACCTTTCCCCATCACACGGTGTACCATCTTCTGGGTTTCTCATGCATGTTTTCGATGTAGGAAGATGCCCTTGAACCTGGAGATTTGGGACCCATGCGATGGGTAGCACGCAGTATTACTTTAAAGGGTCTGCGTTTGCTCACCCAACCTCACCAAACCTCTCAGCCCCAAGAGTGTCCACCCTTATGTCTCATCCAGCTGTGGGTCTAGATATGGTCAATCCAGGTTGCATCACAGCCCCTGAACGAATTGTGTAAGAATTTCTCTCTCTTTCCCTGTCTTTGTTTCATGGGTTTTTAAAAGTAATTTATTTTTATAATGGGGTTTAGCTGCTTTTCACGGCTGTGTTTAGGCCGCCTTACACCCACTTGACACACTAACAGAGAGATATCAATACATAGGTTTTAAGATTATTACTAGTCAGATATATTCTTGTGCGGTGAATCGGGCGTGTTGAGTCCAGTTCTCTGAGCAAGGAGTAGGTATTGTCTATTCCATATTGGGTTTATGGAACGGTATCTGAGCTAATTTGAAACTCTTGTTTTATGTATCACCCCACCTCACCTTTCCCGTTAAGCAGCCATAGTGTGTTTTCTGCATGTGTGACTCTGTTCTGTTTTGTAATTCAGTTCAAGTGTAACGGTTTTTACATTCCCTCTATAAGTGACACCTTATGAGAAGTGTCCTTTTCTGTGTGACTTATTTCACTTAGAATCGTCTTACCTAAATCCACTCATCATGCTGCTACTAGCCTTATGACATTGATTTCATGGCTAAGTGATATTCCAATGTACATAAGGACCACAAATTTTTTATCCATTTTTCGCTTTCCTGGGATATTTAAGGTGGAAGGAAGTGGAGGTCCTTGTCAACAAAGCAGCCCTAAACTTTGGGGTGCTTGTGTCTTGCTGATTTTCAATTTTCCCACTTTATCCTCCCATGCGTGGAAGTGCCCTATGCTCTCTAAGCTGTGTTTTTTAGATGTTTCAGGACACACCGTACACTTCTCCAGAGTGGCTGTTGGCAATTTACATCCCGCCCATCAGTGTAGCAAGGCTCCCATTTCTCCATGGCCTGTCCTGCATTTCTGGTTTTGACAACTTTTTCAGCATGTCCCTTTTGACCGATGGGAAGCGAGACTTCTTTGTAGCGCTGATTTGCCTTTCCAGGTTGCTTGGTTGGCCAAAAAGGGCGTATGCGTTTTTTCCTGAATATATTCAGGAAAAAACGCATACGCCCTTTTTGGCCAAGGGCATCATTGTCAACGTTTTGCCGCTTTTCATGTGCTTTAAAGGCGATTCGAATCTACCTCCTGAAATCTGTTTCCTGCAATTCTGCCTTGATTTCAAATCCTCTTCTTTGCCTTCCCTCAATATATTTGTGGACGAGAGTTATCATTTATAACTCTGCAGGTTTGTGAATTGCAGTGCCCTGAAGCTCCATTTTACAAGTCGCTTTTTTGGGAGCCGGCCGCAAAAGCGCAGGATGGCTTCAGGCCCTGTTCTGGTTCCGGGGGGCAGGCTGAACCTGTGCTTAATTCTTCTTCCTGATGGGAAAATAGAGTGACCTGTGACTGTCCCAACACCAAGAGCTAGTCTCTCATAGGTTCCCCGTCTTCCCGTTCATCCTCAGGACAAATTGCAACCTGTACGGAACAGGAGGTTAAAGGTGCTGATGCTCCAAGTAGGGAGATTGCTAGTAAAGTGGCTGGAATGGCGAATCCGAGCACAAGGATATGAGAAATGAGGTGCGTTTTAGAAACCTTTCCCCATCACACGGTGTAGCATCTTCTGGGTTTCTCATGCATGTTTTCGATGTAGGAAGATGCCCTTGAACCTGGAGATTTGGGACCCATGCGATGGGTAGCACACAGTATTACTTTAAAGGGTCTGCGTTTGCTCACCCAACCTCACCGAACCTCTCAGCCCCAAGAGTGTCCACCCTTATGTCTCATCCAGCTGTGGGTCTAGATATGGTCAATGCAGGTTGCATCACAGCCCCTGAACGAATTGTGTAAGAATTTCTCTCTCTTTCCCTGTCTTTGTTTCATGGGTTTTTAAAAGTAATTTATTTTTATAATGGGGTTTAGCTGCTTTTCACGTCTGTGTTTAGGCCGCTTTACACCCACTTGACACACTAACAGAGAGATATCAATACATAGGTTTTAAGATTATTACTAGTCAGATATATTCTTGTGCGGTGAATCGGGCGTGTTGAGTCCAGTTCTCTGAGCAAGGAGTAGGTCTTGTCTATTCCATATTGGGTTTATGGAACGGTATCTGAGCTAATTTGAAACTCTTGTTTTATGTATCACCCCACCTCACCTTTCCCGTTAAGCAGCCATAGTGTGTTTTCTGCATGTGTGACTCTGTTCTGTTTTGTAATTCAGTTCAAGTGTAACGGTTTTTACATTCCCTCTATAAGTGACACCTTATGAGAAGTGTCCTTTTCTGTGTGACTTATTTCACTTAGAATCGTCTTACCTAAATCCACTCATCATGCTGCTACTAGCCTTATGACATTGATTTCATGGCTGAGTGATATTCCATTGTACATAAGGACCACAACTTTTTTATCCATTTTTCGCTTTCCTGGGATATTTAAGGTGGAATGAAGTGGAGGTCCTTGTCAACAGAGCAGCCCTAAACTTTGGGGTGCTTGTGTCTTGCTGATTTTCAATTTTCCCACTTTATCCTCCCATGCGTGGAAGTGCCCTATGCTCTCTAAGCTGTGTTTTTTAGATGTTTCAGGACACACCGTACACTTCTCCAGAGTGGCTGTTGGCAATTTACATCCCGCCCATCAGTGTAGCAAGGCTCCCATTTCTCCATGGCCTGTCCTGCATTTCTGGTTTTGACAACTTTTTCAGCATGTCCCTTTTGACCGATGGGAAGCGAGACTTCTTTGTAGCGCTGATTTGCCTTTCCAGGTTGCTTGGTTGGCCAAAAAGGGCGTATGCGTTTTTTCCTGAATATATTCAGGAAAAAACGCATACGCCCTTTTTGGCCAAGGGCATCATTGTCAACGTTTTGCCGCTTTTCATGTGCTTTAAAGGCGATTCGAATCTACCTCCTGAAATCTGTTTCCTGCAATTCTGCCTTGATTTCAAATCCTCTTCTTTGCCTTCCCTCAATATATTTGTGGACGAGAGTTATCATTTATAACTCTGCAGGTTTGTGAATTGCAGTGCCCTGAAGCTCCATTTTACAAGTCGCTTTTTTGGGAGCCGGCCGCAAAAGCGCAGGATGGCTTCAGGCCCTGTTCTGGTTCCGGGGGGCAGGCTGAACCTGTGCTTAATTCTTCTTCCTGATGGGAAAATAGAGTGACCTGTGACTGTCCCAACACCAAGAGCTAGTCTCTCATTGGTTCCCCGTCTTCCCGTTCATCCTCAGGACAAATTGCAACCTGTACGGAACAGGAGGTTAAAGGTGCTGATGCTCCAAGTAGGGAGATTGCTAGTAAAGTGGCTGGAATGGCGAATCCGAGCACAAGGATATGAGAAATGAGGTGCGTTTTAGAAACCTTTCCCCATCACACGGTGTAGCATCTTCTGGGTTTCTCATGCATGTTTTCGATGTAGGAAGATGCCCTTGAACCTGGAGATTTGGGACCCATGCGATGGGTAGCACACAGTATTACTTTAAAGGGTCTGCGTTTGCTCACCCAACCTCACCGAACCTCTCAGCCCCAAGAGTGTCCACCCTTATGTCTCATCCAGCTGTGGGTCTAGATATGGTCAATCCAGGTTGCATCACAGCCCCTGAACGAATTGTGTAAGAATTTCTCTCTCTTTCCCTGTCTTTGTTTCATGGGTTTTTAAAAGTAATTTATTTTTATAATGGGGTTTAGCTGCTTTTCACGTCTGTGTTTAGGCCGCTTTACACCCACTTGACACACTAACAGAGAGATATCAATACATAGGTTTTAAGATTATTACTAGTCAGATATATTCTTGTGCGGTGAATCGGGCGTGTTGAGTCCAGTTCTCTGAGCAAGGAGTAGGTCTTGTCTATTCCATATTGGGTTTATGGAACGGTATCTGAGCTAATTTGAAACTCTTGTTTTATGTATCACCCCACCTCACCTTTCCCGTTAAGCAGCCATAGTGTGTTTTCTGCATGTGTGACTCTGTTCTGTTTTGTAAGTCAGTTCAAGCGTAACGGTTTTTACATTCCCTCTATAAGTGACACCTTATGAGAAGTGTCCTTTTCTGTGTGACTTATTTCACTTAGAATCGTCTTACCTAAATCCACTCATCATGCTGCTACTAGCCTTATGACATTGATTTCATGGCTGAGTGATATTCCATTGTACATAAGGACCACAACTTTTTTATCCATTTTTCGCTTTCCTGGGATATTTAAGGTGGAAGGAAGTGGAGGTCCTTGTCAACAGAGCAGCCCTAAACTTTGGGGTGCTTGTGTCTTGCTGATTTTCAATTTTCCCACTTTATCCCCCCATGCGTGGAAGTGCCCTATGCTCTCTAAGCTGTGTTTTTTAGATGTTTCAGGACACACCGTACACTTCTCCAGAGTGGCTGTTGGCAATTTACATCCCGCCCATCAGTGTAGCAAGGCTCCCATTTCTCCATGGCCTGTCCTGCATTTCTGGTTTTGACAACTTTTTCAGCATGTCCCTTTTGACCGATGGGAAGCGAGACTTCTTTGTAGCGCTGATTTGCCTTTCCAGGTTGCTTGGTTGGCCAAAAAGGGCGTATGCGTTTTTTCCTGAATATATTCAGGAAAAAACGCATACGCCCTTTTTGGCCAAGGGCATCATTGTCAACGTTTTGCCGCTTTTCATGTGCTTTAAAGGCGATTCGAATCTACCTCCTGAAATCTGTTTCCTGCAATTCTGCCTTGATTTCAAATCCTCTTCTTTGCCTTCCCTCAATATATTTGTGGACGAGAGTTATCATTTATAATTCTGCAGGTTTGTGAATTGCAGTGCCCTGAAGCTCCATTTTACAAGTCGCTTTTTTGGGAGTCGGCCGCAATAGCGCAGGATGTCTTCAGGCCCTGTTCTGGTTCCGGGGGGCGGGCTGAACCTGTGGTTAATTCTTCTTCCTGATGGGAAAATTGAGTGACCTGTGCCTGTCCCAACACCAAGAGCTAGTCTCTCATTGGTTCCCCGTCTTCCCGTTCATCCTCAGGACAAATTGCAACCTGTACGGAACAGGAGGTTAAAGGTGCTGATGCTCCAAGTAGGGAGATTGCTAGTAAAGTGGCTGGAATGGCCAACCCGAGCACAAGGAGATGAGAAATGCGGTGCGTTTTAGAAACCTTTCCCCATCACACGGTGTACCATCTTCTGGGTTTCTCATGCATGTTTTCGATGTAGGAAGATGCCCTTGAACCTGGAGATTTGGGACCCATGCGATGGGTAGCACGCAGTATTACTTTAAAGGGTCTGCGTTTGCTCACCCAACCTCACCGAACCTCTCAGCCCCAAGAGTGTCCACCCTTATGTCTCATCCAGCTGTGGGTCTAGATATGGTCAATCCAGGTTGCATCACAGCCCCTGAACGAATTGTGAAAGAATTTCTCTCTCTTTCCCTGTCTTTGTTTCATGGGTTTTTAAAAGTAATTTCTTTTTATAATGGGGTTTAGCTGCTTTTCACGGCTGTGTTTAGGCCGCTTTACACCCACTTGACACACTAACAGAGAGATATCAATACATAGGTTTTAAGATTATTACTAGTCAGATATATTCTTGTGCGGTGAATCGGGCGTGTTGAGTCCAGTTCTCTGAGCAAGGAGTAGGTCTTGTCTATTCCATAATGGGTTTATGGAACGGTATCTGAGCTAATTTGAAACTCTTGTTTTATGTATCACCCCACCTCACCTTTCCCGTTAAGCAGCCATAGTGTGTTTTCTGCATGTGTGACTCTGTTCTGTTTTGTAATTCAGTTCAAGTGTAACGGTTTTTACATTCCCTCTATAAGTGACACCTTATGAGAAGTGTCCTTTTCTGTGTGACTTATTTCACTTAGAATCGTCTTACCTAAATCCACTCATCATGCTGCTACTAGCCTTATGACATTGATTTCATGGCTGAGTGATATTCCATTGTACATAAGGACCACAACTTTTTTATCCATTTTTCGCTTTCCTGGGATATTTAAGGTGGAAGGAAGTGGAGGTCCTTGTCAACAGAGCAGCCCTAAACTTTGGGGTGCTTGTGTCTTGCTGATTTTCAATTTTCCCACTTTATCCCCCCATGTGTGGAAGTGCCCTATGCTCTCTAAGCTGTGTTTTTTAGATGTTTCAGGACACACCGTACACTTCTCCAGAGTGGCTGTTGGCAATTTACATCCCGCCCATCAGTGTAGCAAGGCTCCCATTTCTCCATGGCCTGTCCTGCATTTCTGGTTTTGACAACTTTTTCAGCATGTCCCTTTTGACCGATGGGAAGCGAGACTTCTTTGTAGCGCTGATTTGCCTTTCCAGGTTGCTTGGTTGGCCAAAAAGGGCGTATGCGTTTTTTCCTGAATATATTCAGGAAAAAACGCATACGCCCTTTTTGGCCAAGGGCATCATTGTCAACGTTTTGCCGCTTTTCATGTGCTTTAAAGGCGATTCGAATCTACCTCCTGAAATCTGTTTCCTGCAATTCTGCCTTGATTTCAAATCCTCTTCTTTGCCTTCCCTCAATATATTTGTGGACGAGAGTTATCATTTATAACTCTGCAGGTTTGTGAATTGCAGTGCCCTGAAGCTCCATTTTACAAGTCGCTTTTTTGGGAGCCGGCCGCAAAAGCGCAGGATGGCTTCAGGCCCTGTTCTGGTTCCGGGGGGCAGGCTGAGCCTGTGGTTAATTCTTCTTCCTGATGGGAAAATAGAGTGACCTGTGCCTGTCCCAACACCAAGAGCTAGTCTCTCATTGGTTCCCCGTCTTCCCGTTCATCCTCAGGACAAATTGCAACCTGTACGGAACAGGAGGTTAAAGGTGCTGATGCTCCAAGTAGGGAGATTGCTAGTAAAGTGGCTGGAATGGCGAACACGAGCACAAGGAGGTGGGAAATGAGGTGCGTTTTAGAAACCTTTCCCCATCACACGGTGTACCATCTTCTGGGTTTCTCATGCATGTTTTCGATGTAGGAAGATGCCCTTGAACCTGGAGATTTGGGACCCATGCGATGGGTAGCACGCAGTATTACTTTAAAGGGTCTGCGTTTGCTCACCCAACCTCACCAAACCTCTCAGCCCCAAGAGTGTCCACCCTTATGTCTCATCCAGCTGTGGGTCTAGATATGGTCAATCCAGGTTGCATCACAGCCCCTGAACGAATTGTGTAAGAATTTCTCTCTCTTTCCCTGTCTTTGTTTCATGGGTTTTTAAAAGTAATTTATTTTTATAATGGGGTTTAGCTGCTTTTCACGTCTGTGTTTAGGCCGCTTTACACCCACTTGACACACTAACAGAGAGATATCAATACATAGGTTTTAAGATTATTACTAGTCAGATATATTCTTGTGCGGTGAATCGGGCGTGTTGAGTCCAGTTCTCTGAGCAAGGAGTAGGTCTTGTCTATTCCATATTGGGTTTATGGAACGGTATCTGAGCTAATTTGAAACTCTTGTTTTATGTATCACCCCACCTCACCTTTCCCGTTAAGCAGCCATAGTGTGTTTTCTGCATGTGTGACTCTGTTCTGTTTTGTAAGTCAGTTCAAGTGTAACGGTTTTTACATTCCCTCTATAAGTGACACCTTATGAGAAGTGTCCTTTTCTGTGTGACTTATTTCACTTAGAATCGTCTTACCTAAATCCACTCATCATGCTGCTACTAGCCTTATGACATTGATTTCATGGCTGAGTGATATTCCATTGTACATAAGGACCACAACTTTTTTATCCATTTTTCGCTTTCCTGGGATATTTAAGGTGGAAGGAAGTGGAGGTCCTTGTCAACAGAGCAGCCCTAAACTTTGGGGTGCTTGTGTCTTGCTGATTTTCAATTTTCCCACTTTATCCCCCCATGCGTGGAAGTGCCCTATGCTCTCTAAGCTGTGTTTTTTAGATGTTTCAGGACACACCGTACACTTCTCCAGAGTGGCTGTTGGCAATTTACATCCCGCCCATCAGTGTAGCAAGGCTCCCATTTCTCCATGGCCTGTCCTGCATTTCTGGTTTTGACAACTTTTTCAGCATGTCCCTTTTGACCGATGGGAAGCGAGACTTCTTTGTAGCGCTGATTTGCCTTTCCAGGTTGCTTGGTTGGCCAAAAAGGGCGTATGCGTTTTTTCCTGAATATATTCAGGAAAAAACGCATACGCCCTTTTTGGCCAAGGGCATCATTGTCAACGTTTTGCCGCTTTTCATGTGCTTTAAAGGCGATTCGAATCTACCTCCTGAAATCTGTTTCCTGCAATTCTGCCTTGATTTCAAATCCTCTTCTTTGCCTTCCCTCAATATATTTGTGGACGAGAGTTATCATTTATAATTCTGCAGGTTTGTGAATTGCAGTGCCCTGAAGCTCCATTTTACAAGTCGCTTTTTTGGGAGTCGGCCGCAATAGCGCAGGATGTCTTCAGGCCCTGTTCTGGTTCCGGGGGGCGGGCTGAACCTGTGGTTAATTCTTCTTCCTGATGGGAAAATTGAGTGACCTGTGCCTGTCCCAACACCAAGAGCTAGTCTCTCATTGGTTCCCCGTCTTCCCGTTCATCCTCAGGACAAATTGCAACCTGTACGGAACAGGAGGTTAAAGGTGCTGATGCTCCAAGTAGGGAGATTGCTAGTAAAGTGGCTGGAATGGCCAACCCGAGCACAAGGAGATGAGAAATGCGGTGCGTTTTAGAAACCTTTCCCCATCACACGGTGTACCATCTTCTGGGTTTCTCATGCATGTTTTCGATGTAGGAAGATGCCCTTGAACCTGGAGATTTGGGACCCATGCGATGGGTAGCACGCAGTATTACTTTAAAGGGTCTGCGTTTGCTCACCCAACCTCACCGAACCTCTCAGCCCCAAGAGTGTCCACCCTTATGTCTCATCCAGCTGTGGGTCTAGATATGGTCAATCCAGGTTGCATCACAGCCCCTGAACGAATTGTGAAAGAATTTCTCTCTCTTTCCCTGTCTTTGTTTCATGGGTTTTTAAAAGTAATTTCTTTTTATAATGGGGTTTAGCTGCTTTTCACGGCTGTGTTTAGGCCGCTTTACACCCACTTGACACACTAACAGAGAGATATCAATACATAGGTTTTAAGATTATTACTAGTCAGATATATTCTTGTGCGGTGAATCGGGCGTGTTGAGTCCAGTTCTCTGAGCAAGGAGTAGGTCTTGTCTATTCCATAATGGGTTTATGGAACGGTATCTGAGCTAATTTGAAACTCTTGTTTTATGTATCACCCCACCTCACCTTTCCCGTTAAGCAGCCATAGTGTGTTTTCTGCATGTGTGACTCTGTTCTGTTTTGTAATTCAGTTCAAGTGTAACGGTTTTTACATTCCCTCTATAAGTGACACCTTATGAGAAGTGTCCTTTTCTGTGTGACTTATTTCACTTAGAATCGTCTTACCTAAATCCACTCATCATGCTGCTACTAGCCTTATGACATTGATTTCATGGCTGAGTGATATTCCATTGTACATAAGGACCACAACTTTTTTATCCATTTTTCGCTTTCCTGGGATATTTAAGGTGGAAGGAAGTGGAGGTCCTTGTCAACAGAGCAGCCCTAAACTTTGGGGTGCTTGTGTCTTGCTGATTTTCAATTTTCCCACTTTATCCCCCCATGTGTGGAAGTGCCCTATGCTCTCTAAGCTGTGTTTTTTAGATGTTTCAGGACACACCGTACACTTCTCCAGAGTGGCTGTTGGCAATTTACATCCCGCCCATCAGTGTAGCAAGGCTCCCATTTCTCCATGGCCTGTCCTGCATTTCTGGTTTTGACAACTTTTTCAGCATGTCCCTTTTGACCGATGGGAAGCGAGACTTCTTTGTAGCGCTGATTTGCCTTTCCAGGTTGCTTGGTTGGCCAAAAAGGGCGTATGCGTTTTTTCCTGAATATATTCAGGAAAAAACGCATACGCCCTTTTTGGCCAAGGGCATCATTGTCAACGTTTTGCCGCTTTTCATGTGCTTTAAAGGCGATTCGAATCTACCTCCTGAAATCTGTTTCCTGCAATTCTGCCTTGATTTCAAATCCTCTTCTTTGCCTTCCCTCAATATATTTGTGGACGAGAGTTATCATTTATAACTCTGCAGGTTTGTGAATTGCAGTGCCCTGAAGCTCCATTTTACAAGTCGCTTTTTTGGGAGCCGGCCGCAAAAGCGCAGGATGGCTTCAGGCCCTGTTCTGGTTCCGGGGGGCAGGCTGAGCCTGTGGTTAATTCTTCTTCCTGATGGGAAAATAGAGTGACCTGTGCCTGTCCCAACACCAAGAGCTAGTCTCTCATTGGTTCCCCGTCTTCCCGTTCATCCTCAGGACAAATTGCAACCTGTACGGAACAGGAGGTTAAAGGTGCTGATGCTCCAAGTAGGGAGATTGCTAGTAAAGTGGCTGGAATGGCGAACACGAGCACAAGGAGGTGGGAAATGAGGTGCGTTTTAGAAACCTTTCCCCATCACACGGTGTACCATCTTCTGGGTTTCTCATGCATGTTTTCGATGTAGGAAGATGCCCTTGAACCTGGAGATTTGGGACCCATGCGATGGGTAGCACGCAGTATTACTTTAAAGGGTCTGCGTTTGCTCACCCAACCTCACCAAACCTCTCAGCCCCAAGAGTGTCCACCCTTATGTCTCATCCAGCTGTGGGTCTAGATATGGTCAATCCAGGTTGCATCACAGCCCCTGAACGAATTGTGTAAGAATTTCTCTCTCTTTCCCTGTCTTTGTTTCATGGGTTTTTAAAAGTAATTTATTTTTATAATGGGGTTTAGCTGCTTTTCACGTCTGTGTTTAGGCCGCTTTACACCCACTTGACACACTAACAGAGAGATATCAATACATAGGTTTTAAGATTATTACTAGTCAGATATATTCTTGTGCGGTGAATCGGGCGTGTTGAGTCCAGTTCTCTGAGCAAGGAGTAGGTCTTGTCTATTCCATATTGGGTTTATGGAACGGTATCTGAGCTAATTTGAAACTCTTGTTTTATGTATCACCCCACCTCACCTTTCCCGTTAAGCAGCCATAGTGTGTTTTCTGCATGTGTGACTCTGTTCTGTTTTGTAAGTCAGTTCAAGTGTAACGGTTTTTACATTCCCTCTATAAGTGACACCTTATGAGAAGTGTCCTTTTCTGTGTGACTTATTTCACTTAGAATCGTCTTACCTAAATCCACTCATCATGCTGCTACTAGCCTTATGACATTGATTTCATGGCTGAGTGATATTCCATTGTACATAAGGACCACAACTTTTTTATCCATTTTTCGCTTTCCTGGGATATTTAAGGTGGAAGGAAGTGGAGGTCCTTGTCAACAGAGCAGCCCTAAACTTTGGGGTGCTTGTGTCTTGCTGATTTTCAATTTTCCCACTTTATCCCCCCATGCGTGGAAGTGCCCTATGCTCTCTAAGCTGTGTTTTTTAGATGTTTCAGGACACACCGTACACTTCTCCAGAGTGGCTGTTGGCAATTTACATCCCGCCCATCAGTGTAGCAAGGCTCCCATTTCTCCATGGCCTGTCCTGCATTTCTGGTTTTGACAACTTTTTCAGCATGTCCCTTTTGACCGATGGGAAGCGAGACTTCTTTGTAGCGCTGATTTGCCTTTCCAGGTTGCTTGGTTGGCCAAAAAGGGCGTATGCGTTTTTTCCTGAATATATTCAGGAAAAAACGCATACGCCCTTTTTGGCCAAGGGCATCATTGTCAACGTTTTGCCGCTTTTCATGTGCTTTAAAGGCGATTCGAATCTACCTCCTGAAATCTGTTTCCTGCAATTCTGCCTTGATTTCAAATCCTCTTCTTTGCCTTCCCTCAATATATTTGTGGACGAGAGTTATCATTTATAATTCTGCAGGTTTGTGAATTGCAGTGCCCTGAAGCTCCATTTTACAAGTCGCTTTTTTGGGAGTCGGCCGCAATAGTGCAGGATGTCTTCAGGCCCTGTTCTGGTTCCGGGGGGCGGGCTGAACCTGTGGTTAATTCTTCTTCCTGATGGGAAAATTGAGTGACCTGTGCCTGTCCCAACACCAAGAGCTAGTCTCTCATTGGTTCCCCGTCTTCCCGTTCATCCTCAGGACAAATTGCAACCTGTACGGAACAGGAGGTTAAAGGTGCTGATGCTCCAAGTAGGGAGATTGCTAGTAAAGTGGCTGGAATGGCCAACCCGAGCACAAGGAGGTGGGAAATGCGGTGCGTTTTAGAAACCTTTCCCCATCACACGGTGTACCATCTTCTGGGTTTCTCATGCATGTTTTCGATGTAGGAAGATGCCCTTGAACCTGGAGATTTGGGACCCATGCGATGGGTAGCACGCAGTATTACTTTAAAGGGTCTGCGTTTGCTCACCCAACCTCACCAAACCTCTCAGCCCCAAGAGTGTCCACCCTTATGTCTCATCCAGCTGTGGGTCTAGATATGGTCAATCCAGGTTGCATCACAGCCCCTGAACGAATTGTGTAAGAATTTCTCTCTCTTTCCCTGTCTTTGTTTCATGGGTTTTTAAAAGTAATTTATTTTTATAATGGGGTTTAGCTGCTTTTCACGGCTGTGTTTATGCCACCTTACACACACTTGACACACTAACAGAGAGATATCAATACATAGGTTTTAAGATTATTACTAGTCAGATATATTCTTGTGCGGTGAATCGGGCGTGTTGAGTCCAGTTCTCTGAGCAAGGAGTAGGTATTGTCTATTCCATATTGGGTTTATGGAACTGTATCTGAGCTAATTTGAAACTCTTGTTTTATGTATCACCCCACCTCACCTTTCCCGTTAAGCAGCCATAGTGTGTTTTCTGCATGTGTGACTCTGTTCTGTTTTGTAATTCAGTTCAAGTGAAACGGTTTTTACATTCCCTCTATAAGTGACACCTTATGAGAAGTGTCCTTTTCTGTGTGACTTATTTCACTTAGAATCGTCTTACCTAAATCCACTCATCATGCTGCTACTAGCCTTATGACATTGATTTCATGGCTGAGTGATATTCCATTGTACATAAGGACCACAACTTTTTTATCCATTTTTCGCTTTCCTGGGATATTTAAGGTGGAATGAAGTGGAGGTCCTTGTCAACAGAGCAGCCCTAAACTTTCGGGTGCTTGTGTCTTGCTGATTTTCAATTTTCCCACTTTATCCCCCCATGCGTGGAAGTGCCCTATGCTCTCTAAGCTGTGTTTTTTAGATGTTTCAGGACACACCGTACACTTCTCCAGAGTGGCTGTTGGCAATTTACATCCCGCCCATCAGTGTAGCAAGGCTCCCATTTCTCCATGGCCTGTCCTGCATTTCTGGTTTTGACACTTTTTTCAGCCTGTCCCTTTTGACCGATGGGAAGCGAGACTTCTTTGTAGCGCTGATTTGCCTTTCCAGGTTGCTTGGTAGGCCAAAAAGGGCGTATGCGTTTTCTCCTGAATATATTCAGGAAAAAACGCATACGCCCTTTTTGGCCAAGGTCATCATTGTCAACGTTTTGCCGCTTTTCATGTGCTTTAAAGGCGATTCGAATCTACCTCCTGAAATCTGTTTCCTGCAATTCTGCCTTGATTTCAAATCCTCTTCTTTGCCTTCCCTCAATATATTTGTGGACGAGAGTTATCATTTATAACTCTGCAGGTTTGTGAATTGCAGTGCCCTGAAGCTGCATTTTACAAGTCGCTTTTTTGGGAGCCGGCCGCAAAAGCGCAGGATGGCTTCAGGCCCTGTTCTGGTTCCGGGGGGCAGGCTGAGCCTGTGGTTAATTCTTCTTCCTGATGGGAAAATAGAGTGACCTGTGACTGTCCCAACACCAAGAGCTAGTCTCTCATTGGTTTCCCGTCTTCCCGTTCATCCTCAGGACAAATTGCAACCTGTACGGAACAGGAGGTTAAAGGTGCTGATGCTCCAAGTAGGGAGATTGCTAGTAAAGTGGCTGGAATGGCGAACACGAGCACAAGGAGGTGAGAAATGAGGTGCGTTTTAGAAACCTTTCCCCATCACACGGTGTACCATCTTCTGGGTTTCTCATGCATGTTTTCGATGTAGGAAGATGCCCTTGAACCTGGAGATTTGGGACCCATGCGATGGGTAGCACGCAGTATTACTTTAAAGGGTCTGCGTTTGCTCACCCAACCTCACCAAACCTCTCAGCCCCAAGAGTGTCCACCCTTATGTCTCATCCAGCTGTGGGTCTAGATATGGTCAATCCAGGTTGCATCACAGCCCCTGAACGAATTGTGTAAGAATTTCTCTCTCTTTCCCTGTCTTTGTTTCATGGGTTTTTAAAAGTAATTTATTTTTATAATGGGGTTTAGCTGCTTTTCACGGCTGTGTTTAGGCCGCTTTACACCCACTTGACACACTAACAGAGAGATATCAATACATAGGTTTTAAGATTATTACTAGTCAGATATATTCTTGTGCGGTGAATCGGGCGTGTTGAGTCCAGTTCTCTGAGCAAGGAGTAGGTATTGTCTATTCCATATTGGGTTTATGGAACGGTATCTGAGCTAATTTGAAACTCTTGTTTTATGTATCACCCCACCTCACCTTTCCCGTTAAGCAGCCATAGTGTGTTTTCTGCATGTGTGACTCTGTTCTGTTTTGTAATTCAGTTCAAGTGAAACGGTTTTTACATTCCCTCTATAAGTGACACCTTATGAGAAGTGTCCTTTTCTGTGTGACTTATTTCACTTAGAATCGTCTTACCTAAATCCACTCATCATGCTGCTACTAGCCTTATGACATTGATTTCATGGCTGAGTGATATTCCATTGTACATAAGGACCACAACTTTTTTATCCATTTTTCGCTTTCCTGGGATATTTAAGGTGGAAAGAAGTGGAGGTCCTTGTCAACAGAGCAGCCCTAAACTTTGGGGTGCTTGTGTCTTGCTGATTTTCAATTTTCCCACTTTATCCCCCCATGTGTGGAAGTGCCCTATGCTCTCTAAGCTGTGTTTTTTAGATGTTTCAGGACACACCGTACACTTCTCCAGAGTGGCTGTTGGCAATTTACATCCCGCCCATCAGTGTAGCAAGGCTCCCATTTCTCCATGGCCTGTCCTGCATTTCTGGTTTTGACACTTTTTTCAGCATGTCCCTTTTGACCGATGGGAAGCGAGACTTCTTTGGAGCGCTGATTTGCCTTTCCAGGTTGCTTGGTTGGCCAAAAAGGGCGTATGCGTTTTTTCCTGAATATATTCAGGAAAAAACGCATACGCCCTTTTTGGCCAAGGTCATCATTGTCAACGTTTTGCCGCTTTTCATGTGCTTTAATGGCGATTCGAATCTACCTCCTGAAATCTGTTTCCTGCAATTCTGCCTTGATTTCAAATCCTCTTCTTTGCCTTCCCTCAATATATTTGTGGACGAGAGTTATCATTTATAACTCTGCAGGTTTGTGAATTGCAGTGCCCTGAAGCTGCATTTTACAAGTCGCTTTTTTGGGAGCCGGCCGCAAAAGCGCAGGATGGCTTCAGGCCCTGTTCTGGTTCCGGGGGGCAGGCTGAGCCTGTGGTTAATTCTTCTTCCTGATGGGAAAATAGAGTGACCTGTGCCTGTCCCAACACCAAGAGCTAGTCTCTCATTGGTTCCCCGTCTTCCCGTTCATCCTCAGGACAAATTGCAACCTGTACGGAACAGGAGGTTAAAGGTGCTGATGCTCCAAGTAGGGAGATTGCTAGTAAAGTGGCTGGAATGGCGAACACGAGCACAAGGAGGTGAGAAATGAGGTGCGTTTTAGAAACCTTTCCCCATCACACGGTGTACCATCTTCTGGGTTTCTCATGCATGTTTTCGATGTAGGAAGATGCCCTTGAACCTGGAGATTTGGGACCCATGCGATGGGTAGCACGCAGTATTACTTTAAAGGGTCTGCGTTTGCTCACCCAACCTCACCAAACCTCTCAGCCCCAAGAGTGTCCACCCTTATGTCTCATCCAGCTGTGGGTCTAGATATGGTCAATCCAGGTTGCATCACAGCCCCTGAACGAATTGTGTAAGAATTTCTCTCTCTTTCCCTGTCTTTGTTTCATGGGTTTTTAAAAGTAATTTATTTTTATAATGGGGTTTAGCTGCTTTTCACGGCTGTGTTTAGGCCGCTTTACACCCACTTGACACACTAACAGAGAGATATCAATACATAGGTTTTAAGATTATTACTAGTCAGATATATTCTTGTGCGGTGAATCGGGCGTGTTGAGTCCAGTTCTCTGAGCAAGGAGTAGGTATTGTCTATTCCATATTGGGTTTATGGAACGGTATCTGAGCTAATTTGAAACTCTTGTTTTATGTATCACCCCACCTCACCTTTCCCGTTAAGCAGCCATAGTGTGTTTTCTGCATGTGTGACTCTGTTCTGTTTTGTAATTCAGTTCAAGTGAAACGGTTTTTACATTCCCTCTATAAGTGACACCTTATGAGAAGTGTCCTTTTCTGTGTGACTTATTTCACTTAGAATCGTCTTACCTAAATCCACTCATCATGCTGCTACTAGCCTTATGACATTGATTTCATGGCTGAGTGATATTCCATTGTACATAAGGACCACAACTTTTTTATCCATTTTTCGCTTTCCTGGGATATTTAAGGTGGAAAGAAGTGGAGGTCCTTGTCAACAGAGCAGCCCTAAACTTTGGGGTGCTTGTGTCTTGCTGATTTTCAATTTTCCCACTTTATCCCCCCATGTGTGGAAGTGCCCTATGCTCTCTAAGCTGTGTTTTTTAGATGTTTCAGGACACACCGTACACTTCTCCAGAGTGGCTGTTGGCAATTTACATCCCGCCCATCAGTGTAGCAAGGCTCCCATTTCTCCATGGCCTGTCCTGCATTTCTGGTTTTGACACTTTTTTCAGCATGTCCCTTTTGACCGATGGGAAGCGAGACTTCTTTGGAGCGCTGATTTGCCTTTCCAGGTTGCTTGGTTGGCCAAAAAGGGCGTATGCGTTTTTTCCTGAATATATTCAGGAAAAAACGCATACGCCCTTTTTGGCCAAGGTCATCATTGTCAACGTTTTGCCGCTTTTCATGTGCTTTAATGGCGATTCGAATCTACCTCCTGAAATCTGTTTCCTGCAATTCTGCCTTGATTTCAAATCCTCTTCTTTGCCTTCCCTCAATATATTTGTGGACGAGAGTTATCATTTATAACTCTGCAGGTTTGTGAATTGCAGTGCCCTGAAGCTGCATTTTACAAGTCGCTTTTTTGGGAGCCGGCCGCAAAAGCGCAGGATGGCTTCAGGCCCTGTTCTGGTTCCGGGGGGCAGGCTGAGCCTGTGGTTAATTCTTCTTCCTGATGGGAAAATAGAGTGACCTGTGCCTGTCCCAACACCAAGAGCTAGTCTCTCATTGGTTCCCCGTCTTCCCGTTCATCCTCAGGACAAATTGCAACCTGTACGGAACAGGAGGTTAAAGGTGCTGATGCTCCAAGTAGGGAGATTGCTAGTAAAGTGGCTGGAATGGCGAACACGAGCACAAGGAGGTGAGAAATGAGGTGCGTTTTAGAAACCTTTCCCCATCACACGGTGTACCATCTTCTGGGTTTCTCATGCATGTTTTCGATGTAGGAAGATGCCCTTGAACCTGGAGATTTGGGACCCATGCGATGGGTAGCACGCAGTATTACTTTAAAGGGTCTGCGTTTGCTCACCCAACCTCACCAAACCTCTCAGCCCCAAGAGTGTCCACCCTTATGTCTCATCCAGCTGTGGGTCTAGATATGGTCAATCCAGGTTGCATCACAGCCCCTGAACGAATTGTGTAAGAATTTCTCTCTCTTTCCCTGTCTTTGTTTCATGGGTTTTTAAAAGTAATTTATTTTTATAATGGGGTTTAGCTGCTTTTCACGGCTGTGTTTATGCCGCCTTACACACACTTGACACACTAACAGAGAGATATCAATACATAGGTTTTAAGATTATTACTAGTCAGATATATTCTTGTGCGGTGAATCGGGCGTGTTGAGTCCAGTTCTCTGAGCAAGGAGTAGGTATTGTCTATTCCATATTGGGTTTATGGAACGGTATCTGAGCTAATTTGAAACTCTTGTTTTATGTATCACCCCACCTCACCTTTCCCGTTAAGCAGCCATAGTGTGTTTTCTGCATGTGTGATTCTGTTCTGTTTTGTAATTCAGTTCAAGTGAAACGGTTTTTACATTCCCTCTATAAGTGACACCTTATGAGAAGTGTCCTTTTCTGTGTGACTTATTTCACTTAGAATCGTCTTACCTAAATCCACTCATCATGCTGCTACTAGCCTTATGACATTGATTTCATGGCTGAGTGATATTCCATTGTACATAAGGACCACAACTTTTTTATCCATTTTTCGCTTTCCTGGGATATTTAAGGTGGAATGAAGTGGAGGTCCTTGTCAACAGAGCAGCCCTAAACTTTGGGGTGCTTGTGTCTTGCTGATTTTCAATTTTCCCACTTTATCCCCCCATGTGTGGAAGTGCCCTATGCTCTCTAAGCTGTGTTTTTTAGATGTTTCAGGACACACCGTACACTTCTCCAGAGTGGCTGTTGGCAATTTACATCCCGCCCATCAGTGTAGCAAGGCTCCCATTTCTCCATGGCCTGTCCTGCATTTCTGGTTTTGACACTTTTTTCAGCATGTCCCTTTTGACCGATGGGAAGCGAGACTTCTTTGTAGCGCTGATTTGCCTTTCCAGGTTGCTTGGTTGGCCAAAAAGGGCGTATGCGTTTTTTCCTGAATATATTCAGGAAAAAACGCATACGCCCTTTTTGGCCAAGGGCATCATTGTCAACGTTTTGCCGCTTTTCATGTGCTTTAAAGGCGATTCGAATCTACCTCCTGAAATCTGTTTCCTGCAATTCTGCCTTGATTTCAAATCCTCTTCTTTGCCTTCCCTCAATATATTTGTGGACGAGAGTTATCATTTATAACTCTGCAGGTTTGTGAATTGCAGTGCCCTGAAGCTGCATTTTACAAGTCGCTTTTTTGGGAGCCGGCCGCAAAAGCGCAGGATGGCTTCAGGCCCTGTTCTGGTTCCGGGGGGCAGGCTGAGCCTGTGGTTAATTCTTCTTCCTGATGGGAAAATAGAGTGACCTGTGCCTGTCCCAACACCAAGAGCTAGTCTCTCATTGGTTCCCCGTCTTCCCGTTCATCCTCAGGACAAATTGCAACCTGTACGGAACAGGAGGTTAAAGGTGCTGATGCTCCAAGTAGGGAGATTGCTAGTAAAGTGGCTGGAATGGCGAACACGAGCACAAGGAGGTGAGAAATGAGGTGCGTTTTAGAAACCTTTCCCCATCACACGGTGTACCATCTTCTGGGTTTCTCATGCATGTTTTCGATGTAGGAAGATGCCCTTGAACCTGGAGATTTGGGACCCATGCGATGGGTAGCACGCAGTATTACTTTAAAGGGTCTGCGTTTGCTCACCCAACCTCACCAAACCTCTCAGCCTCAAGAGTGTCCACCCTTATGTCTCATCCAGCTGTGGGTCTAGATATGGTCAATCCAGGTTGCATCACAGCCCCTGAACGAATTGTGGAAGAATTTCTCTCTCTTTCCCTGTCTTTGTTTCATGGGTTTTTAAAAGTAATTTATTTTTATAATGGGGTTTAGCTGCTTTTCACGGCTGTGTTTAGGCCGCTTTACACCCACTTGACACACTAACAGAGAGATATCAATACATAGGTTTTAAGATTATTACTAGTCAGATATATTCTTGTGCGGTGAATCGGGCGTGTTGAGTCCAGTTCTCTGAGCAAGGAGTAGGTATTGTCTATTCCATATTGGGTTTATGGAACGGTATCTGAGCTAATTTGAAACTCTTGTTTTATGTATCACCCCACCTCACCTTTCCCGTTAAGCAGCCATAGTGTGTTTTCTGCATGTGTGACTCTGTTCTGTTTTGTAATTCAGTTCATGTGAAACGGTTTTTACATTCCCTCTATAAGTGACACCTTATGAGAAGTGTCCTTTTCTGTGTGACTTATTTCACTTAGAATCGTCTTACCTAAATCCACTCATCATGCTGCTACTAGCCTTATGACATTGATTTCATGGCTGAGTGATATTCCATTGTACATAATGACCACAACTTTTTTATCCATTTTTCGCTTTCCTGGGATATTTAAGGTGGAATGAAGTGGAGGTCCTTGTCAACAGAGCAGCCCTAAACTTTCGGGTGCTTGTGTCTTGCTGATTTTCAATTTTCCCACTTTATCCCCCCATGTGTGGAAGTGCCCTATGCTCTCTAAGCTGTGTTTTTTAGATGTTTCAGGACACACCGTACACTTCTCCAGAGTGGCTGTTGGCAATTTACATCCCGCCCATCAGTGTAGCAAGGCTCCCATTTCTCCATGGCCTGTCCTGCATTTCTGGTTTTGACACTTTTTTCAGCCTGTCCCTTTTGACCGATGGGAAGCGAGACTTCTTTGTAGCGCTGATTTGCCTTTCCAGGTTGCTTGGTTGGCCAAAAAGGGCGTATGCGTTTTTTCCTGAATATATTCAGGAAAAAACGCATACGCCCTTTTTGGCCAAGGTCATCATTGTCAACGTTTTGCCGCTTTTCATGTGCTTTAAAGGCGATTCGAATCTACCTCCTGAAATCTGTTTCCTGCAATTCTGCCTTGATTTCAAATCCTCTTCTTTGCCTTCCCTCAATATATTTGTGGACGAGAGTTATCATTTATAATTCTGCAGGTTTGTGAATTGCAGTGCCCTGAAGCTGCATTTTACAAGTCGCTTTTTTGGGAGCCGGCCGCAAAAGCGCAGGATGGCTTCAGGCCCTGTTCTGGTTCCGGGGGGCAGGCTGAGCCTGTGGTTAATTCTTCTTCCTGATGGGAAAATAGAGTGACCTGTGACTGTCCCAACACCAAGAGCTAGTCTCTCATTGGTTTCCCGTCTTCCCGTTCATCCTCAGGACAAATTGCAACCTGTACGGAACAGGAGGTTAAAGGTGCTGATGCTCCAAGTAGGGAGATTGCTAGTAAAGTGGCTGGAATGGCGAACACGAGCACAAGGAGGTGAGAAATGAGGTGCGTTTTAGAAACCTTTCCCCATCACACGGTGTACCATCTTCTGGGTTTCTCATGCATGTTTTCGATGTAGGAAGATGCCCTTGAACCTGGAGATTTGGGACCCATGCGATGGGTAGCACGCAGTATTACTTTAAAGGGTCTGCGTTTGCTCACCCAACCTCACCAAACCTCTCAGCCCCAAGAGTGTCCACCCTTATGTCTCATCCAGCTGTGGGTCTAGATATGGTCAATCCAGGTTGCATCACAGCCCCTGAACGAATTGTGTAAGAATTTCTCTCTCTTTCCCTGTCTTTGTTTCATGGGTTTTTAAAAGTAATTTATTTTTATAATGGGGTTTAGCTGCTTCTCACGGCGGTGTTTAGGCCGCTTTACACCCACTTGACACACTAACAGAGAGATATCAATACATAGGTTTTAAGATTATTACTAGTCAGATATATTCTTGTGCGGTGAATCGGGCGTGTTGAGTCCAGTTCTCTGAGCAAGGAGTAGGTATTGTCTATTCCATATTGGGTTTATGGAACGGTATCTGAGCTAATTTGAAACTCTTGTTTTATGTATCACCCCACCTCACCTTTCCCGTTAAGCAGCCATAGTGTGTTTTCTGCATGTGTGACTCTGTTCTGTTTTGTAATTCAGTTCAAGTGAAACGGTTTTTACATTCCCTCTATAAGTGACACCTTATGAGAAGTGTCCTTTTCTGTGTGACTTATTTCACTTAGAATCGTCTTACCTAAATCCACTCATCATGCTGCTACTAGCCTTATGACATTGATTTCATGGCTGAGTGATATTCCATTGTACATAAGGACCACAACTTTTTTATCCATTTTTCGCTTTCCTGGGATATTTAAGGTGGAATGAAGTGGAGGTCCTTGTCAACAGAGCAGCCCTAAACTTTGGGGTGCTTGTGTCTTGCTGATTTTCAATTTTCCCACTTTATCCCCCCATGTGTGGAAGTGCCCTATGCTCTCTAAGCTGTGTTTTTTAGATGTTTCAGGACACACCGTACACTTCTCCAGAGTGGCTGTTGGCAATTTACATCCCGCCCATCAGTGTAGGAAGGCTCCCATTTCTCTATGGCCTGTCCTGCATTTCTGGTTTTGACACTTTTTTCAGCATGTCCCTTTTGACCGATGGGAAGCGAGACTTCTTTGTAGCGCTGATTTGCCTTTCCAGGTTGCTTGGTTGGCCAAAAAGGGCGTATGCGTTTTTTCCTGAATATATTCAGGAAAAAACGCATACGCCCTTTTTGGCCAAGGTCATCATTGTCAACGTTTTGCCGCTTTTCATGTGCTTTAAAGGCGATTCGAATCTACCTCCTGAAATCTGTTTCCTGCAATTCTGCCTTGATTTCAAATCCTCTTCTTTGCCTTCCCTCAATATATTTGTGGACGAGAGTTATCATTTATAACTCTGCAGGTTTGTGAATTGCAGTGCCCTGAAGCTGCATTTTACAGGTCGCTTTTTTGGGAGCCGGCCGCAAAAGCGCAGGATGGCTTCAGGCCCTGTTCTGGTTCCGGGGGGCAGGCTGAGCCTGTGGTTAATTCTTCTTCCTGATGGGAAAATAGAGTGACCTGTGACTGTCCCAACACCAAGAGCTAGTCTCTCATTGGTTTCCCGTCTTCCCGTTCATCCTCAGGACAAATTGCAACCTGTACGGAACAGGAGGTTAAAGGTGCTGATGCTCCAAGTAGGGAGATTGCTAGTAAAGTGGCTGGAATGGCGAACACGAGCACAAGGAGGTGAGAAATTAGGTGCGTTTTAGAAACCTTTCCCCATCACACGGTGTACCATCTTCTGGGTTTCTCATGCATGTTTTCGATGTAGGAAGATGCCCTTGAACCTGGAGATTTGGGACCCATGCGATGGGTAGCACGCAGTATTACTTTAAAGGGTCTGCGTTTGCTCACCCAACCTCACCAAACTTCTCAGCCCCAAGAGTGTCCACCCTTATGTCTCATCCAGCTGTGGGTCTAGATATGGTCAATCCAGGTTGCATCACAGCCCCTGAACGAATTGTGTAAGAATTTCTCTCTCTTTCCCTGTCTTTGTTTCATGGGTTTTTAAAAGTAATTTATTTTTATAATGGGGTTTAGCTGCTTTTCACGGCTGTGTTTAGGCCGCTTTACACCCACTTGACACACTAACAGAGAGATATCAATACATAGGTTTTAAGATTATTACTAGTCAGATATATTCTTGTGCGGTGAATCGGGCGTGTTGAGTCCAGTTCTCTGAGCAAGGAGTAGGTCTTGTCTATTCCATATTGGGTTTATGGAACGGTATCTGAGCTAATTTGAAACTCTTGTTTTATGTATCACCCCACCTCACCTTTCCCGTTAAGCAGCCATAGTGTGTTTTCTGCATGTGTGACTCTGTTCTGTTTTGTAATTCAGTTCAAGTGTAACGGTTTTTACATTCCCTCTATAAGTGACACCTTAGGAGAAGTGTCCTTTTCTGTGTGACTTATTTCACTTAGAATCGTCTTACCTAAATCCACTCATCATGCTGCTACTAGCCTTATGACATTGATTTCATGGCTGAGTGATATTCCATTGTACATAAGGACCACAACTTTTTTATCCATTTTTCGCTTTCCTGGGATATTTAAGGTGGAAGGAAGTGGAGGTCCTTGTCAACAGAGCAGCCCTAAACTTTGGGGTGCTTGTGTCTTGCTGATTTTCAATTTTCCCACTTTATCCCCCCATGCGTGGAAGTGCCCTATGCTCTCTAAGCTGTGTTTTTTAGATGTTTCAGGACACACCGTACACTTCTCCAGAGTGGCTGTTGGCAATTTACATCCCGCCCATCAGTGTAGCAAGGCTCCCATTTCTCCATGGCCTGTCCTGCATTTCTGGTTTTGACAACTTTTTCAGCATGTCCCTTTTGACCGATGGGAAGCGAGACTTCTTTGTAGCGCTGATTTGCCTTTCCAGGTTGCTTGGTTGGCCAAAAAGGGCGTATGCGTTTTTTCCTGAATATATTCAGGAAAAAACGCATACGCCCTTTTTGGCCAAGGGCATCATTGTCAACGTTTTGCCGCTTTTCATGTGCTTTAAAGGCGATTCGAATCTACCTCCTGAAATCTGTTTCCTGCAATTCTGCCTTGATTTCAAATCCTCTTCTTTGCCTTCCCTCAATATATTTGTGGACGAGAGTTATCATTTATAACTCTGCAGGTTTGTGAATTGCAGTGCCCTGAAGCTCCATTTTACAAGTCGCTTTTTTGGGAGCCGGCCGCAAAAGCGCAGGATGGCTTCAGGCCCTGTTCTGGTTCCGGGGGGCAGGCTGAGCCTGTGGTTAATTCTTCTTCCTGATGGGAAAATAGAGTGACCTGTGCCTGTCCCAACACCAAGAGCTAGTCTCTCATTGGTTCCCCGTCTTCCCGTTCATCCTCAGGACAAATTGCAACCTGTACGGAACAGGAGGTTAAAGGTGCTGATGCTCCAAGTAGGGAGATTGCTAGTAAAGTGGCTGGAATGGCGAACACGAGCACAAGGAGGTGGGAAATGAGGTGCGTTTTAGAAACCTTTCCCCATCACACGGTGTACCATCTTCTGGGTTTCTCATGCATGTTTTCGATGTAGGAAGATGCCCTTGAACCTGGAGATTTGGGACCCATGCGATGGGTAGCACGCAGTATTACTTTAAAGGGTCTGCGTTTGCTCACCCAACCTCACCAAACCTCTCAGCCCCAAGAGTGTCCACCCTTATGTCTCATCCAGCTGTGGGTCTAGATATGGTCAATGCAGGTTGCATCACAGCCCCTGAACGAATTGTGTAAGAATTTCTCTCTCTTTCCCTGTCTTTGTTTCATGGGTTTTTAAAAGTAATTTATTTTTATAATGGGGTTTAGCTGCTTTTCACGGCTGTGTTTATGCCACCTTACACACACTTGACACACTAACAGAGAGATATCAATACATAGGTTTTAAGATTATTACTAGTCAGATATATTCTTGTGCGGTGAATCGGGCGTGTTGAGTCCAGTTCTCTGAGCAAGGAGTAGGTATTGTCTATTCCATATTGGGTTTATGGAACGGTATCTGAGCTAATTTGAAACTCTTGTTTTATGTATCACCCCACCTCACCTTTCCCGTTAAGCAGCCATAGTGTGTTTTCTGCATGTGTGACTCTGTTCTGTTTTGTAATTCAGTTCAAGTGAAACGGTTTTTACATTCCCTCTATAAGTGACACCTTATGAGAAGTGTCCTTTTCTGTGTGACTTATTTCACTTAGAATCGTCTTACCTAAATCCACTCATCATGCTGCTACTAGCCTTATGACATTGATTTCATGGCTGAGTGATATTCCATTGTACATAAGGACCACAACTTTTTTATCCATTTTTCGCTTTCCTGGGATATTTAAGGTGGAATGAAGTGGAGGTCCTTGTCAACAGAGCAGCCCTAAACTTTCGGGTGCTTGTGTCTTGCTGATTTTCAATTTTCCCACTTTATCCCCCCATGTGTGGAAGTGCCCTATGCTCTCTAAGCTGTGTTTTTTAGATGTTTCAGGACACACCGTACACTTCTCCAGAGTGGCTGTTGGCAATTTACATCCCGCCCATCAGTGTAGCAAGGCTCCCATTTCTCCATGGCCTGTCCTGCATTTCTGGTTTTGACACTTTTTTCAGCCTGTCCCTTTTGACCGATGGGAAGCGAGACTTCTTTGTAGCGCTGATTTGCCTTTCCAGGTTGCTTGGTTGGCCAAAAAGGGCGTATGCGTTTTTTCCTGAATATATTCAGGAAAAAACGCATACGCCCTTTTTGGCCAAGGTCATCATTGTCAACGTTTTGCCGCTTTTCATGTGCTTTAAAGGCGATTCGAATCTACCTCCTGAAATCTGTTTCCTGCAATTCTGCCTTGATTTCAAATCCTCTTCTTTGCCTTCCCTCAATGTATTTGTGGACGAGAGTTATCATTTATAATTCTGCAGGTTTGTGAATTGCAGTGCCCTGAAGCTGCATTTTACAAGTCGCTTTTTTGGGAGCCGGCCGCAAAAGCGCAGGATGGCTTCAGGCCCTGTTCTGGTTCCGGGGGGCAGGCTGAGCCTGTGGTTAATTCTTCTTCCTGATGGGAAAATAGAGTGACCTGTGACTGTCCCAACACCAAGAGCTAGTCTCTCATTGGTTTCCCGTCTTCCCGTTCATCCTCAGGACAAATTGCAACCTGTACGGAACAGGAGGTTAAAGGTGCTGATGCTCCAAGTAGGGAGATTGCTAGTAAAGTGGCTGGAATGGCGAACACGAGCACAAGGAGGTGAGAAATGAGGTGCGTTTTAGAAACCTTTCCCCATCACACGGTGTACCATCTTCTGGGTTTCTCATGCATGTTTTCGATGTAGGAAGATGCCCTTGAACCTGGAGATTTGGGACCCATGCGATGGGTAGCACGCAGTATTACTTTAAAGGGTCTGCGTTTGCTCACCCAACCTCACCAAACCTCTCAGCCCCAAGAGTGTCCACCCTTATGTCTCATCCAGCTGTGGGTCTAGATATGGTCAATCCAGGTTGCATCACAGCCCCTGAACGAATTGTGTAAGAATTTCTCTCTCTTTCCCTGTCTTTGTTTCATGGGTTTTTAAAAGTAATTTATTTTTATAATGGGGTTTAGCTGCTTCTCACGGCTGTGTTTAGGCCGCTTTACACCCACTTGACACACTAACAGAGAGATATCAATACATAGGTTTTAAGATTATTACTAGTCAGATATATTCTTGTGCGGTGAATCGGGCGTGTTGAGTCCAGTTCTCTGAGCAAGGAGTAGGTATTGTCTATTCCATATTGGGTTTATGGAACGGTATCTGAGCTAATTTGAAACTCTTGTTTTATGTATCACCCCACCTCACCTTTCCCGTTAAGCAGCCATAGTGTGTTTTCTGCATGTGTGACTCTGTTCTGTTTTGTAATTCAGTTCAAGTGAAACGGTTTTTACATTCCCTCTATAAGTGACACCTTATGAGAAGTGTCCTTTTCTGTGTGACTTATTTCACTTAGAATCGTCTTACCTAAATCCACTCATCATGCTGCTACTAGCCTTATGACATTGATTTCATGGCTGAGTGATATTCCATTGTACATAAGGACCACAACTTTTTTATCCATTTTTCGCTTTCCTGGGATATTTAAGGTGGAATGAAGTGGAGGTCCTTGTCAACAGAGCAGCCCTAAACTTTGGGGTGCTTGTGTCTTGCTGATTTTCAATTTTCCCACTTTATCCCCCCATGTGTGGAAGTGCCCTATGCTCTCTAAGCTGTGTTTTTTAGATGTTTCAGGACACACCGTACACTTCTCCAGAGTGGCTGTTGGCAATTTACATCCCGCCCATCAGTGTAGCAAGGCTCCCATTTCTCTATGGCCTGTCCTGCATTTCTGGTTTTGACACTTTTTTCAGCATGTCCCTTTTGACCGATGGGAAGCGAGACTTCTTTGTAGCGCTGATTTGCCTTTCCAGGTTGCTTGGTTGGCCAAAAAGGGCGTATGCGTTTTTTCCTGAATATATTCAGGAAAAAACGCATACGCCCTTTTTGGCCAAGGTCATCATTGTCAACGTTTTGCCGCTTTTCATGTGCTTTAAAGGCGATTCGAATCTACCTCCTGAAATCTGTTTCCTGCAATTCTGCCTTGATTTCAAATCCTCTTCTTTGCCTTCCCTCAATATATTTGTGGACGAGAGTTATCATTTATAACTCTGCAGGTTTGTGAATTGCAGTGCCCTGAAGCTGCATTTTACAGGTCGCTTTTTTGGGAGCCGGCCGCAAAAGCGCAGGATGGCTTCAGGCCCTGTTCTGGTTCCGGGGGGCAGGCTGAGCCTGTGGTTAATTCTTCTTACTGATGGGAAAATAGAGTGACCTGTGACTGTCCCAACACCAAGAGCTAGTCTCTCATTGGTTTCCCGTCTTCCCGTTCATCCTCAGGACAAATTGCAACCTGTACGGAACAGGAGGTTAAAGGTGCTGATGCTCCAAGTAGGGAGATTGCTAGTAAAGTGGCTGGAATGGCGAACACGAGCACAAGGAGGTGAGAAATTAGGTGCGTTTTAGAAACCTTTCCCCATCACACGGTGTACCATCTTCTGGGTTTCTCATGCATGTTTTCGATGTAGGAAGATGCCCTTGAACCTGGAGATTTGGGACCCATGCGATGGGTAGCACGCAGTATTACTTTAAAGGGTCTGCGTTTGCTCACCCAACCTCACCAAACTTCTCAGCCCCAAGAGTGTCCACCCTTATGTCTCATCCAGCTGTGGGTCTAGATATGGTCAATCCAGGTTGCATCACAGCCCCTGAACGAATTGTGTAAGAATTTCTCTCTCTTTCCCTGTCTTTGTTTCATGGGTTTTTAAAAGTAATTTATTTTTATAATGGGGTTTAGCTGCTTTTCACGGCTGTGTTTAGGCCGCTTTACACCCACTTGACACACTAACAGAGAGATATCAATACATAGGTTTTAAGATTATTACTAGTCAGATATATTCTTGTGCGGTGAATCGGGCGTGTTGAGTCCAGTTCTCTGAGCAAGGAGTAGGTCTTGTCTATTCCATATTGGGTTTATGGAACGGTATCTGAGCTAATTTGAAACTCTTGTTTTATGTATCACCCCACCTCACCTTTCCCGTTAAGCAGCCATAGTGTGTTTTCTGCATGTGTGACTCTGTTCTGTTTTGTAATTCAGTTCAAGTGTAACGGTTTTTACATTCCCTCTATAAGTGACACCTTAGGAGAAGTGTCCTTTTCTGTGTGACTTATTTCACTTAGAATCGTCTTACCTAAATCCACTCATCATGCTGCTACTAGCCTTATGACATTGATTTCATGGCTGAGTGATATTCCATTGTACATAAGGACCACAACTTTTTTATCCATTTTTCGCTTTCCTGGGATATTTAAGGTGGAAGGAAGTGGAGGTCCTTGTCAACAGAGCAGCCCTAAACTTTGGGGTGCTTGTGTCTTGCTGATTTTCAATTTTCCCACTTTATCCCCCCATGCGTGGAAGTGCCCTATGCTCTCTAAGCTGTGTTTTTTAGATGTTTCAGGACACACCGTACACTTCTCCAGAGTGGCTGTTGGCAATTTACATCCCGCCCATCAGTGTAGCAAGGCTCCCATTTCTCCATGGCCTGTCCTGCATTTCTGGTTTTGACAACTTTTTCAGCATGTCCCTTTTGACCGATGGGAAGCGAGACTTCTTTGTAGCGCTGATTTGCCTTTCCAGGTTGCTTGGTTGGCCAAAAAGGGCGTATGCGTTTTTTCCTGAATATATTCAGGAAAAAACGCATACGCCCTTTTTGGCCAAGGGCATCATTGTCAACGTTTTGCCGCTTTTCATGTGCTTTAAAGGCGATTCGAATCTACCTCCTGAAATCTGTTTCCTGCAATTCTGCCTTGATTTCAAATCCTCTTCTTTGCCTTCCCTCAATATATTTGTGGACGAGAGTTATCATTTATAACTCTGCAGGTTTGTGAATTGCAGTGCCCTGAAGCTCCATTTTACAAGTCGGTTTTTTGGGAGCCGGCCGCAAAAGCGCAGGATGGCTTCAGGCCCTGTTCTGGTTCCGGGGGGCAGGCTGAGCCTGTGGTTAATTCTTCTTCCTGATGGGAAAATAGAGTGACCTGTGCCTGTCCCAACACCAAGAGCTAGTCTCTCATTGGTTCCCCGTCTTCCCGTTCATCCTCAGGACAAATTGCAACCTGTACGGAACAGGAGGTTAAAGGTGCTGATGCTCCAAGTAGGGAGATTGCTAGTAAAGTGGCTGGAATGGCGAACACGAGCACAAGGAGGTGGGAAATGAGGTGCGTTTTAGAAACCTTTCCCCATCACACGGTGTACCATCTTCTGGGTTTCTCATGCATGTTTTCGATGTAGGAAGATGCCCTTGAACCTGGAGATTTGGGACCCATGCGATGGGTAGCACGCAGTATTACTTTAAAGGGTCTGCGTTTGCTCACCCAACCTCACCAAACCTCTCAGCCCCAAGAGTGTCCACCCTTATGTCTCATCCAGCTGTGGGTCTAGATATGGTCAATGCAGGTTGCATCACAGCCCCTGAACGAATTGTGTAAGAATTTCTCTCTCTTTCCCTGTCTTTGTTTCATGGGTTTTTAAAAGTAATTTATTTTTATAATGGGGTTTAGCTGCTTTTCACGGCTGTGTTTATGCCACCTTACACACACTTGACACACTAACAGAGAGATATCAATACATAGGTTTTAAGATTATTACTAGTCAGATATATTCTTGTGCGGTGAATCGGGCGTGTTGAGTCCAGTTCTCTGAGCAAGGAGTAGGTATTGTCTATTCCATATTGGGTTTATGGAACGGTATCTGAGCTAATTTGAAACTCTTGTTTTATGTATCACCCCACCTCACCTTTCCCGTTAAGCAGCCATAGTGTGTTTACTGCATGTGTGACTCTGTTCTGTTTTGTAATTCAGTTCAAGTGAAACGGTTTTTACATTCCCTCTATAAGTGACACCTTATGAGAAGTGTCCTTTTCTGTGTGACTTATTTCACTTAGAATCGTCTTACCTAAATCCACTCATCATGCTGCTACTAGCCTTATGACATTGATTTCATGGCTGAGTGATATTCCATTGTACATAAGGACCACAACTTTTTTATCCATTTTTCGCTTTCCTGGGATATTTAAGGTGGAATGAAGTGGAGGTCCTTGTCAACAGAGCAGCCCTAAACTTTCGGGTGCTTGTGTCTTGCTGATTTTCAATTTTCCCACTTTATCCCCCCATGTGTGGAAGTGCCCTATGCTCTCTAAGCTGTGTTTTTTAGATGTTTCAGGACACACCGTACACTTCTCCAGAGTGGCTGTTGGCAATTTACATCCCGCCCATCAGTGTAGCAAGGCTCCCATTTCTCCATGGCCTGTCCTGCATTTCTGGTTTTGACACTTTTTTCAGCCTGTCCCTTTTGACCGATGGGAAGCGAGACTTCTTTGTAGCGCTGATTTGCCTTTCCAGGTTGCTTGGTTGGCCAAAAAGGGCGTATGCGTTTTTTCCTGAATATATTCAGGAAAAAACGCATACGCCCTTTTTGGCCAAGGTCATCATTGTCAACGTTTTGCCGCTTTTCATGTGCTTTAAAGGCGATTCGAATCTACCTCCTGAAATCTGTTTCCTTCAATTCTGCCTTGATTTCAAATCCTCTTCTTTGCCTTCCCTCAATATATTTGTGGACGAGAGTTATCATTTATAATTCTGCAGGTTTGTGAATTGCAGTGCCCTGAAGCTGCATTTTACAAGTCGCTTTTTTGGGAGCCGGCCGCAAAAGCGCAGGATGGCTTCAGGCCCTGTTCTGGTTCCGGGGGGCAGGCTGAGCCTGTGGTTAATTCTTCTTCCTGATGGGAAAATAGAGTGACCTGTGACTGTCCCAACACCAAGAGCTAGTCTCTCATTGGTTTCCCGTCTTCCCGTTCATCCTCAGGACAAATTGCAACCTGTACGGAACAGGAGGTTAAAGGTGCTGATGCTCCAAGTAGGGAGATTGCTAGTAAAGTGGCTGGAATGGCGAACACGAGCACAAGGAGGTGAGAAATGAGGTGCGTTTTAGAAACCTTTCCCCATCACACGGTGTACCATCTTCTGGGTTTCTCATGCATGTTTTCGATGTAGGAAGATGCCCTTGAACCTGGAGATTTGGGACCCATGCGATGGGTAGCACGCAGTATTACTTTAAAGGGTCTGCGTTTGCTCACCCAACCTCACCAAACCTCTCAGCCCCAAGAGTGTCCACCCTTATGTCTCATCCAGCTGTGGGTCTAGATATGGTCAATCCAGGTTGCATCACAGCCCCTGAACGAATTGTGTAAGAATTTCTCTCTCTTTCCCTGTCTTAGTTTCATGGGTTTTTAAAAGTAATTTATTTTTATAATGGGGTTTAGCTGCTTTTCACGGCTGTGTTTAGGCCGCTTTACACCCACTTGACACACTAACAGAGAGATATCAATACATAGGTTTTAAGATTATTACTAGTCAGATATATTCTTGTGCGGTGAATCGGGCGTGTTGAGTCCAGTTCTCTGAGCAAGGAGTAGGTATTGTCTATTCCATATTGGGTTTATGGAACGGTATCTGAGCTAATTTGAAACTCTTGTTTTATGTATCACCCCACCTCACCTTTCCCGTTAAGCAGCCATAGTGTGTTTTCTGCATGTGTGACTCTGTTCTGTTTTGTAATTCAGTTCAAGTGAAACGGTTTTTACATTCCCTCTATAAGTGACACCTTATGAGAAGTGTCCTTTTCTGTGTGACTTATTTCACTTAGAATCGTCTTACCTAAATCCACTCATCATGCTGCTACTAGCCTTATGACATTGATTTCATGGCTGAGTGATATTCCATTGTACATAAGGACCACAACTTTTTTATCCATTTTTCGCTTTCCTGGGATATTTAAGGTGGAAAGAAGTGGAGGTCCTTGTCAACAGAGCAGCCCTAAACTTTGGGGTGCTTGTGTCTTGCTGATTTTCAATTTTCCCACTTTATCCCCCCATGTGTGGAAGTGCCCTATGCTCTCTAAGCTGTGTTTTTTAGATGTTTCAGGACACACCGTACACTTCTCCAGAGTGGCTGTTGGCAATTTACATCCCGCCCATCAGTGTAGCAAGGCTCCCATTTCTCCATGGCCTGTCCTGCATTTCTGGTTTTGACACTTTTTTCAGCATGTCCCTTTTGACCGATGGGAAGCGAGACTTCTTTGGAGCGCTGATTTGCCTTTCCAGGTTGCTTGGTTGGCCAAAAAGGGCGTATGCGTTTTTTCCTGAATATATTCAGGAAAAAACGCATACGCCCTTTTTGGCCAAGGTCATCATTGTCAACGTTTTGCCGCTTTTCATGTGCTTTAATGGCGATTCGAATCTACCTCCTGAAATCTGTTTCCTGCAATTCTGCCTTGATTTCAAATCCTCTTCTTTGCCTTCCCTCAATATATTTGTGGACGAGAGTTATCATTTATAACTCTGCAGGTTTGTGAATTGCAGTGCCCTGAAGCTGCATTTTACAAGTCGCTTTTTTGGGAGCCGGCCGCAAAAGCGCAGGATGGCTTCAGGCCCTGTTCTGGTTCCGGGGGGCAGGCTGAGCCTGTGGTTAATTCTTCTTCCTGATGGGAAAATAGAGTGACCTGTGCCTGTCCCAACACCAAGAGCTAGTCTCTCATTGGTTCCCCGTCTTCCCGTTCATCCTCAGGACAAATTGCAACCTGTACGGAACAGGAGGTTAAAGGTGCTGATGCTCCAAGTAGGGAGATTGCTAGTAAAGTGGCTGGAATGGCGAACACGAGCACAAGGAGGTGAGAAATGAGGTGCGTTTTAGAAACCTTTCCCCATCACACGGTGTACCATCTTCTGGGTTTCTCATGCATGTTTTCGATGTAGGAAGATGCCCTTGAACCTGGAGATTTGGGACCCATGCGATGGGTAGCACGCAGTATTACTTTAAAGGGTCTGCGTTTGCTCACCCAACCTCACCAAACCTCTCAGCCCCAAGAGTGTCCACCCTTATGTCTCATCCAGCTGTGGGTCTAGATATGGTCAATCCAGGTTGCATCACAGCCCCTGAACGAATTGTGTAAGAATTTCTCTCTCTTTCCCTGTCTTTGTTTCATGGGTTTTTAAAAGTAATTTATTTTTATAATGGGGTTTAGCTGCTTTTCACGGCTGTGTTTATGCCGCCTTACACACACTTGACACACTAACAGAGAGATATCAATACATAGGTTTTAAGATTATTACTAGTCAGATATATTCTTGTGCGGTGAATCGGGCGTGTTGAGTCCAGTTCTCTGAGCAAGGAGTAGGTATTGTCTATTCCATATTGGGTTTATGGAACGGTATCTGAGCTAATTTGAAACTCTTGTTTTATGTATCACCCCACCTCACCTTTCCCGTTAAGCAGCCATAGTGTGTTTTCTGCATGTGTGATTCTGTTCTGTTTTGTAATTCAGTTCAAGTGAAACGGTTTTTACATTCCCTCTATAAGTGACACCTTATGAGAAGTGTCCTTTTCTGTGTGACTTATTTCACTTAGAATCGTCTTACCTAAATCCACTCATCATGCTGCTACTAGCCTTATGACATTGATTTCATGGCTGAGTGATATTCCATTGTACATAAGGACCACAACTTTTTTATCCATTTTTCGCTTTCCTGGGATATTTAAGGTGGAATGAAGTGGAGGTCCTTGTCAACAGAGCAGCCCTAAACTTTGGGGTGCTTGTGTCTTGCTGATTTTCAATTTTCCCACTTTATCCCCCCATGCGTGGAAGTGCCCTATGCTCTCTAAGCTGTGTTTTTTAGATGTTTCAGGACACACCGTACACTTCTCCAGAGTGGCTGTTGGCAATTTACATCCCGCCCATCAGTGTAGCAAGGCTCCCATTTCTCCATGGCCTGTCCTGCATTTCTGGTTTTGACACTTTTTTCAGCATGTCCCTTTTGACCGATGGGAAGCGAGACTTCTTTGTAGCGCTGATTTGCCTTTCCAGGTTGCTTGGTTGGCCAAAAAGGGCGTATGCGTTTTTTCCTGAATATATTCAGGAAAAAACGCATACGCCCTTTTTGGCCAAGGGCATCATTGTCAACGTTTTGCCGCTTTTCATGTGCTTTAAAGGCGATTCGAATCTACCTCCTGAAATCTGTTTCCTGCAATTCTGCCTTGATTTCAAATCCTCTTCTTTGCCTTCCCTCAATATATTTGTGGACGAGAGTTATCATTTATAACTCTGCAGGTTTGTGAATTGCAGTGCCCTGAAGCTGCATTTTACAAGTCGCTTTTTTGGGAGCCGGCCGCAAAAGCGCAGGATGGCTTCAGGCCCTGTTCTGGTTCCGGGGGGCAGGCTGAGCCTGTGGTTAATTCTTCTTCCTGATGGGAAAATAGAGTGACCTGTGCCTGTCCCAACACCAAGAGCTAGTCTCTCATTGGTTCCCCGTCTTCCCGTTCATCCTCAGGACAAATTGCAACCTGTACGGAACAGGAGGTTAAAGGTGCTGATGCTCCAAGTAGGGAGATTGCTAGTAAAGTGGCTGGAATGGCGAACACGAGCACAAGGAGGTGAGAAATGAGGTGCGTTTTAGAAACCTATCCCCATCACACGGTGTACCATCTTCTGGGTTTCTCATGCATGTTTTCGATGTAGGAAGATGCCCTTGAACCTGGAGATTTGGGACCCATGCGATGGGTAGCACGCAGTATTACTTTAAAGGGTCTGCGTTTGCTCACCCAACCTCACCAAACCTCTCAGCCCCAAGAGTGTCCACCCTTATGTCTCATCCAGCTGTGGGTCTAGATATGGTCAATCCAGGTTGCATCACAGCCCCTGAACGAATTGTGGAAGAATTTCTCTCTCTTTCCCTGTCTTTGTTTCATGGGTTTTTAAAAGTAATTTATTTTTATAATGGGGTTTAGCTGCTTTTCACGGCTGTGTTTAGGCCGCTTTACACCCACTTGACACACTAACAGAGAGATATCAATACATAGGTTTTAAGATTATTACTAGTCAGATATATTCTTGTGCGGTGAATCGGGCGTGTTGAGTCCAGTTCTCTGAGCAAGGAGTAGGTCTTGTCTATTCCATATTGGGTTTATGGAACGGTATCTGAGCTAATTTGAAACTCTTGTTTTATGTATCACCCCACCTCACCTTTCCCGTTAAGCAGCCATAGTGTGTTTTCTGCATGTGTGACTCTGTTCTGTTTTGTAATTCAGTTCAAGTGTAACGGTTTTTACATTCCCTCTATAAGTGACACCTTATGAGAAGTGTCCTTTTCTGTGTGACTTTATTTCACTTAGAATCGTCTTACCTAAATCCACTCATCATGCTGCTACTAGCCTTATGACATTGATTTCATGGCTGAGTGATATTCCATTGTACATAAGGACCACAACTTTTTTATCCATTTTTCGCTTTCCTGGGATATTTAAGGTGGAAGGAAGTGGAGGTCCTTGTCAACAGAGCAGCCCTAAACTTTGGGGTGCTTGTGTCTTGCTGATTTTCAATTTTCCCACTTTATCCCCCCATGCGTGGAAGTGCCCTATGCTCTCTAAGCTGTGTTTTTTAGATGTTTCAGGACACACCGTACACTTCTCCAGAGTGGCTGTTGGCAATTTACATCCCGCCCATCAGTGTAGCAAGGCTCCCATTTCTCCATGGCCTGTCCTGCATTTCTGGTTTTGACAACTTTTTCAGCATGTCCCTTTTGACCGATGGGAAGCGAGACTTCTTTGTAGCGCTGATTTGCCTTTCCAGGTTGCTTGGTTGGCCAAAAAGGGCGTATGCGTTTTTTCCTGAATATATTCAGGAAAAAACGCATACGCCCTTTTTGGCCAAGGGCATCATTGTCAACGTTTTGCCGCTTTTCATGTGCTTTAAAGGCGATTCGAATCTACCTCCTGAAATCTGTTTCCTGCAATTCTGCCTTGATTTCAAATCCTCTTCTTTGCCTTCCCTCAATATATTTGTGGACGAGAGTTATCATTTATAACTCTGCAGGTTTGTGAATTGCAGTGCCCTGAAGCTCCATTTTACAAGTCGGTTTTTTGGGAGCCGGCCGCAAAAGCGCAGGATGGCTTCAGGCCCTGTTCTGGTTCCGGGGGGCAGGCTGAGCCTGTGGTTAATTCTTCTTCCTGATGGGAAAATAGAGTGACCTGTGCCTGTCCCAACACCAAGAGCTAGTCTCTCATTGGTTCCCCGTCTTCCCGTTCATCCTCAGGACAAATTGCAACCTGTACGGAACAGGAGGTTAAAGGTGCTGATGCTCCAAGTAGGGAGATTGCTAGTAAAGTGGCTGGAATGGCGAACACGAGCACAAGGAGGTGAGAAATGAGGTGCGTTTTAGAAACCTTTCCCCATCACACGGTGTAGCATCTTCTGGGTTTCTCATGCATGTTTTCGATGTAGGAAGATGCCCTTGAACCTGGAGATTTGGGACCCATGCGATGGGTAGCACGCAGTATTACTTTAAAGGGTCTGCGTTTGCTCACCCAACCTCACCAAACCTCTCAGCCCCAAGAGTGTCCACCCTTATGTCTCATCCAGCTGTGGGTCTAGATATGGTCAATCCAGGTTGCATCACAGCCCCTGAACGAATTGTGTAAGAATTTCTCTCTCTTTCCCTGTCTTTGTTTCATGGGTTTTTAAAAGTAATTTATTTTTATAATGTGGTTTAGCTGCTTTTCACGGCTGTGTTTAGGCCGCTTTACACCCACTTGACACACTAACAGAGAGATATCAATACATAGGTTTTAAGATTATTACTAGTCAGATATATTCTTGTGCGGTGAATCGGGCGTGTTGAGTCCAGTTCTCTGAGCAAGGAGTAGGTCTTGTCTATTCCATATTGGGTTTATGGAACGGTATCTGAGCTAATTTGAAACTCTTGTTTTATGTATCACCCCACCTCACCTTTCCCGTTAAGCAGCCATAGTGTGTTTTCTGCATGTGTGACTCTGTTCTGTTTTGTAATTCAGTTCAAGTGTAACGGTTTTTACATTCCCTCTATAAGTGACACCTTATGAGAAGTGTCCTTTTCTGTGTGACTTATTTCACTTAGAATCGTCTTACCTAAATCCACTCATCATGCTGCTACTAGCCTTATGACATTGATTTCATGGCTGAGTGATATTCCATTGTACATAAGGACCACAACTTTTTTATCCATTTTTCGCTTTCCTGGGATATTTAAGGTGGAATGAAGTGGAGGTCCTTGTCAACAGAGCAGCCCTAAACTTTGGGGTGCTTGTGTCTTGCTGATTTTCAATTTTCCCACTTTATCCCCCCATGCGTGGAAGTGCCCTATGCTCTCTAAGCTGTGTTTTTTAGATGTTTCAGGACACACCGTACACTTCTCCAGAGTGGCTGTTGGCAATTTACATCCCGCCCATCAGTGTAGCAAGGCTCCCATTTCTCCATGGCCTGTCCTGCATTTCTGGTATTGACAACTTTTTCAGCATGTCCCTTTTGACCGATGGGAAGCGAGACTTCTTTGTAGCGCTGATTTGCCTTTCCAGGTTGCTTGGTTGGCCAAAAAGGGCGTATGCGTTTTTTCCTGAATATATTCAGGAAAAAACGCATACGCCCTTTTTGGCCAAGGGCATCATTGTCAACGTTTTGCCGCTTTTCATGTGCTTTAAAGGCGATTCGAATCTACCTCCTGAAATCTGTTTCCTGCAATTCTGCCTTGATTTCAAATCCTCTTCTTTGCCTTCCCTCAATATATTTGTGGACGAGAGTTATCATTTATAACTCTGCAGGTTTGTGAATTGCAGTGCCCTGAAGCTCCATTTTACAAGTCGGTTTTTTGGGAGCCGGCCGCAAAAGCGCAGGATGGCTTCAGGCCCTGTTCTGGTTCCGGGGGGCAGGCTGAGCCTGTGGTTAATTCTTCTTCCTGATGGGAAAATAGAGTGACCTGTGCCTGTCCCAACACCAAGAGCTAGTCTCTCATTGGTTCCCCGTCTTCCCGTTCATCCTCAGGACAAATTGCAACCTGTACGAAACAGGAGGTTAAAGGTGCTGATGCTCCAAGTAGGGAGATTGCTAGTAAAGTGGCTGGAATGGCGAACCCGAGCACAAGGAGATGAGAAATGCGGTGCGTTTTAGAAACCTTTCCCCATCACACGGTGTACCATCTTCTGGGTTTCTCATGCATGTTTTCGATGTAGGAAGATGCCCTTGAACCTGGAGATTTGGGACCCATGCGATGGGTAGCACGCAGTATTACTTTAAAGGGTCTGCGTTTGCTCACCCAACCTCACCAAACCTCTCAGCCCCAAGAGTGTCCACCCTTATGTCTCATCCAGCTGTGGGTCTAGATATGGTCAATGCAGGTTGCATCACAGCCCCTGAACGAATTGTGTAAGAATTTCTCTCTCTTTCCCTGTCTTTGTTTCATGGGTTTTTAAAAGTAATTTATTTTTATAATGGGGTTTAGCTGCTTTTCACGGCCGTGTTTATGCCGCCTTACACACACTTGACACACTAACAGAGAGATATCAATACATAGGTTTTAAGATTATTACTAGTCAGATATATTCTTGTGCGGTGAATCGGGCGTGTTGAGTCCAGTTCTCTGAGCAAGGAGTAGGTCTTGTCTATTCCATGTTGGGTTTATGGAACGGTATCTGAGCTAATTTGAAACTCTTGTTTTATGTATCACCCCACCTCACCTTTCCCGTTAAGCAGCCATAGTGTGTTTTCTGCATGTGTGACTCTGTTCTGTTTTGTAATTCAGTTCAAGTGTAACGGTTTTTACATTCCCTCTATAAGTGACACCTTATGAGAAGTGTCCTTTTCTGTGTGACTTATTTCACTTAGAATCGTCTTACCTAAATCCACTCATCATGCTGCTACTAGCCTTATGACATTGATTTCATGGCTGAGTGATATTCCATTGTACATAAGGACCACAACTTTTTTATCCATTTTTCGCTTTCCTGGGATATTTAAGGTGGAAGGAAGTGGAGGTCCTTGTCAACAGAGCAGCCATAAACTTTCGGGTGCTTGTGTCTTGCTGATTTTCAATTTTCCCACTTTATCCCCCCATGCGTAGAAGTGCCCTATGCTCTCTAAGCTGTGTTTTTTAGATGTTTCAGGACACACCGTACACTTCTCCAGAGTGGCTGTTGGCAATTTACATCCCGCCCATCAGTGTAGCAAGGCTCCCATTTCTCCATGGCCTGTCCTGCATTTCTGGTTTTGACACCTTTTTCAGCATGTCCCTTTTGACCGATGGGAAGCGAGACTTCTTTGTAGCGCTGATTTGCCTTTCCAGGTTGCTTGGTTGGCCAAAAGGGGCGTATGCGTTTTTTCCTGAATATATTCAGGAAAAAACGCATACGCCCTTTTTGGCCAAGGGCATCATTGTCAACGTTTTGCCGCTTTTCATGTGCTTTAAAGGCGATTCGAATCTACCTCCTGAAATCTGTTTCCTGCAATTCTGCCTTGATTTCAAATCCTCTTCTTTGCCTTCCCTCAATATATTTGTGGACGAGAGTTATCATTTATAACTCTGCAGGTTTGTGAATTGCAGTGCCCTGAAGCTCCATTTTACAAGTCGCTTTTTTGGGAGTCGGCCGCAAAAGCGCAGGATGGCTTCAGGCCCTGTTCTGGTTCCGGGGGGCAGGCTGAGCCTGTGGTTAATTCTTCTTCCTGATGGGAAAATTGAGTGACCTGTGCCTGTCCCAACACCAAGAGCTAGTCTCTCATTGGTTCCCCGTCTTCCCGTTCATCCTCAGGACAAATTGCAACCTGTACGGAACAGGAGGTTAAAGGTGCTGATGCTCCAAGTAGGGAGATTGCTAGTAAAGTGGCTGGAATGGCGAACCCGAGCACAAGGAGATGAGAAATGCGGTGCGTTTTAGAAACCTTTCCCCATCACACGCTGTACCATCTTCTGGGTTTCTCATGCATGTTTTCGATGTAGGAAGATGCCCTTGAACCTGGAGATTTGGGACCCATGTGATGGGTAGCACGCAGTATTACTTTAAAGGGTCTGCGTTTGCTCACCCAACCTCACCAAACCTCTCAGCCCAAAGAGTGTCCACCCTTATGTCTCATCCAGCTGTGGGTCTAGATATGGTCAATGCAGGTTGCATCACAGCCCCTGAACGAATTGTGTAAGAATTTCTCTCTCTTTCCCTGTCTTTGTTTCATGGGTTTTTAAAAGTAATTTATTTTTATAATGGGGTTTAGCTGCTTTTCACGGCTGTGTTTATGCCGCCTTACACACACTTGACACACTAACAGAGAAATATCAATACATAGGTTTTAAGATTATTACTAGTCAGATATATTCTTGTGCGGTGAATCGGGCGTGTTGAGTCCAGTTCTCTGAGCAAGGAGTAGGTCTTGTCTATTACATATTGGGTTTATGGAACGGTATCTGAGCTAATTTGAAACTCTTGTTTTATGTATCACCCCACCTCACCTTTCCCGTTAAGCAGCCATAGTGTGTTTTCTGCATGTGTGACTCTGTTCTGTTTTGTAATTCAGTTCAAGTGTAACGGTTTTTACATTCCCTCTATAAGTGACACCTTATGAGAAGTGTCCTTTTCTGTGTGACTTATTTCACTTAGAATCGTCTTACCTAAATCCACTCATCATGCTGCTACTAGCCTTATGACATTGATTTCATGGCTGAGTGATATTCCATTGTACATAAGGACCACAACTTTTTTATCCATTTTTCGCTTTCCTGGGATATTTAAGGTGGAATGAAGTGGAGGTCCTTGTCAACAGAGCAGCCCTAAACTTTGGGGTGCTTGTGTCTTGCTGATTTTCAATTTTCCCACTTTATCCCCCCATGTGTGGAAGTGCCCTATGCTCTCTAAGCTGTGTTTTTTAGATGTTTCAGGACACACCGTACACTTCTCCAGAGTGGCTGTTGGCAATTTACATCCCGCCCATCAGTGTAGCAAGGCTCTCATTTCTCCATGGCCTGTCCTGCATTTCTGGTTTTGACACTTTTTTCAGCATGGCCCTTTTGACCGATGGGAAGCGAGACTTCTTTGTAGCGCTGATTTGCCTTTCCAGGTTGCTTGGTTGGCCAAAAAGGGCGTATGCGTTTTTTCCTGAATATATTCAGGAAAAAACGCATACGCCCTTTTTGGCCAAGGGCATCATTGTCAACGTTTTGCCGCTTTTCATGTGCTTTAAAGGCGATTCGAATCTACCTCCTGAAATCTGTTTCCTGCAATTCTGCCTTGATTTCAAATCCTCTTCTTTGCCTTCCCTCAATATATTTGTGGACGAGAGTTATCATTTATAACTCTGCAGGTTTGTGAATTGCAGTGCCCTGAAGCTGCATTTTACAAGTCGCTTTTTTGGGAGCCGGCCGCAAAAGCGCAGGATGGCTTCAGGCCCTGTTCTGGTTCCGGGGGGCAGGCTGAGCCTGTGGTTAATTCTTCTTCCTGATGGGAAAATAGAGTGACCTGTGCCTGTCCCAACACCAAGAGCTAGTCTCTCATTGGTTTCCCGTCTTCCCGTTCATCCTCAGGACAAATTGCAACCTGTACGGAACAGGAGGTTAAAGGTGCTGATGCTCCAAGTAGGGAGATTGCTAGTAAAGTGGCTGGAATGGCGAACCCGAGCACAAGGAGATGAGAAATGCGGTGCGTTTTAGAAACCTTTCCCCATCACACGGTGTACCATCTTCTGGGTTTCTCATGCATGTTTTCGATGTAGGAAGATGCCCTTGAACCTGGAGATTTGGGACCCATGCGATGGGTAGCACGCAGTATTACTTTAAAGGGTCTGCGTTTGCTCACCCAACCTCACCAAACCTCTCAGCCCCAAGAGTGTCCACCCTTATGTCTCATCCAGCTGTGGGTCTAGATATGGTCAATGCAGGTTGCATCACAGCCCCTGAACGAATTGTGTAAGAATTTCTCTCTCTTTCCCTGTCTTTGTTTCATGGGTTTTTAAAAGTAATTTATTTTTATAATGGGGTTTAGCTGCTTTTCACGGCCGTGTTTATGCCGCCTTACACACACTTGACACACTAACAGAGAGATATCAATACATAGGTTTTAAGATTATTACTAGTCAGATATATTCTTGTGCGGTGAATCGGGCGTGTTGAGTCCAGTTCTCTGAGCAAGGAGTAGGTCTTGTCTATTCCATGTTGGGTTTATGGAACGGTATCTGAGCTAATTTGAAACTCTTGTTTTATGTATCACCCCACCTCACCTTTCCCGTTAAGCAGCCATAGTGTGTTTTCTGCATGTGTGACTCTGTTCTGTTTTGTAATTCAGTTCAAGTGTAACGGTTTTTACATTCCCTCTATAAGTGACACCTTATGAGAAGTGTCCTTTTCTGTGTGACTTATTTCACTTAGAATCGTCTTACCTAAATCCACTCATCATGCTGCTACTAGCCTTATGACATTGATTTCATGGCTGAGTGATATTCCATTGTACATAAGGACCACAACTTTTTTATCCATTTTTCGCTTTCCTGGGATATTTAAGGTGGAAGGAAGTGGAGGTCCTTGTCAACAGAGCAGCCATAAACTTTCGGGTGCTTGTGTCTTGCTGATTTTCAATTTTCCCACTTTATCCCCCCATGCGTAGAAGTGCCCTATGCTCTCTAAGCTGTGTTTTTTAGATGTTTCAGGACACACCGTACACTTCTCCAGAGTGGCTGTTGGCAATTTACATCCCGCCCATCAGTGTAGCAAGGCTCCCATTTCTCCATGGCCTGTCCTGCATTTCTGGTTTTGACACCTTTTTCAGCATGTCCCTTTTGACCGATGGGAAGCGAGACTTCTTTGTAGCGCTGATTTGCCTTTCCAGGTTGCTTGGTTGGCCAAAAGGGGCGTATGCGTTTTTTCCTGAATATATTCAGGAAAAAACGCATACGCCCTTTTTGGCCAAGGGCATCATTGTCAACGTTTTGCCGCTTTTCATGTGCTTTAAAGGCGATTCGAATCTACCTCCTGAAATCTGTTTCCTGCAATTCTGCCTTGATTTCAAATCCTCTTCTTTGCCTTCCCTCAATATATTTGTGGACGAGAGTTATCATTTATAACTCTGCAGGTTTGTGAATTGCAGTGCCCTGAAGCTCCATTTTACAAGTCGCTTTTTTGGGAGTCGGCCGCAAAAGCGCAGGATGGCTTCAGGCCCTGTTCTGGTTCCGGGGGGCAGGCTGAGCCTGTGGTTAATTCTTCTTCCTGATGGGAAAATTGAGTGACCTGTGCCTGTCCCAACACCAAGAGCTAGTCTCTCATTGGTTCCCCGTCTTCCCGTTCATCCTCAGGACAAATTGCAACCTGTACGGAACAGGAGGTTAAAGGTGCTGATGCTCCAAGTAGGGAGATTGCTAGTAAAGTGGCTGGAATGGCGAACCCGAGCACAAGGAGATGAGAAATGCGGTGCGTTTTAGAAACCTTTCCCCATCACACGCTGTACCATCTTCTGGGTTTCTCATGCATGTTTTCGATGTAGGAAGATGCCCTTGAACCTGGAGATTTGGGACCCATGTGATGGGTAGCACGCAGTATTACTTTAAAGGGTCTGCGTTTGCTCACCCAACCTCACCAAACCTCTCAGCCCAAAGAGTGTCCACCCTTATGTCTCATCCAGCTGTGGGTCTAGATATGGTCAATGCAGGTTGCATCACAGCCCCTGAACGAATTGTGTAAGAATTTCTCTCTCTTTCCCTGTCTTTGTTTCATGGGTTTTTAAAAGTAATTTATTTTTATAATGGGGTTTAGCTGCTTTTCACGGCTGTGTTTATGCCGCCTTACACACACTTGACACACTAACAGAGAAATATCAATACATAGGTTTTAAGATTATTACTAGTCAGATATATTCTTGTGCGGTGAATCGGGCGTGTTGAGTCCAGTTCTCTGAGCAAGGAGTAGGTCTTGTCTATTACATATTGGGTTTATGGAACGGTATCTGAGCTAATTTGAAACTCTTGTTTTATGTATCACCCCACCTCACCTTTCCCGTTAAGCAGCCATAGTGTGTTTTCTGCATGTGTGACTCTGTTCTGTTTTGTAATTCAGTTCAAGTGTAACGGTTTTTACATTCCCTCTATAAGTGACACCTTATGAGAAGTGTCCTTTTCTGTGTGACTTATTTCACTTAGAATCGTCTTACCTAAATCCACTCATCATGCTGCTACTAGCCTTATGACATTGATTTCATGGCTGAGTGATATTCCATTGTACATAAGGACCACAACTTTTTTATCCATTTTTCGCTTTCCTGGGATATTTAAGGTGGAATGAAGTGGAGGTCCTTGTCAACAGAGCAGCCCTAAACTTTGGGGTGCTTGTGTCTTGCTGATTTTCAATTTTCCCACTTTATCCCCCCATGTGTGGAAGTGCCCTATGCTCTCTAAGCTGTGTTTTTTAGATGTTTCAGGACACACCGTACACTTCTCCAGAGTGGCTGTTGGCAATTTACATCCCGCCCATCAGTGTAGCAAGGCTCTCATTTCTCCATGGCCTGTCCTGCATTTCTGGTTTTGACACTTTTTTCAGCATGGCCCTTTTGACCGATGGGAAGCGAGACTTCTTTGTAGCGCTGATTTGCCTTTCCAGGTTGCTTGGTTGGCCAAAAAGGGCGTATGCGTTTTTTCCTGAATATATTCAGGAAAAAACGCATACGCCCTTTTTGGCCAAGGGCATCATTGTCAACGTTTTGCCGCTTTTCATGTGCTTTAAAGGCGATTCGAATCTACCTCCTGAAATCTGTTTCCTGCAATTCTGCCTTGATTTCAAATCCTCTTCTTTGCCTTCCCTCAATATATTTGTGGACGAGAGTTATCATTTATAACTCTGCAGGTTTGTGAATTGCAGTGCCCTGAAGCTGCATTTTACAAGTCGCTTTTTTGGGAGCCGGCCGCAAAAGCGCAGGATGGCTTCAGGCCCTGTTCTGGTTCCGGGGGGCAGGCTGAGCCTGTGGTTAATTCTTCTTCCTGATGGGAAAATAGAGTGACCTGTGCCTGTCCCAACACCAAGAGCTAGTCTCTCATTGGTTTCCCGTCTTCCCGTTCATCCTCAGGACAAATTGCAACCTGTACGGAACAGGAGGTTAAAGGTGCTGATGCTCCAAGTAGGGAGATTGCTAGTAAAGTGGCTGGAATCGCGAACACGAGCACAAGGATGTGAGAAATGAGGTGCGTTTTAGAAACCTTTCCCCATCACACGGTGTACCATCTTCTGGGTTTCTCATGCATGTTTTCGATGTAGGAAGATGCCCTTGAACCTGGAGATTTGGGACCCATGCGATGGGTAGCACACAGTATTACTTTAAAGGGTCTGCGTTTGCTCACCCAACCTCACCGAACCTCTCAGCCCCAAGAGTGTCCACCCTTATGTCTCATCCAGCTGTGGGTCTAGATATGGTCAATCCAGGTTGCATCACAGCCCCTGAACGAATTGTGTAAGAATTTCTCTCTCTTTCCCTGTCTTTGTTTCATGGGTTTTTAAAAGTAATTTATTTTTATAATGGGGTTTAGCTGCTTTTCACGGCTGTGTTTAGGCCGCTTTACACCCACTTGACACACTAACAGAGAGATATCAATACATAGGTTTTAAGATTATTACTAGTCAGATATATTCTTGTGCGGTGAATCGGGCGTGTTGAGTCCAGTTCTCTGAGCAAGGAGTAGGTCTTGTCTATTCCATATTGGGTTTATGGAACGGTATCTGAGCTAATTTGAAACTCTTGTTTTATGTATCACCCCACCTCACCTTTCCCGTTAAGCAGCCATAGTGTGTTTTCTGCATGTGTGACTCTGTTCTGTTTTGTAATTCAGTTCAAGTGTAACGGTTTTTACATTCCCTCTATAAGTGACACCTTATGAGAAGTGTCCTTTTCTGTGTGACTTATTTCACTTAGAATCGTCTTACCTAAATCCACTCATCATGCTGCTACTAGCCTTATGACATTGATTTCATGGCTGAGTGATATTCCATTGTACATAAGGACCACAACTTTTTTATCCATTTTTCGCTTTCCTGGGATATTTAAGGTGGAATGAAGTGGAGGTCCTTGTCAACAGAGCAGCCCTAAACTTTGGGGTGCTTGTGTCTTGCTGATTTTCAATTTTCCCACTTTATCCCCCCATGCGTGGAAGTGCCCTATGCTCTCTAAGCTGTGTTTTTTAGATGTTTCAGGACACACCGTACACTTCTCCAGAGTGGCTGTTGGCAATTTACATCCCGCCCATCAGTGTAGCAAGGCTCCCATTTCTCCATGGCCTGTCCTGCATTTCTGGTTTTGACAACTTTTTCAGCATGTCCCTTTTGACCGATGGGAAGCGAGACTTCTTTGTAGCGCTGATTTGCCTTTCCAGGTTGCTTGGCTGGCCAAAAAGGGCGTATGCGTTTTTTCCTGAATATATTCAGGAAAAAACGCATACGCCCTTTTTGGCCAAGGGCATCATTGTCAACGTTTTGCCGCTTTTCATGTGCTTTAAAGGCGATTCGAATCTACCTCCTGAAATCTGTTTCCTGCAATTCTGCCTTGATTTCAAATCCTCTTCTTTGCCTTCCCTCAATATATTTGTGGACGAGAGTTATCATTTATAACTCTGCAGGTTTGTGAATTGCAGTGCCCTGAAGCTCCATTTTACAAGTCGGTTTTTTGGGAGCCGGCCGCAAAAGCGCAGGATGGCTTCAGGCCCTGTTCTGGTTCCGGGGGGCAGGCTGAGCCTGTGGTTAATTCTTCTTCCTGATGGGAAAATAGAGTGACCTGTGCCTGTCCCAACACCAAGAGCTAGTCTCTCATTGGTTCCCCGTCTTCCCGTTCATCCTCAGGACAAATTGCAACCTGTACGGAACAGGAGGTTAAAGGTGCTGATGCTCCAAGTAGGGAGATTGCTAGTAAAGTGGCTGGAATGGCGAACCCGAGCACAAGGAGATGAGAAATGCGGTGCGTTTTAGAAACCTTTCCCCATCACACGGTGTACCATCTTCTGGGTTTCTCATGCATGTTTTCGATGTAGGAAGATGCCCTTGAACCTGGAGATTTGGGACCCATGCGATGGGTAGCACGCAGTATTACTTTAAAGGGTCTGCGTTTGCTCACCCAACCTCACCAAACCTCTCAGCCCCAAGAGTGTCCACCCTTATGTCTCATCCAGCTGTGGGTCTAGATATGGTCAATGCAGGTTGCATCACAGCCCCTGAACGAATTGTGTAAGAATTTCTCTCTCTTTCCCTGTCTTTGTTTCATGGGTTTTTAAAAGTAATTTATTTTTATAATGGGGTTTAGCTGCTTTTCACGGCCGTGTTTATGCCGCCTTACACACACTTGACACACTAACAGAGAGATATCAATACATAGGTTTTAAGATTATTACTAGTCAGATATATTCTTGTGCGGTGAATCGGGCGTGTTGAGTCCAGTTCTCTGAGCAAGGAGTAGGTCTTGTCTATTCCATATTGGGTTTATGGAACGGTATCTGAGCTAATTTGAAACTCTTGTTTTATGTATCAGCCCACCTCACCTTTCCCGTTAAGCAGCCATAGTGTGTTTTCTGCATGTGTGACTCTGTTCTGTTTTGTAATTCAGTTCAAGTGTAACGGTTTTTACATTCCCTCTATAAGTGACACCTTATGAGAAGTGTCCTTTTCTGTGTGACTTATTTCACTTAGAATCGTCTTACCTAAATCCACTCATCATGCTGCTACTAGCCTTATGACATTGATTTCATGGCTGAGTGATATTCCATTGTACATAAGGACCACAACTTTTTTATCCATTTTTCGCTTTCCTGGGATATTTAAGGTGGAAGGAAGTGGAGGTCCTTGTCAACAGAGCAGCCCTAAACTTTCGGGTGCTTGTGTCTTGCTGATTTTCAATTTTCCCACTTTATCCCCCCATGCGTAGAAGTGCCCTATGCTCTCTAAGCTGTGTTTTTTAGATGTTTCAGGACATACCGTACACTTCTCCAGAGTGGCTGTTTGCAATTTACATCCCGCCCATCAGTGTAGCAAGGCTCCCATTTCTCCATGGCCTGTCCTGCATTTCTGGTTTTGACACCTTTTTCAGCATGTCCCTTTTGACCGATGGGAAGCGAGACTTCTTTGTAGCGCTGATTTGCCTTTCCAGGTTGCTTGGTTGGCCAAAAGGGGCGTATGCGTTTTTTCCTGAATATATTCAGGAAAAAACGCATACGCCCTTTTTGGCCAAGGGCATCATTGTCAACGTTTTGCCGCTTTTCATGTGCTTTAAAGGCGATTCGAATCTACCTCCTGAAATCTGTTTCCTGCAATTCTGCCTTGATTTCAAATCCTCTTCTTTGCCTTCCCTCAATATATTTGTGGACGAGAGTTATCATTTATAACTCTGCAGGTTTGTGAATTGCAGTGCCCTGAAGCTCCATTTTACAAGTCGGTTTTTTGGGAGCCGGCCGCAAAAGCGCAGGATGGCTTCAGGCCCTGTTCTGGTTCCGGGGGGCAGGCTGAGCCTGTGGTTAATTCTTCTTCCTGATGGGAAAATAGAGTGACCTGTGCCTGTCCCAACACCAAGAGCTAGTCTCTCATTGGTTCCCCGTCTTCCCGTTCATCCTCAGGACAAATTGCAACCTGTACGGAACAGGAGGTTAAAGGTGCTGATGCTCCAAGTAGGGAGATTGCTAGTAAAGTGGCTGGAATGGCGAACCCGAGCACAAGGAGTTGAGAAATGCGGTGCGTTTTAGAAACCTTTCCCCATCACACGGTGTACCATCTTCTGGGTTTCTCATGCATGTTTTCGATGTAGGAAGATGCCCTTGAACCTGGAGATTTGGGACCCATGCGATGGGTAGCACGCAGTATTACTTTAAAGGGTCTGCGTTTGCTCACCCAACCTCACCAAACCTCTCAGCCCCAAGAGTGTCCACCCTTATGTCTCATCCAGCTGTGGGTCTAGATATGGTCAATGCAGGTTGCATCACAGCCCCTGAACGAATTGTGTAAGAATTTCTCTCTCTTTCCCTGTCTTTGTTTCATGGGTTTTTAAAAGTAATTTATTTTTATAATGGGGTTTAGCTGCTTTTCACGGCCGTGTTTATGCCGCCTTACACACACTTGACACACTAACAGAGAGATATCAATACATAGGTTTTAAGATTATTACTAGTCAGATATATTCTTGTGCGGTGAATCGGGCGTGTTGAGTCCAGTTCTCTGAGCAATGAGTAGGTCTTGTCTATTCCATATTGGGTTTATGGAACGGTATCTGAGCTAATTTGAAACTCTTGTTTTATGTATCAGCCCACCTCACCTTTCCCGTTAAGCAGCCATAGTGTGTTTTCTGCATGTGTGACTCTGTTCTGTTTTGTAATTCAGTTCAAGTGTAACGGTTTTTACATTCCCTCTATAAGTGACACCTTATGAGAAGTGTCCTTTTCTGTGTGACTTATTTCACTTAGAATCGTCTTACCTAAATCCACTCATCATGCTGCTACTAGCCTTATGACATTGATTTCATGGCTGAGTGATATTCCATTGTACATAAGGACCACAACTTTTTTATCCATTTTTCGCTTTCCTGGGATATTTAAGGTGGAAGGAAGTGGAGGTCCTTGTCAACAGAGCAGCCCTAAACTTTCGGGTGCTTGTGTCTTGCTGATTTTCAATTTTCCCACTTTATCCCCCCATGCGTAGAAGTGCCCTATGCTCTCTAAGCTGTGTTTTTTAGATGTTTCAGGACATACCGTACACTTCTCCAGAGTGGCTGTTTGCAATTTACATCCCGCCCATCAGTGTAGCAAGGCTCCCATTTCTCCATGGCCTGTCCTGCATTTCTGGTTTTGACACCTTTTTCAGCATGTCCCTTTTGACCGATGGGAAGCGAGACTTCTTTGTAGCGCTGATTTGCCTTTCCAGGTTGCTTGGTTGGCCAAAAGGGGCGTATGCGTTTTTTCCTGAATATATTCAGGAAAAAACGCATACGCCCTTTTTGGCCAAGGGCATCATTGTCAACGTTTTGCCGCTTTTCATGTGCTTTAAAGGCGATTCGAATCTACCTCCTGAAATCTGTTTCCTGCAATTCTGCCTTGATTTCAAATCCTCTTCTTTGCCTTCCCTCAATATATTTGTGGACGAGAGTTATCATTTATAACTCTGCAGGTTTGTGAATTGCAGTGCCCTGAAGCTCCATTTTACAAGTCGGTTTTTTGGGAGCCGGCCGCAAAAGCGCAGGATGGCTTCAGGCCCTGTTCTGGTTCCGGGGGGCAGGCTGAGCCTGTGGTTAATTCTTCTTCCTGATGGGAAAATAGAGTGACCTGTGCCTGTCCCAACACCAAGAGCTAGTCTCTCATTGGTTCCCCGTCTTCCCGTTCATCCTCAGGACAAATTGCAACCTGTACGGAACAGGAGGTTAAAGGTGCTGATGCTCCAAGTAGGGAGATTGCTAGTAAAGTGGCTGGAATGGCGAACCCGAGCACAAGGAGTTGAGAAATGCGGTGCGTTTTAGAAACCTTTCCCCATCACACGGTGTACCATCTTCTGGGTTTCTCATGCATGTTTTCGATGTAGGAAGATGCCCTTGAACCTGGAGATTTGGGACCCATGCGATGGGTAGCACGCAGTATTACTTTAAAGGGTCTGCGTTTGCTCACCCAACCTCACCAAACCTCTCAGCCCCAAGAGTGTCCACCCTTATGTCTCATCCAGCTGTGGGTCTAGATATGGTCAATGCAGGTTGCATCACAGCCCCTGAACGAATTGTGTAAGAATTTCTCTCTCTTTCCCTGTCTTTGTTTCATGGGTTTTTAAAAGTAATTTATTTTTATAATGGGGTTTAGCTGCTTTTCACGGCCGTGTTTATGCCGCCTTACACACACTTGACACACTAACAGAGAGATATCAATACATAGGTTTTAAGATTATTACTAGTCAGATATATTCTTGTGCGGTGAATCGGGCGTGTTGAGTCCAGTTCTCTGAGCAAGGAGTAGGTCTTGTCTATTCCATATTGGGTTTATGGAACGGTATCTGAGCTAATTTGAAACTCTTGTTTTATGTATCAGCCCACCTCACCTTTCCCGTTAAGCAGCCATAGTGTGTTTTCTGCATGTGTGACTCTGTTCTGTTTTGTAATTCAGTTCAAGTGTAACGGTTTTTACATTCCCTCTATAAGTGACACCTTATGAGAAGTGTCCTTTTCTGTGTGACTTATTTCACTTAGAATCGTCTTACCTAAATCCACTCATCATGCTGCTACTAGCCTTATGACATTGATTTCATGGCTGAGTGATATTCCATTGTACATAAGGACCACAACTTTTTTATCCATTTTTCGCTTTCCTGGGATATTTAAGGTGGAAGGAAGTGGAGGTCCTTGTCAACAGAGCAGCCCTAAACTTTCGGGTGCTTGTGTCTTGCTGATTTTCAATTTTCCCACTTTATCCCCCCATGCGTAGAAGTGCCCTATGCTCTCTAAGCTGTGTTTTTTAGATGTTTCAGGACACACCGTACACTTCTCCAGAGTGGCTGTTTGCAATTTACATCCCGCCCATCAGTGTAGCAAGGCTCCCATTTCTCCATGGCCTGTCCTGCATTTCTGGTTTTGACACCTTTTTCAGCATGTCCCTTTTGACCGATGGGAAGCGAGACTTCTTTGTAGCGCTGATTTGCCTTTCCAGGTTGCTTGGTTGGCCAAAAGGGGCGTATGCGTTTTTTCCTGAATATATTCAGGAAAAAACGCATACGCCCTTTTTGGCCAAGGGCATCATTGTCAACGTTTTGCCGCTTTTCATGTGCTTTAAAGGCGATTCGAATCTACCTCCTGAAATCTGTTTCCTGCAATTCTGCCTTGATTTCAAATCCTCTTCTTTGCCTTCCCTCAATATATTTGTGGACGAGAGTTATCATTTATAACTCTGCAGGTTTGTGAATTGCAGTGCCCTGAAGCTCCATTTTACAAGTCGCTTTTTTGGGAGTCGGCCGCAAAAGCGCAGGATGGCTTCAGGCCCTGTTCTGGTTCCGGGGGGCAGGCTGAGCCTGTGGTTAATTCTTCTTCCTGATGGGAAAATTGAGTGACCTGTGCCTGTCCCAACACCAAGAGCTAGTCTCTCATTGGTTCCCCGTCTTCCCGTTCATCCTCAGGACAAATTGCAACCTGTACGGAACAGGAGGTTAAAGGTGCTGATGCTCCAAGTAGGGAGATTGCTAGTAAAGTGGCTGGAATGGCGAACCCGAGCACAAGGAGATGAGAAATGCGGTGCGTTTTAGAAACCTTTCCCCATCACACGGTGTACCATCTTCTGGGTTTCTCATGCATGTTTTCGATGTAGGAAGATGCCCTTGAACCTGGAGATTTGGGACCCATGCGATGGGTAGCACGCAGTATTACTTTAAAGGGTCTGCGTTTGCTCACCCAACCTCACCAAACCTCTCAGCCCCAAGAGTGTCCACCCTTATGTCTCATCCAGCTGTGGGTCTAGATATGGTCAATCCAGGTTGCATCACAGCCCCCGAACGAATTGTGTAAGAATTTCTCTCTCTTTCCCTGTCTTTGTTTCATGGGTTTTTAAAAGTAATTTATTTTTATAATGGGGTTTAGCTGCTTTTCACGGCCGTGTTTATGCCGCCTTACACCCACTTGACACACTAACAGAGAGATATCAATACATAGGTTTTAAGATTATTACTAGTCAGATATATTCTTGTGCGGTGAATCGGGCGTGTTGAGTCCAGTTCTCTGAGCAAGGAGTAGGTCTTGTCTATTCCATATTGGGTTTATGGAACGGTATCTGAGCTAATTTGAAACTCTTGTTTTATGTATCACCCCACCTCACCTTTCCCGTTAAGCAGCCATAGTGTGTTTTCTGCATGTGTGACTCTGTTCTGTTTTGTAATTCAGTTCAAGTGTAACGGTTTTTACATTCCCTCTATAAGTGACACCTTATGAGAAGTGTCCTTTTCTGTGTGACTTATTTCACTTAGAATCGTCTTACCTAAATCCACTCATCATGCTGCTACTAGCCTTATGACATTGATTTCATGGCTGAGTGATATTCCATTGTACATAAGGACCACAACTTTTTTATCCATTTTTCGCTTTCCTGGGATATTTAAGGTGGAATGAAGTGGAGGTCCTTGTCAACAGAGCAGCCCTAAACTTTGGGGTGCTTGTGTCTTGCTGATTTTCAATTTTCCCACTTTATCCCCCCATGCGTGGAAGTGCCCTATGCTCTCTAAGCTGTGTTTTTTAGATGTTTCAGGACACACCGTACACTTCTCCAGAGTGGCTGTTGGCAATTTACATCCCGCCCATCAGTGTAGCAAGGCTCCCATTTCTCCATGGCCTGTCCTGCATTTCTGGTTTTGACAACTTTTTCAGCATGTCCCTTTTGACCGATGGGAAGCGAGACTTCTTTGTAGCGCTGATTTGCCTTTCCAGGTTGCTTGGCTGGCCAAAAAGGGCGTATGCGTTTTTTCCTGAATATATTCAGGAAAAAACGCATACGCCCTTTTTGGCCAAGGGCATCATTGTCAACGTTTTGCCGCTTTTCATGTGCTTTAAAGGCGATTCGAATCTACCTCCTGAAATCTGTTTCCTGCAATTCTGCCTTGATTTCAAATCCTCTTCTTTGCCTTCCCTCAATATATTTGTGGACGAGAGTTATCATTTATAACTCTGCAGGTTTGTGAATTGCAGTGCCCTGAAGCTCCATTTTACAAGTCGGTTTTTTGGGAGCCGGCCGCAAAAGCGCAGGATGGCTTCAGGCCCTGTTCTGGTTCCGGGGGGCAGGCTGAGCCTGTGGTTAATTCTTCTTCCTGATGGGAAAATAGAGTGACCTGTGCCTGTCCCAACACCAAGAGCTAGTCTCTCATTGGTTCCCCGTCTTCCCGTTCATCCTCAGGACAAATTGCAACCTGTACGGAACAGGAGGTTAAAGGTGCTGATGCTCCAAGTAGGGAGATTGCTAGTAAAGTGGCTGGAATGGCGAACCCGAGCACAAGGAGATGAGAAATGCGGTGCGTTTTAGAAACCTTTCCCCATCACACGGTGTACCATCTTCTGGGTTTCTCATGCATGTTTTCGATGTAGGAAGATGCCCTTGAACCTGGAGATTTGGGACCCATGCGATGGGTAGCACGCAGTATTACTTTAAAGGGTCTGCGTTTGCTCACCCAACCTCACCAAACCTCTCAGCCCCAAGAGTGTCCACCCTTATGTCTCATCCAGCTGTGGGTCTAGATATGGTCAATGCAGGTTGCATCACAACCCCTGAACGAATTGTGTAAGAATTTCTCTCTCTTTCCCTGTCTTTGTTTCATGGGTTTTTAAAAGTAATTTATTTTTATAATGGGGTTTAGCTGCTTTTCACGGCCGTGTTTATGCCGCCTTACACACACTTGACACACTAACAGAGAGATATCAATACATAGGTTTTAAGATTATTACTAGTCAGATATATTCTTGTGCGGTGAATCGGGCGTGTTGAGTCCAGTTCTCTGAGCAAGGAGTAGGTCTTGTCTATTCCATGTTGGGTTTATGGAACGGTATCTGAGCTAATTTGAAACTCTTGTTTTATGTATCACCCCACCTCACCTTTCCCGTTAAGCAGCCATAGTGTGTTTTCTGCATGTGTGACTCTGTTCTGTTTTGTAATTCAGTTCAAGTGTAACGGTTTTTACATTCCCTCTATAAGTGACACCTTATGAGAAGTGTCCTTTTCTGTGTGACTTATTTCAGTTAGAATCGTCTTACCTAAATCCACTCATCATGCTGCTACTAGCCTTATGACATTGATTTCATGGCTGAGTGATATTCCATTGTACATAAGGACCACAACTTTTTTATCCATTTTTCGCTTTCCTGGGATATTTAAGGTGGAAGGAAGTGGAGGTCCTTGTCAACAGAGCAGCCATAAACTTTCGGGTGCTTGTGTCTTGCTGATTTTCAATTTTCCCACTTTATCCCCCCATGCGTAGAAGTGCCCTATGCTCTCTAAGCTGTGTTTTTTAGATGTTTCAGGACACACCGTACACTTCTCCAGAGTGGCTGTTGGCAATTTACATCCCGCCCATCAGTGTAGCAAGGCTCCCATTTCTCCATGGCCTGTCCTGCATTTCTGGTTTTGACACCTTTTTCAGCATGTCCCTTTTGACCGATGGGAAGCGAGACTTCTTTGTAGCGCTGATTTGCCTTTCCAGGTTGCTTGGTTGGCCAAAAAGGGCGTATGCGTTTTTTCCTGAATATATTCAGGAAAAAACGCATACGCCCTTTTTGGCCAAGGGCATCATTGTCAACGTTTTGCCGCTTTTCATGTGCTTTAAAGGCGATTCGAATCTACCTCCTGAAATCTGTTTCCTGCAATTCTGCCTTGATTTCAAATCCTCTTCTTTGCCTTCCCTCAATATATTTGTGGACGAGAGTTATCATTTATAATTCTGCAGGTTTGTGAATTGCAGTGCCCTGAAGCTGCATTTTACAAGTCGCTTTTTTGGGAGTCGGCCGCAAAAGCGCAGGATGGCTTCAGGCCCTGTTCTGGTTCCGGGGGGCAGGCTGAGCCTGTGGTTAATTCTTCTTCCTGATGGGAAAATTGAGTGACCTGTGCCTGTCCCAACACCAAGAGCTAGTCTCTCATTGGTTCCCCGTCTTCCCGTTCATCCTCAGGACAAATTGCAACCTGTACGGAACAGGAGGTTAAAGGTGCTGATGCTCCAAGTAGGGAGATTGCTAGTAAAGTGGCTGGAATGGCGAACCCGAGCACAAGGAGATGAGAAATGCGGTGCGTTTTAGAAACCTTTCCCCATCACACGGTGTACCATCTTCTGGGTTTCTCATGCATGTTTTCGATGTAGGAAGATGCCCTTGAACCTGGAGATTTGGGACCCATGCGATGGGTAGCACGCAGTATTACTTTAAAGGGTCTGCGTTTGCTCACCCAACCTCACCAAACCTCTCAGCCCCAAGAGTGTCCACCCTTATGTCTCATCCAGCTGTGGGTCTAGATATGGTCAATGCAGGTTGCATCACAACCCCTGAACGAATTGTGTAAGAATTTCTCTCTCTTTCCCTGTCTTTGTTTCATGGGTTTTTAAAAGTAATTTATTTTTATAATGGGGTTTAGCTGCTTTTCACGGCCGTGTTTATGCCGCCTTACACACACTTGACACACTAACAGAGAGATATCAATACATAGGTTTTAAGATTATTACTAGTCAGATATATTCTTGTGCGGTGAATCGGGCGTGTTGAGTCCAGTTCTCTGAGCAAGGAGTAGGTCTTGTCTATTCCATGTTGGGTTTATGGAACGGTATCTGAGCTAATTTGAAACTCTTGTTTTATGTATCACCCCACCTCACCTTTCCCGTTAAGCAGCCATAGTGTGTTTTCTGCATGTGTGACTCTGTTCTGTTTTGTAATTCAGTTCAAGTGTAACGGTTTTTACATTCCCTCTATAAGTGACACCTTATGAGAAGTGTCCTTTTCTGTGTGACTTATTTCAGTTAGAATCGTCTTACCTAAATCCACTCATCATGCTGCTACTAGCCTTATGACATTGATTTCATGGCTGAGTGATATTCCATTGTACATAAGGACCACAACTTTTTTATCCATTTTTCGCTTTCCTGGGATATTTAAGGTGGAAGGAAGTGGAGGTCCTTGTCAACAGAGCAGCCATAAACTTTCGGGTGCTTGTGTCTTGCTGATTTTCAATTTTCCCACTTTATCCCCCCATGCGTAGAAGTGCCCTATGCTCTCTAAGCTGTGTTTTTTAGATGTTTCAGGACACACCGTACACTTCTCCAGAGTGGCTGTTGGCAATTTACATCCCGCCCATCAGTGTAGCAAGGCTCCCATTTCTCCATGGCCTGTCCTGCATTTCTGGTTTTGACACCTTTTTCAGCATGTCCCTTTTGACCGATGGGAAGCGAGACTTCTTTGTAGCGCTGATTTGCCTTTCCAGGTTGCTTGGTTGGCCAAAAAGGGCGTATGCGTTTTTTCCTGAATATATTCAGGAAAAAACGCATACGCCCTTTTTGGCCAAGGGCATCATTGTCAACGTTTTGCCGCTTTTCATGTGCTTTAAAGGCGATTCGAATCTACCTCCTGAAATCTGTTTCCTGCAATTCTGCCTTGATTTCAAATCCTCTTCTTTGCCTTCCCTCAATATATTTGTGGACGAGAGTTATCATTTATAATTCTGCAGGTTTGTGAATTGCAGTGCCCTGAAGCTCCATTTTACAAGTCGCTTTTTTGGGAGTCGGCCGCAAAAGCGCAGGATGGCTTCAGGCCCTGTTCTGGTTCCGGGGGGCAGGCTGAGCCTGTGGTTAATTCTTCTTCCTGATGGGAAAATTGAGTGACCTGTGCCTGTCCCAACACCAAGAGCTAGTCTCTCATTGGTTCCCCGTCTTCCCGTTCATCCTCAGGACAAATTGCAACCTGTACGGAACAGGAGGTTAAAGGTGCTGATGCTCCAAGTAGGGAGATTGCTAGTAAAGTGGCTGGAATGGCGAACCCGAGCACAAGGAGATGAGAAATGCGGTGCGTTTTAGAAACCTTTCCCCATCACACGCTGTACCATCTTCTGGGTTTCTCATGCATGTTTTCGATGTAGGAAGATGCCCTTGAACCTGGAGATTTGGGACCCATGTGATGGGTAGCACGCAGTATTACTTTAAAGGGTCTGCGTTTGCTCACCCAACCTCACCAAACCTCTCAGCCCAAAGAGTGTCCACCCTTATGTCTCATCCAGCTGTGGGTCTAGATATGGTCAATGCAGGTTGCATCACAGCCCCTGAACGAATTGTGTAAGAATTTCTCTCTCTTTCCCTGTCTTTGTTTCATGGGTTTTTAAAAGTAATTTATTTTTATAATGGGGTTTAGCTGCTTTTCACGGCTGTGTTTATGCCGCCTTACACACACTTGACACACTAACAGAGAAATATCAATACATAGGTTTTAAGATTATTACTAGTCAGATATATTCTTGTGCGGTGAATCGGGCGTGTTGAGTCCAGTTCTCTGAGCAAGGAGTAGGTCTTGTCTATTACATATTGGGTTTATGGAACGGTATCTGAGCTAATTTGAAACTCTTGTTTTATGTATCACCCCACCTCACCTTTCCCGTTAAGCAGCCATAGTGTGTTTTCTGCATGTGTGACTCTGTTCTGTTTTGTAATTCAGTTCAAGTGTAACGGTTTTTACATTCCCTCTATAAGTGACACCTTATGAGAAGTGTCCTTTTCTGTGTGACTTATTTCACTTAGAATCGTCTTACCTAAATCCACTCATCATGCTGCTACTAGCCTTATGACATTGATTTCATGGCTGAGTGATATTCCATTGTACATAAGGACCACAACTTTTTTATCCATTTTTCGCTTTCCTGGGATATTTAAGGTGGAATGAAGTGGAGGTCCTTGTCAACAGAGCAGCCCTAAACTTTGGGGTGCTTGTGTCTTGCTGATTTTCAATTTTCCCACTTTATCCCCCCATGTGTGGAAGTGCCCTATGCTCTCTAAGCTGTGTTTTTTAGATGTTTCAGGACACACCGTACACTTCTCCAGAGTGGCTGTTGGCAATTTACATCCCGCCCATCAGTGTAGCAAGGCTCTCATTTCTCCATGGCCTGTCCTGCATTTCTGGTTTTGACACTTTTTTCAGCATGGCCCTTTTGACCGATGGGAAGCGAGACTTCTTTGTAGCGCTGATTTGCCTTTCCAGGTTGCTTGGTTGGCCAAAAAGGGCGTATGCGTTTTTTCCTGAATATATTCAGGAAAAAACGCATACGCCCTTTTTGGCCAAGGGCATCATTGTCAACGTTTTGCCGCTTTTCATGTGCTTTAAAGGCGATTCGAATCTACCTCCTGAAATCTGTTTCCTGCAATTCTGCCTTGATTTCAAATCCTCTTCTTTGCCTTCCCTCAATATATTTGTGGACGAGAGTTATCATTTATAACTCTGCAGGTTTGTGAATTGCAGTGCCCTGAAGCTCCATTTTACAAGTCGCTTTTTTGGGAGCCGGCCGCAAAAGCGCAGGATGGCTTCAGGCCCTGTTCTGGTTCCGGGGGGCAGGCTGAGCCTGTGGTTAATTCTTCTTCCTGATGGGAAAATAGAGTGACCTGTGCCTGTCCCAACACCAAGAGCTAGTCTCTCATTGGTTTCCCGTCTTCCCGTTCATCCTCAGGACAAATTGCAACCTGTACGGAACAGGAGGTTAAAGGTGCTGATGCTCCAAGTAGGGAGATTGCTAGTAAAGTGGCTGGAATCGCGAACACGAGCACAAGGATGTGAGAAATGAGGTGCGTTTTAGAAACCTTTCCCCATCACACGGTGTACCATCTTCTGGGTTTCTCATGCATGTTTTCGATGTAGGAAGATGCCCTTGAACCTGGAGATTTGGGACCCATGCGATGGGTAGCACGCAGTATTACTTTAAAGGGTCTGCGTTTGCTCACCCAACCTCACCAAACCTCTCAGCCCCAAGAGTGTCCACCCTTATGTCTCATCCAGCTGTGGGTCTAGATATGGTCAATCCAGGTTGCATCACAGCCCCCGAACGAATTGTGTAAGAATTTCTCTCTCTTTCCCTGTCTTTGTTTCATGGGTTTTTAAAAGTAATTTATTTTTATAATGGGGTTTAGCTGCTTTTCACGGCCGTGTTTATGCCGCCTTACACCCACTTGACACACTAACAGAGAGATATCAATACATAGGTTTTAAGATTATTACTAGTCAGATATATTCTTGTGCGGTGAATCGGGCGTGTTGAGTCCAGTTCTCTGAGCAAGGAGTAGGTCTTGTCTATTCCATATTGGGTTTATGGAACGGTATCTGAGCTAATTTGAAACGCTTGTTTTATGTATCACCCCACCTCACCTTTCCCGTTAAGCAGCCATAGTGTGTTTTCTGCATGTGTGACTCTGTTCTGTTTTGTAATTCAGTTCAAGTGTAACGGTTTTTACATTCCCTCTATAAGTGACACCTTATGAGAAGTGTCCTTTTCTGTGTGACTTATTTCACTTAGAATCGTCTTACCTAAATCCACTCATCATGCTGCTACTAGCCTTATGACATTGATTTCATGGCTGAGTGATATTCCATTGTACATAAGGACCACAACTTTTTTATCCATTTTTCGCTTTCCTGGGATATTTAAGGTGGAATGAAGTGGAGGTCCTTGTCAACAGAGCAGCCCTAAACTTTGGGGTGCTTGTGTCTTGCTGATTTTCAATTTTCCCACTTTATCCCCCCATGCGTGGAAGTGCCCTATGCTCTCTAAGCTGGGTTTTTTAGATGTTTCAGGACACACCGTACACTTCTCCAGAGTGGCTGTTGGCAATTTACATCCCGCCCATCAGTGTAGCAAGGCTCCCATTTCTCCATGGCCTGTCCTGCATTTCTGGTTTTGACAACTTTTTCAGCATGTCCCTTTTGACCGATGGGAAGCGAGACTTCTTTGTAGCGCTGATTTGCCTTTCCAGGTTGCTTGGCTGGCCAAAAAGGGCGTATGCGTTTTTTCCTGAATATATTCAGGAAAAAACGCATACGCCCTTTTTGGCCAAGGGCATCATTGTCAACGTTTTGCCGCTTTTCATGTGCTTTAAAGGCGATTCGAATCTACCTCCTGAAATCTGTTTCCTGCAATTCTGCCTTGATTTCAAATCCTCTTCTTTGCCTTCCCTCAATATATTTGTGGACGAGAGTTATCATTTATAACTCTGCAGGTTTGTGAATTGCAGTGCCCTGAAGCTCCATTTTACAAGTCGGTTTTTTGGGAGCCGGCCGCAAAAGCGCAGGATGGCTTCAGGCCCTGTTCTGGTTCCGGGGGGCAGGCTGAGCCTGTGGTTAATTCTTCTTCCTGATGGGAAAATAGAGTGACCTGTGCCTGTCCCAACACCAAGAGCTAGTCTCTCATTGGTTCCCCGTCTTCCCGTTCATCCTCAGGACAAATTGCAACCTGTACGGAACAGGAGGTTAAAGGTGCTGATGCTCCAAGTAGGGAGATTGCTAGTAAAGTGGCTGGAATCGCGAACACGAGCACAAGGATGTGAGAAATGAGGTGCGTTTTAGAAACCTTTCCCCATCACACGGTGTACCATCTTCTGGGTTTCTCATGCATGTTTTCGATGTAGGAAGATGCCCTTGAACCTGGAGATTTGGGACCCATGCGATGGGTAGCACGCAGTATTACTTTAAAGGGTCTGCGTTTGCTCACCCAACCTCACCAAACCTCTCAGCCCCAAGAGTGTCCACCCTTATGTCTCATCCAGCTGTGGGTCTAGATATGGTCAATCCAGGTTGCATCACAGCCCCCGAACGAATTGTGTAAGAATTTCTCTCTCTTTCCCTGTCTTTGTTTCATGGGTTTTTAAAAGTAATTTATTTTTATAATGGGGTTTAGCTGCTTTTCACGGCCGTGTTTATGCCGCCTTACACCCACTTGACACACTAACAGAGAGATATCAATACATAGGTTTTAAGATTATTACTAGTCAGATATATTCTTGTGCGGTGAATCGGGCGTGTTGAGTCCAGTTCTCTGAGCAAGGAGTAGGTCTTGTCTATTACATATTGGGTTTATGGAACGGTATCTGAGCTAATTTGAAACGCTTGTTTTATGTATCACCCCACCTCACCTTTCCCGTTAAGCAGCCATAGTGTGTTTTCTGCATGTGTGACTCTGTTCTGTTTTGTAATTCAGTTCAAGTGTAACGGTTTTTACATTCCCTCTATAAGTGACACCTTATGAGAAGTGTCCTTTTCTGTGTGACTTATTTCACTTAGAATCGTCTTACCTAAATCCACTCATCATGCTGCTACTAGCCTTATGACATTGATTTCATGGCTGAGTGATATTCCATTGTACATAAGGACCACAACTTTTTTATCCATTTTTCGCTTTCCTGGGATATTTAAGGTGGAATGAAGTGGAGGTCCTTGTCAACAGAGCAGCCCTAAACTTTGGGGTGCTTGTGTCTTGCTGATTTTCAATTTTCCCACTTTATCCCCCCATGCGTGGAAGTGCCCTATGCTCTCTAAGCTGGGTTTTTTAGATGTTTCAGGACACACCGTACACTTCTCCAGAGTGGCTGTTGGCAATTTACATCCCGCCCATCAGTGTAGCAAGGCTCCCATTTCTCCATGGCCTGTCCTGCATTTCTGGTTTTGACAACTTTTTCAGCATGTCCCTTTTGACCGATGGGAAGCGAGACTTCTTTGTAGCGCTGATTTGCCTTTCCAGGTTGCTTGGCTGGCCAAAAAGGGCGTATGCGTTTTTTCCTGAATATATTCAGGAAAAAACGCATACGCCCTTTTTGGCCAAGGGCATCATTGTCAACGTTTTGCCGCTTTTCATGTGCTTTAAAGGCGATTCGAATCTACCTCCTGAAATCTGTTTCCTGCAATTCTGCCTTGATTTCAAATCCTCTTCTTTGCCTTCCCTCAATATATTTGTGGACGAGAGTTATCATTTATAACTCTGCAGGTTTGTGAATTGCAGTGCCCTGAAGCTCCATTTTACAAGTCGGTTTTTTGGGAGCCGGCCGCAAAAGCGCAGGATGGCTTCAGGCCCTGTTCTGGTTCCGGGGGGCAGGCTGAGCCTGTGGTTAATTCTTCTTCCTGATGGGAAAATAGAGTGACCTGTGCCTGTCCCAACACCAAGAGCTAGTCTCTCATTGGTTCCCCGTCTTCCCGTTCATCCTCAGGACAAATTGCAACCTGTACGGAACAGGAGGTTAAAGGTGCTGATGCTCCAAGTAGGGAGATTGCTAGTAAAGTGGCTGGAATGGCGAACCCGAGCACAAGGAGATGAGAAATGCGGTGCGTTTTAGAAACCTTTCCCCATCACACGGTGTACCATCTTCTGGGTTTCTCATGCATGTTTTCGATGTAGGAAGATGCCCTTGAACCTGGAGATTTGGGACCCATGCGATGGGTAGCACGCAGTATTACTTTAAAGGGTCTGCGTTTGCTCACCCAACCTCACCAAACCTCTCAGCCCCAAGAGTGTCCACCCTTATGTCTCATCCAGCTGTGGGTCTAGATATGGTCAATGCAGGTTGCATCACAGCCCCTGAACGAATTGTGTAAGAATTTCTCTCTCTTTCCCTGTCTTTGTTTCATGGGTTTTTAAAAGTAATTTATTTTTATAATGGGGTTTAGCTGCTTTTCACGGCCGTGTTTATGCCGCCTTACACACACTTGACACACTAACAGAGAGATATCAATACATAGGTTTTAAGATTATTACTAGTCAGATATATTCTTGTGCGGTGAATCGGGCGTGTTGAGTCCAGTTCTCTGAGCAAGGAGTAGGTCTTGTCTATTCCATGTTGGGTTTATGGAACGGTATCTGAGCTAATTTGAAACTCTTGTTTTATGTATCACCCCACCTCACCTTTCCCGTTAAGCAGCCATAGTGTGTTTTCTGCATGTGTGACTCTGTTCTGTTTTGTAATTCAGTTCAAGTGTAACGGTTTTTACATTCCCCCTATAAGTGACACCTTATGAGAAGTGTCCTTTTCTGTGTGACTTATTTCAGTTAGAATCGTCTTACCTAAATCCACTCATCATGCTGCTACTAGCCTTATGACATTGATTTCATGGCTGAGTGATATTCCATTGTACATAAGGACCACAACTTTTTTATCCATTTTTCGCTTTCCTGGGATATTTAAGGTGGAAGGAAGTGGAGGTCCTTGTCAACAGAGCAGCCCTAAACTTTCGGGTGCTTGTGTCTTGCTGATTTTCAATTTTCCCACTTTATCCCCCCATGCGTAGAAGTGCCCTATGCTCTCTAAGCTTTGTTTTTTAGATGTTTCAGGACACACCGTACACTTCTCCAGAGTGGCTGTTGGCAATTTACATCCCGTCCATCAGTGTAGCAAGGCTTCCATTTCTCCATGGCCTGTCCTGCATTTCTGGTTTTGACACCTTTTTCAGCATGTCCCTTTTGACCGATGGGAAGCGAGACTTCTTTGTAGCGCTGATTTGCCTTTCCAGGTTGCTTGGTTGGCCAAAAAGGGCGTATGCGTTTTTTCCTGAATATATTCAGGAAAAAACGCATACGCCCTTTTTGGCCAAGGGCATCATTGTCAACGTTTTGCCGCTTTTCATGTGCTTTAAAGGCGATTCGAATCTACCTCCTGAAATCTGTTTCCTGCAATTCTGCCTTGATTTCAAATCCTCTTCTTTGCCTTCCCTCAATATATTTGTGGACGAGAGTTATCATTTATAATTCTGCAGGTTTGTGAATTGCAGTGCCCTGAAGCTCCATTTTACAAGTCGCTTTTTTGGGAGTCGGCCGCAAAAGCGCAGGATGGCTTCAGGCCCTGTTCTGGTTCCGGGGAGCAGGCTGAGCCTGTGGTTAATTCTTCTTCCTGATGGGAAAATTGAGTGACCTGTGCCTGTCCCAACACCAAGAGCTAGTCTCTCATTGGTTCCCCGTCTTCCCGTTCATCCTCAGGACAAATTGCAACCTGTACGGAACAGGAGGTTAAAGGTGCTGATGCTCCAAGTAGGGAGATTGCTAGTAAAGTGGCTGGAATGGCGAACCCGAGCCCAAGGAGATGAGAAATGCGGTGCGTTTTAGAAACCTTTCCCCATCACACGGTGTACCATCTTCTGGGTTTCTCATGCATGTTTTCGATGTAGGAAGATGCCCTTGAACCTGGAGATTTGGGACCCATGCGATGGGTAGCACGCAGTATTACTTTAAAGGGTCTGCGTTTGCTCACCCAACCTCACCAAACCTCTCAGCCCCAAGAGTGTCCACCCTTATGTCTCATCTAGCTGTGGGTCTAGATATGGTCAATGCAGGTTGCATCACAGCCCCTGAACGAATTGTGTAAGAATTTCTCTCTCTTTCCCTGTCTTTGTTTCATGGGTTTTTAAAAGTAATTTATTTTTATAATGGGGTTTAGCTGCTTTTCACGGCCGTGTTTATGCCGCCTTACACACACTTGACACACTAACAGAGAGATATCAATACATAGGTTTTAAGATTATTACTAGTCAGATATATTCTTGTGCGGTGAATCGGGCGTGTTGAGTCCAGTTCTCTGAGCAAGGAGTAGGTCTTGTCTATTCCATGTTGGGTTTATGGAACGGTATCTGAGCTAATTTGAAACTCTTGTTTTATGTATCACCCCACCTCACCTTTCCCGTTAAGCAGCCATAGTGTGTTTTCTGCATGTGTGACTCTGTTCTGTTTTGTAATTCAGTTCAAGTGTAACGGTTTTTACATTCCCTCTATAAGTGACACCTTATGAGAAGTGTCCTTTTCTGTGTGACTTATTTCAGTTAGAATCGTCTTACCTAAATCCACTCATCATGCTGCTACTAGCCTTATGACATTGATTTCATGGCTGAGTGATATTCCATTGTACATAAGGACCACAACTTTTTTATCCATTTTTCGCTTTCCTGGGATATTTAAGGTGGAAGGAAGTGGAGGTCCTTGTCAACAGAGCAGCCATAAACTTTCGGGTGCTTGTGTCTTGCTGATTTTCAATTTTCCCACTTTATCCCCCCATGCGTAGAAGTGCCCTATGCTCTCTAAGCTGTGTTTTTTAGATGTTTCAGGACACACCGTACACTTCTCCAGAGTGGCTGTTGGCAATTTACATCCCGCCCATCAGTGTAGCAAGGCTCCCATTTCTCCATGGCCTGTCCTGCATTTCTGGTTTTGACACCTTTTTCAGCATGTCCCTTTTGACCGATGGGAAGCGAGACTTCTTTGTAGCGCTGATTTGCCTTTCCAGGTTGCTTGGTTGGCCAAAAAGGGCGTATGCGTTTTTTCCTGAATATATTCAGGAAAAAACGCATACGCCCTTTTTGGCCAAGGGCATCATTGTCAACGTTTTGCCGCTTTTCATGTGCTTTAAAGGCGATTCGAATCTACCTCCTGAAATCTGTTTCCTGCAATTCTGCCTTGATTTCAAATCCTCTTCTTTGCCTTCCCTCAATATATTTGTGGACGAGAGTTATCATTTATAATTCTGCAGGTTTGTGAATTGCAGTGCCCTGAAGCTGCATTTTACAAGTCGCTTTTTTGGGAGTCGGCCGCAAAAGCGCAGGATGGCTTCAGGCCCTGTTCTGGTTCCGGGGGGCAGGCTGAGCCTGTGGTTAATTCTTCTTCCTGATGGGAAAATTGAGTGACCTGTGCCTGTCCCAACACCAAGAGCTAGTCTCTCATTGGTTCCCCGTCTTCCCGTTCATCCTCAGGACAAATTGCAACCTGTACGGAACAGGAGGTTAAAGGTGCTGATGCTCCAAGTAGGGAGATTGCTAGTAAAGTGGCTGGAATGGCGAACCCGAGCACAAGGAGATGAGAAATGCGGTGCGTTTTAGAAACCTTTCCCCATCACACGGTGTACCATCTTCTGGGTTTCTCATGCATGTTTTCGATGTAGGAAGATGCCCTTGAACCTGGAGATTTGGGACCCATGCGATGGGTAGCACGCAGTATTACTTTAAAGGGTCTGCGTTTGCTCACCCAACCTCACCAAACCTCTCAGCCCCAAGAGTGTCCACCCTTATGTCTCATCCAGCTGTGGGTCTAGATATGGTCAATGCAGGTTGCATCACAACCCCTGAACGAATTGTGTAAGAATTTCTCTCTCTTTCCCTGTCTTTGTTTCATGGGTTTTTAAAAGTAATTTATTTTTATAATGGGGTTTAGCTGCTTTTCACGGCCGTGTTTATGCCGCCTTACACACACTTGACACACTAACAGAGAGATATCAATACATAGGTTTTAAGATTATTACTAGTCAGATATATTCTTGTGCGGTGAATCGGGCGTGTTGAGTCCAGTTCTCTGAGCAAGGAGTAGGTCTTGTCTATTCCATGTTGGGTTTATGGAACGGTATCTGAGCTAATTTGAAACTCTTGTTTTATGTATCACCCCACCTCACCTTTCCCGTTAAGCAGCCATAGTGTGTTTTCTGCATGTGTGACTCTGTTCTGTTTTGTAATTCAGTTCAAGTGTAACGGTTTTTACATTCCCTCTATAAGTGACACCTTATGAGAAGTGTCCTTTTCTGTGTGACTTATTTCAGTTAGAATCGTCTTACCTAAATCCACTCACCATGCTGCTACTAGCCTTATGACATTGATTTCATGGCTGAGTGATATTCCATTGTACATAAGGACCACAACTTTTTTATCCATTTTTCGCTTTCCTGGGATATTTAAGGTGGAAGGAAGTGGAGGTCCTTGTCAACAGAGCAGCGATAAACTTTCGGGTGCTTGTGTCTTGCTGATTTTCAATTTTCCCACTTTATCCCCCCATGCGTAGAAGTGCCCTATGCTCTCTAAGCTGTGTTTTTTAGATGTTTCAGGACACACCGTACACTTCTCCAGAGTGGCTGTTGGCAATTTACATCCCGCCCATCAGTGTAGCAAGGCTCCCATTTCTCCATGGCCTGTCCTGCATTTCTGGTTTTGACACCTTTTTCAGCATGTCCCTTTTGACCGATGGGAAGCGAGACTTCTTTGTAGCGCTGATTTGCCTTTCCAGGTTGCTTGGTTGGCCAAAAAGGGCGTATGCGTTTTTTCCTGAATATATTCAGGAAAAAACGCATACGCCCTTTTTGGCCAAGGGCATCATTGTCAACGTTTTGCCGCTTTTCATGTGCTTTAAAGGCGATTCGAATCTACCTCCTGAAATCTGTTTCCTGCAATTCTGCCTTGATTTCAAATCCTCTTCTTTGCCTTCCCTCAATATATTTGTGGACGAGAGTTATCATTTATAATTCTGCAGGTTTGTGAATTGCAGTGCCCTGAAGCTCCATTTTACAAGTCGCTTTTTTGGGAGTCGGCCGCAAAAGCGCAGGATGGCTTCAGGCCCTGTTCTGGTTCCGGGGGGCAGGCTGAGCCTGTGGTTAATTCTTCTTCCTGATGGGAAAATTGAGTGACCTGTGCCTGTCCCAACACCAAGAGCTAGTCTCTCATTGGTTCCCCGTCTTCCCGTTCATCCTCAGGACAAATTGCAACCTGTACGGAACAGGAGGTTAAAGGTGCTGATGCTCCAAGTAGGGAGATTGCTAGTAAAGTGGCTGGAATGGCGAACCCGAGCACAAGGAGATGAGAAATGCGGTGCGTTTTAGAAACCTTTCCCCATCACACGCTGTACCATCTTCTGGGTTTCTCATGCATGTTTTCGATGTAGGAAGATGCCCTTGAACCTGGAGATTTGGGACCCATGTGATGGGTAGCACGCAGTATTACTTTAAAGGGTCTGCGTTTGCTCACCCAACCTCACCAAACCTCTCAGCCCAAAGAGTGTCCACCCTTATGTCTCATCCAGCTGTGGGTCTAGATATGGTCAATGCAGGTTGCATCACAGCCCCTGAACGAATTGTGTAAGAATTTCTCTCTCTTTCCCTGTCTTTGTTTCATGGGTTTTTAAAAGTAATTTATTTTTATAATGGGGTTTAGCTGCTTTTCACGGCTGTGTTTATGCCGCCTTACACACACTTGACACACTAACAGAGAAATATCAATACATAGGTTTTAAGATTATTACTAGTCAGATATATTCTTGTGCGGTGAATCGGGCGTGTTGAGTCCAGTTCTCTGAGCAAGGAGTAGGTCTTGTCTATTACATATTGGGTTTATGGAACGGTATCTGAGCTAATTTGAAACTCTTGTTTTATGTATCACCCCACCTCACCTTTCCCGTTAAGCAGCCATAGTGTGTTTTCTGCATGTGTGACTCTGTTCTGTTTTGTAATTCAGTTCAAGTGTAACGGTTTTTACATTCCCTCTATAAGTGACACCTTATGAGAAGTGTCCTTTTCTGTGTGACTTATTTCACTTAGAATCGTCTTACCTAAATCCACTCATCATGCTGCTACTAGCCTTATGACATTGATTTCATGGCTGAGTGATATTCCATTGTACATAAGGACCACAACTTTTTTATCCATTTTTCGCTTTCCTGGGATATTTAAGGTGGAATGAAGTGGAGGTCCTTGTCAACAGAGCAGCCCTAAACTTTGGGGTGCTTGTGTCTTGCTGATTTTCAATTTTCCCACTTTATCCCCCCATGTGTGGAAGTGCCCTATGCTCTCTAAGCTGTGTTTTTTAGATGTTTCAGGACACACCGTACACTTCTCCAGAGTGGCTGTTGGCAATTTACATCCCGCCCATCAGTGTAGCAAGGCTCTCATTTCTCCATGGCCTGTCCTGCATTTCTGGTTTTGACACTTTTTTCAGCATGGCCCTTTTGACCGATGGGAAGCGAGACTTCTTTGTAGCGCTGATTTGCCTTTCCAGGTTGCTTGGTTGGCCAAAAAGGGCGTATGCGTTTTTTCCTGAATATATTCAGGAAAAAACGCATACGCCCTTTTTGGCCAAGGGCATCATTGTCAACGTTTTGCCGCTTTTCATGTGCTTTAAAGGCGATTCGAATCTACCTCCTGAAATCTGTTTCCTGCAATTCTGCCTTGATTTCAAATCCTCTTCTTTGCCTTCCCTCAATATATTTGTGGACGAGAGTTATCATTTATAACTCTGCAGGTTTGTGAATTGCAGTGCCCTGAAGCTCCATTTTACAAGTCGCTTTTTTGGGAGCCGGCCGCAAAAGCGCAGGATGGCTTCAGGCCCTGTTCTGGTTCCGGGGGGCAGGCTGAGCCTGTGGTTAATTCTTCTTCCTGATGGGAAAATAGAGTGACCTGTGCCTGTCCCAACACCAAGAGCTAGTCTCTCATTGGTTTCCCGTCTTCCCGTTCATCCTCAGGACAAATTGCAACCTGTACGGAACAGGAGGTTAAAGGTGCTGATGCTCCAAGTAGGGAGATTGCTAGTAAAGTGGCTGGAATCGCGAACACGAGCACAAGGATGTGAGAAATGAGGTGCGTTTTAGAAACCTTTCCCCATCACACGGTGTACCATCTTCTGGGTTTCTCATGCATGTTTTCGATGTAGGAAGATGCCCTTGAACCTGGAGATTTGGGACCCATGCGATGGGTAGCACGCAGTATTACTTTAAAGGGTCTGCGTTTGCTCACCCAACCTCACCAAACCTCTCAGCCCCAAGAGTGTCCACCCTTATGTCTCATCCAGCTGTGGGTCTAGATATGGTCAATCCAGGTTGCATCACAGCCCCCGAACGAATTGTGTAAGAATTTCTCTCTCTTTCCCTGTCTTTGTTTCATGGGTTTTTAAAAGTAATTTATTTTTATAATGGGGTTTAGCTGCTTTTCACGGCCGTGTTTATGCCGCCTTACACCCACTTGACACACTAACAGAGAGATATCAATACATAGGTTTTAAGATTATTACTAGTCAGATATATTCTTGTGCGGTGAATCGGGCGTGTTGAGTCCAGTTCTCTGAGCAAGGAGTAGGTCTTGTCTATTCCATATTGGGTTTATGGAACGGTATCTGAGCTAATTTGAAACGCTTGTTTTATGTATCACCCCACCTCACCTTTCCCGTTAAGCAGCCATAGTGTGTTTTCTGCATGTGTGACTCTGTTCTGTTTTGTAATTCAGTTCAAGTGTAACGGTTTTTACATTCCCTCTATAAGTGACACCTTATGAGAAGTGTCCTTTTCTGTGTGACTTATTTCACTTAGAATCGTCTTACCTAAATCCACTCATCATGCTGCTACTAGCCTTATGACATTGATTTCATGGCTGAGTGATATTCCATTGTACATAAGGACCACAACTTTTTTATCCATTTTTCGCTTTCCTGGGATATTTAAGGTGGAATGAAGTGGAGGTCCTTGTCAACAGAGCAGCCCTAAACTTTGGGGTGCTTGTGTCTTGCTGATTTTCAATTTTCCCACTTTATCCCCCCATGCGTGGAAGTGCCCTATGCTCTCTAAGCTGGGTTTTTTAGATGTTTCAGGACACACCGTACACTTCTCCAGAGTGGCTGTTGGCAATTTACATCCCGCCCATCAGTGTAGCAAGGCTCCCATTTCTCCATGGCCTGTCCTGCATTTCTGGTTTTGACAACTTTTTCAGCATGTCCCTTTTGACCGATGGGAAGCGAGACTTCTTTGTAGCGCTGATTTGCCTTTCCAGGTTGCTTGGCTGGCCAAAAAGGGCGTATGCGTTTTTTCCTGAATATATTCAGGAAAAAACGCATACGCCCTTTTTGGCCAAGGGCATCATTGTCAACGTTTTGCCGCTTTTCATGTGCTTTAAAGGCGATTCGAATCTACCTCCTGAAATCTGTTTCCTGCAATTCTGCCTTGATTTCAAATCCTCTTCTTTGCCTTCCCTCAATATATTTGTGGACGAGAGTTATCATTTATAACTCTGCAGGTTTGTGAATTGCAGTGCCCTGAAGCTCCATTTTACAAGTCGGTTTTTTGGGAGCCGGCCGCAAAAGCGCAGGATGGCTTCAGGCCCTGTTCTGGTTCCGGGGGGCAGGCTGAGCCTGTGGTTAATTCTTCTTCCTGATGGGAAAATAGAGTGACCTGTGCCTGTCCCAACACCAAGAGCTAGTCTCTCATTGGTTCCCCGTCTTCCCGTTCATCCTCAGGACAAATTGCAACCTGTACGGAACAGGAGGTTAAAGGTGCTGATGCTCCAAGTAGGGAGATTGCTAGTAAAGTGGCTGGAATGGCGAACCCGAGCACAAGGAGATGAGAAATGCGGTGCGTTTTAGAAACCTTTCCCCATCACACGGTGTACCATCTTCTGGGTTTCTCATGCATGTTTTCGATGTAGGAAGATGCCCTTGAACCTGGAGATTTGGGACCCATGCGATGGGTAGCACGCAGTATTACTTTAAAGGGTCTGCGTTTGCTCACCCAACCTCACCAAACCTCTCAGCCCCAAGAGTGTCCACCCTTATGTCTCATCCAGCTGTGGGTCTAGATATGGTCAATGCAGGTTGCATCACAGCCCCTGAACGAATTGTGTAAGAATTTCTCTCTCTTTCCCTGTCTTTGTTTCATGGGTTTTTAAAAGTAATTTATTTTTATAATGGGGTTTAGCTGCTTTTCACGGCCGTGTTTATGCCGCCTTACACACACTTGACACACTAACAGAGAGATATCAATACATAGGTTTTAAGATTATTACTAGTCAGATATATTCTTGTGCGGTGAATCGGGCGTGTTGAGTCCAGTTCTCTGAGCAAGGAGTAGGTCTTGTCTATTCCATGTTGGGTTTATGGAACGGTATCTGAGCTAATTTGAAACTCTTGTTTTATGTATCACCCCACCTCACCTTTCCCGTTAAGCAGCCATAGTGTGTTTTCTGCATGTGTGACTCTGTTCTGTTTTGTAATTCAGTTCAAGTGTAACGGTTTTTACATTCCCTCTATAAGTGACACCTTATGAGAAGTGTCCTTTTCTGTGTGACTTATTTCAGTTAGAATCGTCTTACCTAAATCCACTCATCATGCTGCTACTAGCCTTATGACATTGATTTCATGGCTGAGTGATATTCCATTGTACATAAGGACCACAACTTTTTTATCCATTTTTCGCTTTCCTGGGATATTTAAGGTGGAAGGAAGTGGAGGTCCTTGTCAACAGAGCAGCCCTAAACTTTCGGGTGCTTGTGTCTTGCTGATTTTCAATTTTCCCACTTTATCCCCCCATGCGTAGAAGTGCCCTATGCTCTCTAAGCTTTGTTTTTTAGATGTTTCAGGACACACCGTACACTTCTCCAGAGTGGCTGTTGGCAATTTACATCCCGTCCATCAGTGTAGCAAGGCTTCCATTTCTCCATGGCCTGTCCTGCATTTCTGGTTTTGACACCTTTTTCAGCATGTCCCTTTTGACCGATGGGAAGCGAGACTTCTTTGTAGCGCTGATTTGCCTTTCCAGGTTGCTTGGTTGGCCAAAAAGGGCGTATGCGTTTTTTCCTGAATATATTCAGGAAAAAACGCATACGCCCTTTTTGGCCAAGGGCATCATTGTCAACGTTTTGCCGCTTTTCATGTGCTTTAAAGGCGATTCGAATCTACCTCCTGAAATCTGTTTCCTGCAATTCTGCCTTGATTTCAAATCCTCTTCTTTGCCTTCCCTCAATATATTTGTGGACGAGAGTTATCATTTATAATTCTGCAGGTTTGTGAATTGCAGTGCCCTGAAGCTCCATTTTACAAGTCGCTTTTTTGGGAGTCGGCCGCAAAAGCGCAGGATGGCTTCAGGCCCTGTTCTGGTTCCGGGGAGCAGGCTGAGCCTGTGGTTAATTCTTCTTCCTGATGGGAAAATTGAGTGACCTGTGCCTGTCCCAACACCAAGAGCTAGTCTCTCATTGGTTCCCCGTCTTCCCGTTCATCCTCAGGACAAATTGCAACCTGTACGGAACAGGAGGTTAAAGGTGCTGATGCTCCAAGTAGGGAGATTGCTAGTAAAGTGGCTGGAATGGCGAACCCGAGCCCAAGGAGATGAGAAATGCGGTGCGTTTTAGAAACCTTTCCCCATCACACGGTGTACCATCTTCTGGGTTTCTCATGCATGTTTTCGATGTAGGAAGATGCCCTTGAACCTGGAGATTTGGGACCCATGCGATGGGTAGCACGCAGTATTACTTTAAAGGGTCTGCGTTTGCTCACCCAACCTCACCAAACCTCTCAGCCCCAAGAGTGTCCACCCTTATGTCTCATCTAGCTGTGGGTCTAGATATGGTCAATGCAGGTTGCATCACAGCCCCTGAACGAATTGTGTAAGAATTTCTCTCTCTTTCCCTGTCTTTGTTTCATGGGTTTTTAAAAGTAATTTATTTTTATAATGGGGTTTAGCTGCTTTTCACGGCCGTGTTTATGCCGCCTTACACACACTTGACACACTAACAGAGAGATATCAATACATAGGTTTTAAGATTATTACTAGTCAGATATATTCTTGTGCGGTGAATCGGGCGTGTTGAGTCCAGTTCTCTGAGCAAGGAGTAGGTCTTGTCTATTCCATGTTGGGTTTATGGAACGGTATCTGAGCTAATTTGAAACTCTTGTTTTATGTATCACCCCACCTCACCTTTCCCGTTAAGCAGCCATAGTGTGTTTTCTGCATGTGTGACTCTGTTCTGTTTTGTAATTCAGTTCAAGTGTAACGGTTTTTACATTCCCTCTATAAGTGACACCTTATGAGAAGTGTCCTTTTCTGTGTGACTTATTTCACTTAGAATCGTCTTACCTAAATCCACTCATCATGCTGCTACTAGCCTTATGACATTGATTTCATGGCTGAGTGATATTCCATTGTACATAAGGACCACAACTTTTTTATCCATTTTTCGCTTTCCTGGGATATTTAAGGTGGAAGGAAGTGGAGGTCCTTGTCAACAGAGCAGCCCTAAACTTTCGGGTGCTTGTGTCTTGCTGATTTTCAATTTTCCCACTTTATCCCCCCATGCGTAGAAGTGCCCTATGCTCTCTAAGCTGTGTTTTTTAGATGTTTCAGGACACACCGTACACTTCTCCAGAGTGGCTGTTGGCAATTTACATCCCTCCCATCAGTGTAGCAAGGCTTCCATTTCTCCATGGCCTGTCCTGCATTTCTGGTTTTGACACCTTTTTCAGCATGTCCCTTTTGACCGATGGGAAGCGAGACTTCTTTGTAGCGCTGATTTGCCTTTCCAGGTTGCTTGGTTGGCCAAAAAGTGCGTATGCGTTTTTTCCTGAATATATTCAGGAAAAAACGCATACGCCCTTTTTGGCCAAGGGCATCATTGTCAACGTTTTGCCGCTTTTCATGTGCTTTAAAGGCGATTCGAATCTACCTCCTGAAATCTGTTTCCTGCAATTCTGCCTTGATTTCAAATCCTCTTCTTTGCCTTCCCTCAATATATTTGTGGACGAGAGTTATCATTTATAATTCTGCAGGTTTGTGAATTGCAGTGCCCTGAAGCTCCATTTTACAAGTCGCTTTTTTGGGAGTCGGCCGCAAAAGCGCAGGATGGCTTCAGGCCCTGTTCTGGTTCCGGGGGGCAGGCTGAGCCTGTGGTTAATTCTTCTTCCTGATGGGAAAATTGAGTAACCTGTGCCTGTCCCAACACCAAGAGCTAGTCTCTCATTGGTTCCCCGTCTTCCCGTTCATCCTCAGGACAAATTGCAACCTGTACGGAACAGGAGGTTAAAGGTGCTGATGCTCCAAGTAGGGAGATTGCTAGTAAAGTGGCTGCAATGGCGAACCCGAGCACAAGGAGATGAGAAATGCGGTGCGTTTTAGAAACCTTTCCCCATCACACGGTGTACCATCTTCTGGGTTTCTCATGCATGTTTTTGATGTAGGAAGATGCCCTTGAACCTGGAGATTTGGGACCCATGCGATGGGTAGCACGCAGTATTACTTTAAAGGGTCTGCGTTTGCTCACCCAACCTCACCAAACCTCTCAGCCCCAAGAGTGTCCACCCTTATGTCTCATCCAGCTGTGGGTCTAGATATGGTCAATGCAGGTTGCATCACAGCCCCTGAACGAATTGTGTAAGAATTTCTCTCTCTTTCCCTGTCTTTGTTTCATGGGTTTTTAAAAGTAATTTATTTTTATAATGGGGTTTAGCTGCTTTTCACGGCTGTGTTTATGCCGCCTTACACACACCTGACACACTAACAGAGAGATATCAATACATAGGTTTTAAGATTATTACTAGTCAGATATATTCTTGTGCGGTGAATCGGGCGTGTTGAGTCCAGTTCTCTGAGCAAGGAGTAGGTCTTGTCTATTCCATATTGGGTTTATGGAACGGTATCTGAGCTAATTTGAAACTCTTGTTTTATGTATCACCCCACCTCACCTTTCCCGTTAAGCAGCCATAGTGTGTTTTCTGCATGTGTGACTCTGTTCTGTTTTGTAATTCAGTTCAAGTGTAACGGTTTTTACATTCCCTCTATAAGTGACACCTTATGAGAAGTGTCCTTTTCTGTGTGACTTATTTCACTTAGAATCGTCTTACCTAAATCCACTCATCATGCTGCTACTAGTCTTATGACATTGATTTCATGGCTGAGTGATATTCCATTGTACATAAGGACCACAACTTTTTTATCCATTTTTCGCTTTCCTGGGATATTTAAGGTGGAAGGAAGTGGAGGTCCTTGTCAACAGAGCAGCCCTAAACTTTGGGGTGCTTGTGTCTTGCTGATTTTCAATTTTCCCACTTTATCCCCCCATGTGTGGAAGTGCCCTATGCTCTCTAAGCTGTGTTTTTTAGATGTTTTAGGACACACCGTACACTTCTCCAGAGTGGCTGTTGGCAATTTACATCCCGCCCATCAGTGTAGCAAGGCTCCCATTTCTCCATGGCCTGTCCTGCATTTCTGGTTTTGACACTTTTTTCAGCATGGCCCTTTTGACCGATGGGAAGCGAGACTTCTTTGTAGCGCTGATTTGCCTTTCCAGGTTGCTTGGTTGGCCAAAAAGGGCGTATGCGTTTTTTCCTGAATATATTCAGGAAAAAACGCATACGCCCTTTTTGGCCAAGGGCATCATTGTCAACGTTTTGCCGCTTTTCATGTGCTTTAAAGGCGATTCGAATCTACCTCCTGAAATCAGTTTCCTGCAATTCTGCCTTGATTTCAAATCCTCTTCTTTGCCTTCCCTCAATATATTTGTGGACGAGAGTTATCATTTATAACTCTGCAGGTTTGTGAATTGCAGTGCCCTGAAGCTGCATTTTACAAGTCGCTTTTTTGGGAGCCGGCCGCAAAAGCGCAGGATGGCTTCAGGCCCTGTTCTGGTTCCGGGGGGCAGGCTGAGCCTGTGGTTAATTCTTCTTCCTGATGGGAAAATAGAGTGACCTGTGCCTGTCCCAACACCAAGAGCTAGTCTCTCATTGGTTTCCCGTCTTCCCGTTCATCCTCAGGACAAATTGCAACCTGTACGGAACAGGAGGTTAAAGGTGCTGATGCTCCAAGTAGGGAGATTGCTAGTAAAGTGGCTGGAATGGCGAACACGAGCACAAGGAGGTGAGAAATGAGGTGCGTTTTAGAAACCTTTCCCCATTACACGGTGTACCATCTTCTGGGTTTCTCATGCATGTTTTCGATGTAGGAAGATGCCCTTGAACCTGGAGATTTGGGACCCATGCGATGGGTAGCACGCAGTATTACTTTAAAGGGTCTGCGTTTGCTCACCCAACCTCACCAAACCTCTCAGCCCCAAGAGTGTCCACCCTTATGTCTCATCCAGCTGTGGGTCTAGATATGGTCAATCCAGGTTGCATCACAGCCCCCGAACGAATTGTGTAAGAATTTCTCTCTCTTTCCCTGTCTTTGTTTCATGGGTTTTTAAAAGTAATTTATTTTTATAATGGGGTTTAGCTGCTTTTCACGGCTGTGTTTATGCCGCCTTACACACACCTGACACACTAACAGAGAGATATCAATACATAGGTTTTAAGATTATTACTAGTCAGATATATTCTTGTGCGGTGAATCGGGCGTGTTGAGTCCAGTTCTCTGAGCAAGGAGTAGGTCTTGTCTATTCCATATTGGGTTTATGGAACGGTATCTGAGCTAATTTGAAACTCTTGTTTTATGTATCACCCCACCTCACCTTTCCCGTTAAGCAGCCATAGTGTGTTTTCTGCATGTGTGACTCTGTTCTGTTTTGTAATTCAGTTCAAGTGTAACGGTTTTTACATTCCCTCTATAAGTGACACCTTATGAGAAGTGTCCTTTTCTGTGTGACTTATTTCACTTAGAATCGTCTTACCTAAATCCACTCATCATGCTGCTACTAGTCTTATGACATTGATTTCATGGCTGAGTGATATTCCATTGTACATAAGGACCACAACTTTTTTATCCATTTTTCGCTTTCCTGGGATATTTAAGGTGGAATGAAGTGGAGGTCCTTGTCAACAGAGCAGCCCTAAACTTTCGGGTGCTTGTGTCTTGCTGATTTTCAATTTTCCCACTTTATCCCCCCATGCGTAGAAGTGCCCTATGCTCTCTAAGCTGTGTTTTTTAGATGTTTCAGGACACACCGTACACTTCTCCAGAGTGGCTGTTGGCAATTTACATCCCGCCCATCAGTGTAGCAAGGCTCCCATTTCTCCATGGCCTGTCCTGCATTTCTGGTTTTGACACTTTTTTCAGCATGGCCCTTTTGACCGATGGGAAGCGAGACTTCTTTGTAGCGCTGATTTGCCTTTCCAGGTTGCTTGGTTGGCCAAAAAGGGCGTATGCGTTTTTTCCTGAATATATTCAGGAAAAAACGCATACGCCCTTTTTGGCCAAGGGCATCATTGTCAACGTTTTGCCGCTTTTCATGTGCTTTAAAGGCGATTCGAATCTACCTCCTGAAATCTGTTTCCTGCAATTCTGCCTTGATTTCAAATCCTCTTCGTTGCCTTCCCTCAATATATTTGTGGACGAGAGTTATCATTTATAACTCTGCAGGTTTGTGAATTGCAGTGCCCTGAAGCTCCATTTTACAAGTCGCTTTTTTGGGAGTCGGCCGCAAAAGCGCAGGATGGCTTCAGGCCCTGTTCTGGTTCCGGGGGGCAGGCTGAGCCTGTGGTTAATTCTTCTTCCTGATGGGAAAATTGAGTGACCTGTGCCTGTCCCAACACCAAGAGCTAGTCTCTCATTGGTTCCCCGTCTTCCCGTTCATCCTCAGGACAAATTGCAACCTGTACGGAACAGGAGGTTAAAGGTGCTGATGCTCCAAGTAGGGAGATTGCTAGTAAAGTGGCTGGAATGGCGAACCCGAGCACAAGGAGATGAGAAATGCGGTGCGTTTTAGAAACCTTTCCCCATCACACGGTGTACCATCTTCTGGGTTTCTCATGCATGTTTTCGATGTAGGAAGATGCCCTTGAACCTGGAGATTTGGGACCCATGTGATGGGTAGCACGCAGTATTACTTTAAAGGGTCTGCGTTTGCTCACCCAACCTCACCAAACCTCTCAGCCCAAAGAGTGTCCACCCTTATGTCTCATCCAGCTGTGGGTCTAGATATGGTCAATGCAGGTTGCATCACAGCCCCTGAACGAATTGTGTAAGAATTTCTCTCTCTTTCCCTGTCTTTGTTTCATGGGTTTTTAAAAGTAATTTATTTTTATAATGGGGTTTAGCTGCTTTTCACGGCTGTGTTTATGCCGCCTTACACACACTTGACACACTAACAGAGAAATATCAATACATAGGTTTTAAGATTATTACTAGTCAGATATATTCTTGTGCGGTGAATCGGGCGTGTTGAGTCCAGTTCTCTGAGCAAGGAGTAGGTCTTGTCTATTACATATTGGGTTTATGGAACGGTATCTGAGCTAATTTGAAACTCTTGTTTTATGTATCACCCCACCTCACCTTTCCCGTTAAGCAGCCATAGTGTGTTTTCTGCATGTGTGACTCTGTTCTGTTTTGTAATTCAGTTCAAGTGTAACGGTTTTTACATTCCCTCTATAAGTGACACCTTATGAGAAGTGTCCTTTTCTGTGTGACTTATTTCACTTAGAATCGTCTTACCTAAATCCACTCATCATGCTGCTACTAGCCTTATGACATTGATTTCATGGCTGAGTGATGTTCCATTCTACATAAGGACCACAACTTTTTTATCCATTTTTCGCTTTCCTGGGATATTTAAGGTGGAATGAAGTGGAGGTCCTTGTCAACAGAGCAGCCCTAAACTTTGGGGTGCTTGTGTCTTGCTGATTTTCAATTTTCCCACTTTATCCCCCCATGTGTGGAAGTGCCCTATGCTCTCTAAGCTGTGTTTTTTAGATGTTTCAGGACACACCGTACACTTCTCCAGAGTGGCTGTTGGCAATTTACATCCCGCCCATCAGTGTAGCAAGGCTCCCATTTCTCCATGGCCTGTCCTGCATTTCTGGTTTTGACACCTTTTTCAGCATGTCCCTTTTGACCGATGGGAAGCGAGACTTCTTTGTAGCGCTGATTTGCCTTTCCAGGTTGCTTGGTTGGCCAAAAAGGGCGTATGCGTTTTTTCCTGAATATATTCAGGAAAAAACGCATACGCCCTTTTTGGCCAAGGGCATCATTGTCAACGTTTTGCCGCTTTTCATGTGCTTTAAAGGCGATTCGAATCTACCTCCTGAAATCTGTTTCCTGCAATTCTGCCTTGATTTCAAATCCTCTTCTTTGCCTTCCCTCAATATATTTGTGGACGAGAGTTATCATTTATAACTCTGCAGGTTTGTGAATTGCAGTGCCCTGAAGCTCCATTTTACAAGTCGCTTTTTTGGGAGTCGGCCGCAAAAGCGCAGGATGGCTTCAGGCCCTGTTCTGGTTCCGGGGGGCAGGCTGAGCCTGTGGTTAATTCTTCTTCCTGATGGGAAAATTGAGTGACCTGTGCCTGTCCCAACACCAAGAGCTAGTCTCTCATTGGTTCCCCGTCTTCCCGTTCATCCTCAGGACAAATTGCAACCTGTACGGAACAGGAGGTTAAAGGTGCTGATGCTCCAAGTAGGGAGATTGCTAGTAAAGTGGCTGGAATGGCGAACCCGAGCACAAGGAGATGAGAAATGCGGTGCGTTTTAGAAACCTTTCCCCATCACACGGTGTACCATCTTCTGGGTTTCTCATGCATGTTTTCGATGTAGGAAGATGCCCTTGAACCTGGAGATTTGGGACCCATGTGATGGGTAGCACGCAGTATTACTTTAAAGGGTCTGCGTTTGCTCACCGAACCTCACCAAACCTCTCAGCCCAAAGAGTGTCCACCCTTATGTCTCATCCAGCTGTGGGTCTAGATATGGTCAATGCAGGTTGCATCACAGCCCCTGAACGAATTGTGTAAGAATTTCTCTCTCTTTCCCTGTCTTTGTTTCATGGGTTTTTAAAAGTAATTTATTTTTATAATGGGGTTTAGCTGCTTTTCACGGCTGTGTTTATGCCGCCTTACACACACTTGACACACTAACAGAGAAATGTCAATACATAGGTTTTAAGATTATTACTAGTCAGATATATTCTTGTGCGGTGAATCGGGCGTGTTGAGTCCAGTTCTCTGAGCAAGGAGTAGGTCTTGTCTATTACATATTGGGTTTATGGAACGGTATCTGAGCTAATTTGAAACTCTTGTTTTATGTATCACCCCACCTCACCTTTCCCGTTAAGCAGCCATAGTGTGTTTTCTGCATGTGTGACTCTGTTCTGTTTTGTAATTCAGTTCAAGTGTAACGGTTTTTACATTCCCTCTATAAGTGACACCTTATGAGAAGTGTCCTTTTCTGTGTGACTTATTTCACTTAGAATCGTCTTACCTAAATCCACTCATCATGCTGCTACTAGCCTTATGACATTGATTTCATGGCTGAGTGATGTTCCATTCTACATAAGGACCACAACTTTTTTATCCATTTTTCGCTTTCCTGGGATATTTAAGGTGGAATGAAGTGGAGGTCCTTGTCAACAGAGCAGCCCTAAACTTTGGGGTGCTTGTGTCTTGCTGATTTTCAATTTTCCCACTTTATCCCCCCATGTGTGGAAGTGCCCTATGCTCTCTAAGCTGTGTTTTTTAGATGTTTCAGGACACACCGTACACTTCTCCAGAGTGGCTGTTGGCAATTTACATCCCGCCCATCAGTTTAGCAAGGCTCCCATTTCTCCATGGCCTGTCCTGCATTTCTGGTTTTGACACTTTTTTCAGCATGGCCCTTTTGACCGATGGGAAGCGAGACTTCTTTGTAGCGCTGATTTGCCTTTCCAGGTTGCTTGGTTGGCCAAAAAGGGCGTATGCGTTTTTTCCTGAATATATTCAGGAAAAAACGCATACGCCCTTTTTGGCCAAGGGCATCATTGTCAACGTTTTGCCGCTTTTCATGTGCTTTAAAGGCGATTCGAATCTACCTCCTGAAATCAGTATCCTGCAATTCTGCCTTGATTTCAAATCCTCTTCTTTGCCTTCCCTCAATATATTTGTGGACGAGAGTTATCATTTATAACTCTGCAGGTTTGTGAATTGCAGTGCCCTGAAGCTGCATTTTACAAGTCGCTTTTTTGGGAGCCGGCCGCAAAAGCGCAGGATGGCTTCAGGCCCTGTTCTGGTTCCGGGGGGCAGGCTGAGCCTGTGGTTAATTCTTCTTCCTGATGGGAAAATAGAGTGACCTGTGCCTGTCCCAACACCAAGAGCTAGTCTCTCATTGGTTTCCCGTCTTCCCGTTCATCCTCAGGACAAATTGCAACCTGTACGGAACAGGAGGTTAAAGGTGCTGATGCTCCAAGTAGGGAGATTGCTAGTAAAGTGGCTGGAATGGCGAACACGAGCACAAGGAGGTGAGAAATGAGGTGCGTTTTAGAAACCTTTCCCCATCACACGGTGTACCATCTTCTGGGTTTCTCATGCATGTTTTCGATGTAGGAAGATGCCCTTGAACCTGGAGATTTGGGACCCATGCGATGGGTAGCACGCAGTATTACTTTAAAGGGTCTGCGTTTGCTCACCCAACCTCACCAAACCTCTCAGCCCCAAGAGTGTCCACCCTTATGTCTCATCCAGCTGTGGGTCTAGATATGGTCAATCCAGGTTGCATCACAGCCCCCGAACGAATTGTGTAAGAATTTCTCTCTCTTTCCCTGTCTTTGTTTCATGGGTTTTTAAAAGTAATTTATTTTTATAATGGGGTTTAGCTGCTTTTCACGGCCGTGTTTATGCCGCCTTACACACACTTGACACACTAACAGAGAGATATCAATACATAGGTTTTAAGATTATTACTAGTCAGATATATTCTTGTGCGGTGAATCGGGCGTGTTGAGTCCAGTTCTCTGAGCAAGGAGTAGGTCTTGTCTATTCCATGTTGGGTTTATGGAACGGTATCTGAGCTAATTTGAAACTCTTGTTTTATGTATCACCCCACCTCACCTTTCCCGTTAAGCAGCCATAGTGTGTTTTCTGCATGTGTGACTCTGTTCTGTTTTGTAATTCAGTTCAAGTGTAACGGTTTTTACATTCCCTCTATAAGTGACACCTTATGAGAAGTGTCCTTTTCTGTGTGACTTATTTCACTTAGAATCGTCTTACCTAAATCCACTCATCATGCTGCTACTAGTCTTATGACATTGATTTCATGGCTGAGTGATATTCCATTGTACATAAGGACCACAACTTTTTTATCCATTTTTCGCTTTCCTGGGATATTTAAGGTGGAATGAAGTGGAGGTCCTTGTCAACAGAGCAGCCCTAAACTTTCGGGTGCTTGTGTCTTGCTGATTTTCAATTTTCCCACTTTATCCCCCCATGCGTAGAAGTGCCCTATGCTCTCTAAGCTGTGTTTTTTAGATGTTTCAGGACACACCGTACACTTCTCCAGAGTGGCTGTTGGCAATTTACATCCCGCCCATCAGTGTAGCAAGGCTCCCATTTCTCCATGGCCTGTCCTGCATTTCTGGTTTTGACACCTTTTTCAGCATGTCCCTTTTGACCGATGGGAAGCGAGACTTCTTTGTAGCGCTGATTTGCCTTTCCAGGTTGCTTGGTTGGCCAAAAAGGGCGTATGCGTTTTTTCCTGAATATATTCAGGAAAAAACGCATACGCCCTTTTTGGCCAAGGGCATCATTGTCAACGTTTTGCCGCTTTTCATGTGCTTTAAAGGCGATTCGAATCTACCTCCTGAAATCTATTTCCTGCAATTCTGCCTTGATTTCAAATCCTCTTCTTTGCCTTCCCTCAATATATTTGTGGACGAGAGTTATCATTTATAACTCTGCAGGTTTGTGAATTGCAGTGCCCTGAAGCTCCATTTTACAAGTCGCTTTTTTGGGAGTCGGCCGCAAAAGCGCAGGATGGCTTCAGGCCTTGTTCTGGTTCCGGGGGGCAGGCTGAGCCTGTGGTTAATTCTTCTTCCTGATGGGAAAATAGAGTGACCTGTGCCTGTCCCAACACCAAGAGCTAGTCTCTCATTGGTTCCCCGTCTTCCCGTTCATCCTCAGGACAAATTGCAACCTGTACGGAACAGGAGGTTAAAGGTGCTGATGCTCCAAGTAGGGAGATTGCTAGTAAAGTGGCTGGAATGGCGAACACGAGCACAAGGAGGTGAGAAATGAGGTGCGTTTTAGAAACCTTTCCCCATCACACGGTGTACCATCTTCTGGGTTTCTCATGCATGTTTTCGATGTAGGAAGATGCCCTTGAACCTGGAGATTTGGGACCCATGCGATGGGTAGCACGCAGTATTACTTTAAAGGGTCTGCGTTTGCTCACCCAACCTCACCAAACCTCTCAGCCCCAAGAGTGTCCACCCTTATGTCTCATCCAGCTGTGGGTCTAGATATGGTCAATCCAGGTTGCATCACAGCCCCCGAACGAATTGTGTAAGAATTTCTCTCTCTTTCCCTGTCTTTGTTTCATGGGTTTTTAAAAGTAATTTATTTTTATAATGGGGTTTAGCTGCTTTTCACGGCCGTGTTTATGCCGCCTTACACACACTTGACACACTAACAGAGAGATATCAATACATAGGTTTTAAGATTATTACTAGTCAGATATATTCTTGTGCGGTGAATCGGGCGTGTTGAGTCCAGTTCTCTGAGCAAGGAGTAGGTCTTGTCTATTCCATATTGGGTTTATGGAACGGTATCTGAGCTAATTTGAAAGTCTTGTTTTATGTATCACCCCACCTCACCTTTCCCGTTAAGCAGCCATAGTGTGTTTTCTGCATGTGTGACTCTGTTCTGTTTTGTAATTCAGTTCAAGTGTAACGGTTTTTACATTCCCTCTATAAGTGACACCTTATGAGAAGTGTCCTTTTCTGTGTGACTTATTTCACTTAGAATCGTCTTACCTAAATCCACTCATCATGCTGCTACTAGCCTTATGACATTGATTTCATGGCTGAGTGATATTCCATTGTACATAAGGACCACAACTTTTTTATCCATTTTTCGCTTTCCTGGGATATTTAAGGTGGAATGAAGTGGAGGTCCTTGTCAACAGAGCAGCCCTAAACTTTGGGGTGCTTGTGTCTTGCTGATTTTCAATTTTCCCACTTTATCCCCCCATGTGTGGAAGTGCCCTATGCTCTCTAAGCTGTGTTTTTTAGATGTTTCAGGACACACCGTACACTTCTCCAGAGTGGCTGTTGGCAATTTACATCCCGCCCATCAGTGTAGCAAGGCTCCCATTTCTCCATGGCCTGTCCTGCATTTCTGGTTTTGACACTTTTTTCAGCATGGCCCTTTTGACCGATGGGAAGCGAGACTTCTTTGTAGCGCTGATTTGCCTTTCCAGGTTGCTTGGTTGGCCAAAAAGGGCGTATGCGTTTTTTCCTGAATATATTCAGGAAAAAACGCATACGCCCTTTTTGGCCAAGGGCATCATTGTCAACGTTTTGCCGCTTTTCATGTGCTTTAAAGGCGATTCGAATCTACCTCCTGAAATCTGTTTCCTGCAATTCTGCCTTGATTTCAAATCCTCTTCTTTGCCTTCCCTCAATATATTTGTGGACGAGAGTTATCATTTATAATTCTGCAGGTTTGTGAATTGCAGTGCCCTGAAGCTCCATTTTACAAGTCGCTTTTTTGGGAGTCGGCCGCAAAAGCGCAGGATGGCTTCAGGCCCTGTTCTGGTTCCGGGGGGCAGGCTGAGCCTGTGGTTAATTCTTCTTCCTGATGGGAAAATTGAGTGACCTGTGCCTGTCCCAACACCAAGAGCTAGTCTCTCATTGGTTCCCCGTCTTCCCGTTCATCCTCAGGACAAATTGCAACCTGTACGGAACAGGAGGTTAAAGGTGCTGATGCTCCAAGTAGGGAGATTGCTAGTAAAGTGGCTGGAATGGCGAACCCGAGCACAAGGAGATGAGAAATGCGGTGCGTTTTAGAAACCTTTCCCCATCACACGGTGTACCATCTTCTGGGTTTCTCATGCATGTTTTCGATGTAGGAAGATGCCCTTGAACCTGGAGATTTGGGACCCATGCGATGGGTAGCACGCAGTATTACTTTAAAGGGTCTGCGTTTGCTCACCCAACCTCACCAAACCTCTCAGCCCCAAGAGTGTCCACCCTTATGTCTCATCCAGCTGTGGGTCTAGATATGGTCAATGCAGGTTGCATCACAGCCCCTGAACGAATTGTGTAAGAATTTCTCTCTCTTTCCCTGTCTTTGTTTCATGGGTTTTTAAAAGTAATTTATTTTTATAATGGGGTTTAGCTGCTTTTCACGGCTGTGTTTATGCCGCCTTACACACACCTGACACACTAACAGAGAGATATCAATACATAGGTTTTAAGATTATTACTAGTCAGATATATTCTTGTGCGGTGAATCGGGCGTGTTGAGTCCAGTTCTCTGAGCAAGGAGTAGGTCTTGTCTATTCCATATTGGGTTTATGGAACGGTATCTGAGCTAATTTGAAACTCTTGTTTTATGTATCACCCCACCTCACCTTTCCCGTTAAGCAGCCATAGTGTGTTTTCTGCATGTGTGACTCTGTTCTGTTTTGTAATTCAGTTCAAGTGTAACGGTTTTTACATTCCCTCTATAAGTGACACCTTATGAGAAGTGTCCTTTTCTGTGTGACTTATTTCACTTAGAATCGTCTTACCTAAATCCACTCATCATGCTGCTACTAGCCTTATGACATTGATTTCATGGCTGAGTGATATTCCATTGTACATAAGGACCACAACTTTTTTATCCATTTTTCGCTTTCCTGGGATATTTAAGGTGGAATGAAGTGGAGGTCCTTGTCAACAGAGCAGCCCTAAACTTTGGGGTGCTTGTGTCTTGCTGATTTTCAATTTTCCCACTTTATCCCCCCATGTGTGGAAGTGCCCTATGCTCTCTAAGCTGTGTTTTTTAGATGTTTCAGGACACACCGTACACTTCTCCAGAGTGGCTGTTGGCAATTTACATCCCGCCCATCAGTGTAGCAAGGCTCCCATTTCTCCATGGCCTGTCCTGCATTTCTGGTTTTGACACTTTTTTCAGCATGGCCCTTTTGACCGATGGGAAGCGAGACTTCTTTGTAGCGCTGATTTGCCTTTCCAGGTTGCTTGGTTGGCCAAAAAGGGCGTATGCGTTTTTTCCTGAATATATTCAGGAAAAAACGCATACGCCCTTTTTGGCCAAGGGCATCATTGTCAACGTTTTGCCGCTTTTCATGTGCTTTAAAGGCGATTCGAATCTACCTCCTGAAATCTGTTTCCTGCAATTCTGCCTTGATTTCAAATCCTCTTCTTTGCCTTCCCTCAATATATTTGTGGACGAGAGTTATCATTTATAATTCTGCAGGTTTGTGAATTGCAGTGCCCTGAAGCTCCATTTTACAAGTCGCTTTTTTGGGAGTCGGCCGCAAAAGCGCAGGATGGCTTCAGGCCCTGTTCTGGTTCCGGGGGGCAGGCTGAGCCTGTGGTTAATTCTTCTTCCTGATGGGAAAATTGAGTGACCTGTGCCTGTCCCAACACCAAGAGCTAGTCTCTCATTGGTTCCCCGTCTTCCCGTTCATCCTCAGGACAAATTGCAACCTGTACGGAACAGGAGGTTAAAGGTGCTGATGCTCCAAGTAGGGAGATTGCTAGTAAAGTGGCTGGAATGGCGAACCCGAGCACAAGGAGATGAGAAATGCGGTGCGTTTTAGAAACCTTTCCCCATCACACGGTGTACCATCTTCTGGGTTTCTCATGCATGTTTTCGATGTAGGAAGATGCCCTTGAACCTGGAGATTTGGGACCCATGCGATGGGTAGCACGCAGTATTACTTTAAAGGGTCTGCGTTTGCTCACCCAACCTCACCAAACCTCTCAGCCCCAAGAGTGTCCACCCTTATGTCTCATCCAGCTGTGGGTCTAGATATGGTCAATGCAGGTTGCATCACAGCCCCTGAACGAATTGTGTAACAATTTCTCTCTCTTTCCCTGTCTTTGTTTCATGGGTTTTTAAAAGTAATTTATTTTTATAATGGGGTTTAGCTGCTTTTCACTGCTGTGTTTATGCCGCCTTACACACACCTGACACACTAACAGAGAGATATCAATACATAGGTTTTAAGATTATTACTAGTCAGATATATTCTTGTGCGGTGAATCGGGCGTGTTGAGTCCAGTTCTCTGAGCAAGGAGTAGGTCTTGTCTATTCCATATTGGGTTTATGGAACGGTATCTGAGCTAATTTGAAACTCTTGTTTTATGTATCACCCCACCTCACCTTTCCCGTTAAGCAGCCATAGTGTGTTTTCTGCATGTGTGACTCTGTTCTGTTTTGTAATTCAGTTCAAGTGTAACGGTTTTTACATTCCCTCTATAAGTGACACCTTATGAGAAGTGTCCTTTTCTGTGTGACTTATTTCACTTAGAATCGTCTTACCTAAATCCACTCATCATGCTGCTACTAGTCTTATGACATTGATTTCATGGCTGAGTGATATTCCATTGTACATAAGGACCACAACTTTTTTATCCATTTTTCGCTTTCCTGGGATATTTAAGGTGGAATGAAGTGGAGGTCCTTGTCAACAGAGCAGCCCTAAACTTTCGGGTGCTTGTGTCTTGCTGATTTTCAATTTTCCCACTTTATCCCCCCATGCGTAGAAGTGCCCTATGCTCTCTAAGCTGTGTTTTTTAGATGTTTCAGGACACACCGTACACTTCTCCAGAGTGGCTGTTGGCAATTTACATCCCGCCCATCAGTGTAGCAAGGCTCCCATTTCTCCATGGCCTGTCCTGCATTTCTGGTTTTGACACCTTTTTCAGCATGTCCCTTTTGACCGATGGGAAGCGAGACTTCTTTGTAGCGCTGATTTGCCTTTCCAGGTTGCTTGGTTGGCCAAAAAGGGCGTATGCGTTTTTTCCTGAATATATTCAGAAAAAAACGCATACGCCCTTTTTGGCCAAGGGCATCATTGTCAACGTTTTGCCGCTTTTCATGTGCTTTAAAGGCGATTCGAATCTACCTCCTGAAATCAGTTTCCTGCAATTCTGCCTTGATTTCAAATCCTCTTCTTTGCCTTCCCTCAATATATTTGTGGACGAGAGTTATCATTTATAACTCTGCAGGTTTGTGAATTGCAGTGCCCTGAAGCTGCATTTTACAAGTCGCTTTTTTGGGAGCCGGCCGCAAAAGCGCAGGATGGCTTCAGGCCCTGTTCTGGTTCCGGGGGGCAGGCTGAGCCTGTGGTTAATTCTTCTTCCTGATGGGAAAATAGAGTGACCTGTGCCTGTCCCAACACCAAGAGCTAGTCTCTCATTGGTTTCCCGTCTTCCCGTTCATCCTCAGGACAAATTGCAACCTGTACGGAACAGGAGGTTAAAGGTGCTGATGCTCCAAGTAGGGAGATTGCTAGTAAAGTGGCTGGAATGGCGAACACGAGCACAAGGAGGTGAGAAATGAGGTGCGTTTTAGAAACCTTTCCCCATTACACGGTGTACCATCTTCTGGGTTTCTCATGCATGTTTTCGATGTAGGAAGATGCCCTTGAACCTGGAGATTTGGGACCCATGCGATGGGTAGCACGCAGTATTACTTTAAAGGGTCTGCGTTTGCTCACCCAACCTCACCAAACCTCTCAGCCCCAAGAGTGTCCACCCTTATGTCTCATCCAGCTGTGGGTCTAGATATGGTCAATCCAGGTTGCATCACAGCCCCCGAACGAATTGTGTAAGAATTTCTCTCTCTTTCCCTGTCTTTGTTTCATGGGTTTTTAAAAGTAATTTATTTTTATAATGGGGTTTAGCTGCTTTTCACGGCCGTGTTTATGCCGCCTTACACACACTTGACACACTAACAGAGAGATATCAATACATAGGTTTTAAGATTATTACTAGTCAGATATATTCTTGTGCGGTGAATCGGGCGTGTTGAGTCCAGTTCTCTGAGCAAGGAGTAGGTCTTGTCTATTCCATATTGTGTTTATGGAACGGTATCTGAGCTAATTTGAAACTCTTGTTTTATGTATCACCCCACCTCACATTTCCCGTTAAGCAGCCATAGTGTGTTTTCTGCATGTGTGACTCTGTTCTGTTTTGTAATTCAGTTCAAGTGTAACGGTTTTTACATTCCCTCTATAAGTGACACCTTATGAGAAGTGTCCTTTTCTGTGTGACTTATTTCACTTAGAATCGTCTTACCTAAATCCACTCATCATGCTGCTACTAGCCTTATGACATTGATTTCATGGCTGAGTGATATTCCATTGTACATAAGGACCACAACTTTTTTATCCATTTTTCGCTTTCCTGGGATATTTAAGGTGGAAAGAAGTGGAGGTCCTTGTCAACAGAGCAGCCCTAAACTTTGGGGTGCTTGTGTCTTGCTGATTTTCAATTTTCCCACTTTATCCCCCCATGTGTGGAAGTGCCCTATGCTCTCTAAGCTGTGTTTTTTAGATGTTTCAGGACACACCGTACACTTCTCCAGAGTGGCTGTTGGCAATTTACATCCCGCCCATCAGTGTAGCAAGGCTCCCATTTCTCCATGGCCTGTCCTGCATTTCTGGTTTTGACACTTTTTTCAGCATGGCCCTTTTGACCGATGGGAAGCGAGACTTCTTTGTAGCGCTGATTTGCCTTTCCAGGTTGCTTGGTTGGCCAAAAAGGGCGTATGCGTTTTTTCCTGAATATATTCAGGAAAAAACGCATACGCCCTTTTTGGCCAAGGGCACCATTGTCAACGTTTTGCCGCTTTTCATGTGCTTTAAAGGCGATTCGAATCTACCTCCTGAAATCTGTTTCCTGCAATTCTGCCTTGATTTCAAATCCTCTTCTTTGCCTTCCCTCAATATATTTGTGGACGAGAGTTATCATTTATAACTCTGCAGGTTTGTGAATTGCAGTGCCCTGAAGCTGCATTTTACAAGTCGCTTTTTTGGGAGTCGGCCGCAAAAGCGCAGGATGGCTTCAGGCCCTGTTCTGGTTCCGGGGGGCAGGCTGAGCCTGTGGTTAATTCTTCTGCCTGATGGGAAAATAGAGTGACCTGTGCCTGTCCCAACACCAAGAGCTAGTCTCTCATTGGTTCCCCGTCTTCCCGTTCATCCTCAGGACAAATTGCAACCTGTACGGAACAGGAGGTTAAAGGTGCTGATGCTCCAAGTAGGGAGATTGCTAGTAAAGTGGCTGGAATGGCGAACCCGAGCACAAGGAGATGAGAAATGCGGTGCGTTTTAGAAACCTTTCCCCATCACACGGTGTACCATCTTCTGGGTTTCTCATGCATGTTTTCGATGTAGGAAGATGCCCTTGAACCTGGAGATTTGGGACCCATGCGATGGGTAGCACGCAGTATTACTTTAAAGGGTCTGCGTTTGCTCACCCAACCTCACCAAACCTCTCAGCCCCAAGAGTGTCCACCTTTATGTCTCATCCAGCTGTGGGTCTAGATATGGTCAATGCAGGTTGCATCACAGCCCCTGAACGAATTGTGTAAGAATTTCTCTCTCTTTCCCTGTCTTTGTTTCATGGGTTTTTAAAAGTAATTTATTTTTATAATGGGGTTTAGCTGCTTTTCACGGCTGTGTTTATGCCGCCTTACACACACCTGACACACTAACAGAGAGATATCAATACATAGGTTTTAAGATTATTACTAGTCAGATATATTCTTGTGCGGTGAATCGGGCGTGTTGAGTCCAGTTCTCTGAGCAAGGAGTAGGTCTTGTCTATTCCATATTGGGTTTATGGAACGGTATCTGAGCTAATTTGAAACTCTTGTTTTATGTATCACCCCACCTCACCTTTCCCGTTAAGCAGCCATAGTGTGTTTTCTGCATGTGTGACTCTGTTCTGTTTTGTAATTCAGTTCAAGTGTAACGGTTTTTACATTCCCTCTATAAGTGACACCTTATGAGAAGTGTCCTTTTCTGTGTGACTTATTTCACTTAGAATCGTCTTACCTAAATCCACTCATCATGCTGCTACTAGTCTTATGACATTGATTTCATGGCTGAGTGATATTCCATTGTACATAAGGACCACAACATTTTTATCCATTTTTCGCTTTCCTGGGATATTTAAGGTGGAATGAAGTGGAGGTCCTTGTCAACAGAGCAGCCCTAAACTTTCGGGTGCTTGTGTCTTGCTGATTTTCAATTTTCCCACTTTATCCCCCCATGCGTAGAAGTGCCCTATGCTCTCTAAGCTGTGTTTTTTAGATGTTTCAGGACACACCGTACACTTCTCCAGAGTGGCTGTTGGCAATTTACATCCCGCCCATCAGTGTAGCAAGGCTCCCATTTCTCCATGGCCTGTCCTGCATTTCTGGTTTTGACACCTTTTTCAGCATGTCCCTTTTGACCGATGGGAAGCGAGACTTCTTTGTAGCGCTGATTTGCCTTTCCAGGTTGCTTGGTTGGCCAAAAAGGGCGTATGCGTTTTTTCCTGAATATATTCAGGAAAAAACGCATACGCCCTTTTTGGCCAAGGGCATCATTGTCAACGTTTTGCCGCTTTTCATGTGCTTTAAAGGCGATTCGAATCTACCTCCTGAAATCTGTTTCCTGCAATTCTGCCTTGATTTCAAATCCTCTTCTTTGCCTTCCCTCAATATATTTGTGGACGAGAGTTATCATTTATAACTCTGCAGGTTTGTGAATTGCAGTGCCCTGAAGCTCCATTTTACAAGTCGCTTTTTTGGGAGTCGGCCGCAAAAGCGCAGGATGGCTTCAGGCCCTGTTCTGGTTCCGGGGGGCAGGCTGAGCCTGTGGTTAATTCTTCTTCCTGATGGGAAAATTGAGTGACCTGTGCCTGTCCCAACACCAAGAGCTAGTCTCTCATTGGTTCCCCGTCTTCCCGTTCATCCTCAGGACAAATTGCAACCTGTACGGAACAGGAGGTTAAAGGTGCTGATGCTCCAAGTAGGGAGATTGCTAGTAAAGTGGCTGGAATGGCGAACCCGAGCACAAGGAGATGAGAAATGCGGTGCGTTTTAGAAACCTTTCCCCATCACACGGTGTACCATCTTCTGGGTTTCTCATGCATGTTTTCGATGTAGGAAGATGCCCTTGAACCTGGAGATTTGGGACCCATGTGATGGGTAGCACGCAGTATTACTTTAAAGGGTCTGCGTTTGCTCACCCAACCTCACCAAACCTCTCAGCCCAAAGAGTGTCCACCCTTATGTCTCATCCAGCTGTGGGTCTAGATATGGTCAATGCAGGTTGCATCACAGCCCCTGAACGAATTGTGTAAGAATTTCTCTCTCTTTCCCTGTCTTTGTTTCATGGGTTTTTAAAAGTAATTTATTTTTATAATGGGGTTTAGCTGCTTTTCACGGCTGTGTTTATGCCGCCTTACACACACTTGACACACTAACAGAGAAATGTCAATACATAGGTTTTAAGATTATTACTAGTCAGATATATTCTTGTGCGGTGAATCGGGCGTGTTGAGTCCAGTTCTCTGAGCAAGGAGTAGGTCTTGTCTATTACATATTGGGTTTATGGAACGGTATCTGAGCTAATTTGAAACTCTTGTTTTATGTATCACCCCACCTCACCTTTCCCGTTAAGCAGCCATAGTGTGTTTTCTGCATGTGTGACTCTGTTCTGTTTTGTAATTCAGTTCAAGTGTAACGGTTTTTACATTCCCTCTATAAGTGACACCTTATGAGAAGTGTCCTTTTCTGTGTGACTTATTTCACTTAGAATCGTCTTACCTAAATCCACTCATCATGCTGCTACTAGCCTTATGACATTGATTTCATGGCTGAGTGATGTTCCATTCTACATAAGGACCACAACTTTTTTATCCATTTTTCGCTTTCCTGGGATATTTAAGGTGGAATGAAGTGGAGGTCCTTGTCAACAGAGCAGCCCTAAACTTTGGGGTGCTTGTGTCTTGCTGATTTTCAATTTTCCCACTTTATCCCCCCATGTGTGGAAGTGCCCTATGCTCTCTAAGCTGTGTTTTTTAGATGTTTCAGGACACACCGTACACTTCTCCAGAGTGGCTGTTGGCAATTTACATCCCGCCCATCAGTGTAGCAAGGCTCCCATTTCTCCATGGCCTGTCCTGCATTTCTGGTTTTGACACTTTTTTCAGCATGGCCCTTTTGACCGATGGGAAGCGAGACTTCTTTGTAGCGCTGATTTGCCTTTCCAGGTTGCTTGGTTGGCCAAAAAGGGCGTATGCGTTTTTTCCTGAATATATTCAGGAAAAAACGCATACGCCCTTTTTGGCCAAGGGCATCATTGTCAACGTTTTGCCGCTTTTCATGTGCTTTAAAGGCGATTCGAATCTACCTCCTGAAATCAGTTTCCTGCAATTCTGCCTTGATTTCAAATCCTCTTCTTTGCCTTCCCTCAATATATTTGTGGACGAGAGTTATCATTTATAACTCTGCAGGTTTGTGAATTGCAGTGCCCTGAAGCTGCATTTTACAAGTCGCTTTTTTGGGAGCCTGCCGCAAAAGCGCAGGATGGCTTCAGGCCCTGTTCTGGTTCCGGGGGGCAGGCTGAGCCTGTGGTTAATTCTTCTTCCTGATGGGAAAATAGAGTGACCTGTGCCTGTCCCAACACCAAGAGCTAGTCTCTCATTGGTTTCCCGTCTTCCCGTTCATCCTCAGGACAAATTGCAACCTGTACGGAACAGGAGGTTAAAGGTGCTGATGCTCCAAGTAGGGAGATTGCTAGTAAAGTGGCTGGAATGGCGAACACGAGCACAAGGAGGTGAGAAATGAGGTGCGTTTTAGAAACCTTTCCCCATCACACGGTGTACCATCTTCTGGGTTTCTCATGCATGTTTTCGATGTAGGAAGATGCCCTTGAACCTGGAGATTTGGGACCCATGCGATGGGTAGCACGCAGTATTACTTTAAAGGGTCTGCGTTTGCTCACCCAACCTCACCAAACCTCTCAGCCCCAAGAGTGTCCACCCTTATGTCTCATCCAGCTGTGGGTCTAGATATGGTCAATCCAGGTTGCATCACAGCCCCCGAACGAATTGTGTAAGAATTTCTCTCTCTTTCCCTGTCTTTGTTTCATGGGTTTTTAAAAGTAATTTATTTTTATAATGGGGTTTAGCTGCTTTTCACGGCCGTGTTTATGCCGCCTTACACACACTTGACACACTAACAGAGAGATATCAATACATAGGTTTTAAGATTATTACTAGTCAGATATATTCTTGTGCGGTGAATCGGGCGTGTTGAGTCCAGTTCTCTGAGCAAGGAGTAGGTCTTGTCTATTCCATATTGGGTTTATGGAACGGTATCTGAGCTAATTTGAAACTCTTGTTTTATGTATCACCCCACCTCACATTTCCCGTTAAGCAGCCATAGTGTGTTTTCTGCATGTGTGACTCTGTTCTGTTTTGTAATTCAGTTCAAGTGTAACGGTTTTTACATTCCCTCTATAAGTGACACCTTATGAGAAGTGTCCTTTTCTGTGTGACTTATTTCACTTAGAATCGTCTTACCTAAATCCACTCATCATGCTGCTACTAGCCTTATGACATTGATTTCATGGCTGAGTGATATTCCATTGTACATAAGGACCACAACTTTTTTATCCATTTTTCGCTTTCCTGGGATATTTAAGGTGGAATGAAGTGGAGGTCTTGTCAACAGAGCAGCCCTAAACTTTGGGGTGCTTGTGTCTTGCTGATTTTCAATTTTCCCACTTTATCCCCCCATGCGTAGAAGTGCCCTATGCTCTCTAAGCTGTGTTTTTTAGATGTTTCAGGACACACCGTACACTTCTCCAGAGTGGCTGTTTGCAATTTACATCCCGCCCATCAGTGTAGCAAGGCTCCCATTTCTCCATGGCCTGTCCTGCATTTCTGGTTTTGACACTTTTTTCAGCATGGCCCTTTTGACCGATGGGAAGCGAGACTTCTTTGTAGCGCTGATTTGCCTTTCCAGGTTGCTTGGTTGGCCAAAAAGGGCGTATGCGTTTTTTCCTGAATATATTCAGGAAAAAACGCATACGCCCTTTTTGGCCAAGGGCACCATTGTCAACGTTTTGCCGCTTTTCATGTGCTTTAAAGGCGATTCGAATCTACCTCCTGAAATCTGTTTCCTGCAATTCTGCCTTGATTTCAAATCCTCTTCTTTGCCTTCCCTCAATATATTTGTGGACGAGAGTTATCATTTATAACTCTGCAGGTTTGTGAATTGCAGTGCCCTGAAGCTGCATTTTACAAGTCGCTTTTTTGGGAGTCGGCCGCAAAAGCGCAGGATGGCTTCAGGCCCTGTTCTGGTTCCGGGGGGCAGGCTGAGCCTGTGGTTAATTCTTCTTCCTGATGGGAAAATTGAGTGACCTGTGCCTGTCCCAACACCAAGAGCTAGTCTCTCATTGGTTCCCCGTCTTCCCGTTCATCCTCAGGACAAATTGCAACCTGTACGGAACAGGAGGTTAAAGGTGCTGATGCTCCAAGTAGGGAGATTGCTAGTAAAGTGGCTGGAATGGCGAACCCGAGCACAAGGAGATGAGAAATGCGGTGCGTTTTAGAAACCTTTCCCCATCACACGGTGTACCATCTTCTGGGTTTCTCATGCATGTTTTCGATGTAGGAAGATGCCCTTGAACCTGGAGATTTGGGACCCATGCGATGGGTAGCACGCAGTATTACTTTAAAGGGTCTGCGTTTGCTCACCCAACCTCACCAAACCTATCAGCCCAAAGAGTGTCCACCCTTATGTCTCATCCAGCTGTGGGTCTAGATATGGTCAATCCAGGTTGCATCACAGCCCCCGAACGAATTGTGTAAGAATTTCTCTCTCTTTCCCTGTCTTTGTTTCATGGGTTTTTAAAAGTAATTTATTTTTATAATGGGGTTTAGCTGCTTTTCACGGCCGTGTTTATGCCGCCTTACACACACTTGACACACTAACAGAGAGATATCAATACATAGGTTTTAAGATTATTACTAGTCAGATATATTCTTGTGCGGTGAATCGGGCGTGTTGAGTCCAGTTCTCTGAGCAAGGAGTAGGTCTTGTCTATTCCATATTGGGTTTATGGAACGGTATCTGAGCTAATTTGAAACTCTTGTTTTATGTATCAGCCCACCTCACCTTTCCCATTAAGCAGCCATAGTGTGTTTTCTGCATGTGTGACTCTGTTCTGTTTTGTAATTCAGTTCAAGTGTAACGGTTTTTACATTCCCTCTATAAGTGACACCTTATGAGAAGTGTCCTTTTCTGTGTGACTTATTTCACTTAGAATCGTCTTACCTAAATCCACTCATCATGCTGCTACTAGCCTTATGACATTGATTTCATGGCTGAGTGATATTCCATTGTACATAAGGACCACAACTTTTTTATCCATTTTTCGCTTTCCTGGGATATTTAAGGTGGAATGAAGTGGAGGTCTTGTCAACAGAGCAGCCCTAAACTTTGGGGTGCTTGTGTCTTGCTGATTTTCAATTTTCCCACTTTATCCCCCCATGCGTAGAAGTGCCCTATGCTCTCTAAGCTGTGTTTTTTAGATGTTTCAGGACACACCGTACACTTCTCCAGAGTGGCTGTTTGCAATTTACATCCCGCCCATCAGTGTAGCAAGGCTCCCATTTCTCCATGGCCTGTCCTGCATTTCTGGTTTTGACACTTTTTTCAGCATGGCCCTTTTGACCGATGGGAAGCGAGACTTCTTTGTAGCGCTGATTTGCCTTTCCAGGTTGCTTGGTTGGCCAAAAAGGGCGTATGCGTTTTTTCCTGAATATATTCAGGAAAAAACGCATACGCCCTTTTTGGCCAAGGGCACCATTGTCAACGTTTTGCCGCTTTTCATGTGCTTTAAAGGCGATTCGAATCTACCTCCTGAAATCTGTTTCCTGCAATTCTGCCTTGATTTCAAATCCTCTTCTTTGCCTTCCCTCAATATATTTGTGGACGAGAGTTATCATTTATAACTCTGCAGGTTTGTGAATTGCAGTGCCCTGAAGCTGCATTTTACAAGTCGCTTTCTTGGGAGTCGGCCGCAAAAGCGCAGGATGGCTTCAGGCCCTGTTCTGGTTCCGGGGGGCAGGCTGAGCCTGTGGTTAATTCTTCTTCCTGATGGGAAAATTGAGTGACCTGTGCCTGTCCCAACACCAAGAGCTAGTCTCTCATTGGTTCCCCGTCTTCCCGTTCATCCTCAGGACAAATTGCAACCTGTACGGAACAGGAGGTTAAAGGTGCTGATGCTCCAAGTAGGGAGATTGCTAGTAAAGTGGCTGGAATGGCGAACCCGAGCACAAGGAGATGAGAAATGCGGTGCGTTTTAGAAACCTTTCCCCATCACACGGTTTACCATCTTCTGGGTTTCTCATGCATGTTTTCGATGTAGGAAGATGCCCTTGAACCTGGAGATTTGGGACCCATGCGATGGGTAGCACGCAGTATTACTTTAAAGGGTCTGCGTTTGCTCACCCAACCTCACCAAACCTCTCAGCCCCAAGAGTGTCCACCCTTATGTCTCATCCAGCTGTGGGTCTAGATATGGTCAATGCAGGTTGCATCACAGCCCCTGAACGAATTGTGTAAGAATTTCTCTCTCTTTCCCTGTCTTTGTTTCATGGGTTTTTAAAAGTAATTTATTTTTATAATGGGGTTTAGCTGCTTTTCACGGCTGTGTTTATGCCGCCTTACACACACTTGACACACTAACAGAGAGATATCAATACATAGGTTTTAAGATTATTACTAGTCAGATATATTCTTGTGCGGTGAATCGGGCGTGTTGAGTCCAGTTCTCTGAGCAAGGAGTAGGTCTTGTCTATTCCATATTGGGTTTATGGAACGGTATCTGAGCTAATTTGAAACTCTTGTTTTATGTATCAGCCCACCTCACCTTTCCCGTTAAGCAGCCATAGTGTGTTTTCTGCATGTGTGACTCTGTTCTGTTTTGTAATTCAGTTCAAGTGTAACGGTTTTTACATTCCCTCTATAAGTGACACCTTATGAGAAGTGTCCTTTTCTGTGTGACTTATTTCACTTAGAATCGTCTTACCTAAATCCACTCATCATGCTGCTACTAGCCTTATGACATTGATTTCATGGCTGAGTGATATTCCATTGTACATAACGACCACAACTTTTTTATCCATTTTTCGCTTTCCTGGGATATTTAAGGTGGAAGGAAGTGGAGGTCCTTGTCAACAGAGCAGCCCTAAACTTTCGGGTGCTTGTGTCTTGCTGATTTTCAATTTTCCCACTTTATCCCCCCATGCGTAGAAGTGCCCTATGCTCTCTAAGCTGTGTTTTTTAGATGTTTCAGGACACACCGTACACTTCTCCAGAGTGGCTGTTGGCAATTTACATCCCGCCCATCAGTGTAGCAAGGCTCCCATTTCTCCATGGCCTGTCCTGCATTTCTGGTTTTGACACCTTTTTCAGCATGTCCCTTTTGACCGATGGGAAGCGAGACTTCTTTGTAGCGCTGATTTGCCTTTCCAGGTTGCTTGGTTGGCCAAAAAGGGCGTATGCGTTTTTTCCTGAATATATTCAGGAAAAAACGCATACGCCCTTTTTGGCCAAGGGCATCATTGTCAACGTTTTGCCGCTTTTCATGTGCTTTAAAGGCGATTCGAATCTACCTCCTGAAATCTGTTTCCTGCAATTCTGCCTTGATTTCAAATCCTCTTCTTTGCCTTCCCTCAATATATTTGTGGACGAGAGTTATCATTTATAATTCTGCAGGTTTGTGAATTGCAGTGCCCTGAAGCTCCATTTTACAAGTCGCTTTTTTGGGAGTCGGCCGCAAAAGCGCAGGATGGCTTCAGGCCCTGTTCTGGTTCCGGGGGGCAGGCTGAGCCTGTGGTTAATTCTTCTTCCTGATGGGAAAATTGAGTGACCTGTGCCTGTCCCAACACCAAGAGCTAGTCTCTCATTGGTTCCCCGTCTTCCCGTTCATCCTCAGGACAAATTGCAACCTGTACGGAACAGGAGGTTAAAGGTGCTGATGCTCCAAGTAGGGAGATTGCTAGTAAAGTGGCTGGAATGGCGAACACGAGCACAAGGAGATGAGAAATGCGGTGCGTTTTAGAAACCTTTCCCCATCACACGGTGTACCATCTTCTGGGTTTCTCATGCATGTTTTCGATGTAGGAAGATGCCCTTGAACCTGGAGATTTGGGACCCATGCGATGGGTAGCACGCAGTATTACTTTAAAGGGTCTGCGTTTGCTCACCCAACCTCACCAAACCTCTCAGCCCCAAGAGTGTCCACCCTTATGTCTCATCCAGCTGTGGGTCTAGATATGGTCAATGCAGGTTGCATCACAGCCCCCGAACGAATTGTGTAAGAATTTCTCTCTCTTTCCCTGTCTTTGTTTCATGGGTTTTTAAAAGTAATTTATTTTTATAATGGGGTTTAGCTGCTTTTCACGGCTGTGTTTATGCCGCCTTACACACACTTGACACACTAACAGAGAGATATCAATACATAGGTTTTAAGATTATTACTAGTCAGATATATTCTTGTGCGGTGAATCGGGCGTGTTGAGTCCAGTTCTCTGAGCAAGGAGTAGGTCTTGTCTATTCCATATTGGGTTTATGGAACGGTATCTGAGCTAATTTGAAACTCTTGTTTTATGTATCAGCCCACCTCACCTTTCCCGTTAAGCAGCCATAGTGTGTTTTCTGCATGTGTGACTCTGTTCTGTTTTGTAATTCAGTTCAAGTGTAACGGTTTTTACATTCCCTCTATAAGTGACACCTTATGAGAAGTGTCCTTTTCTGTGTGACTTATTTCACTTAGAATCGTCTTACCTAAATCCACTCATCATGCTGCTACTAGCCTTATGACATTGATTTCATGGCTGAGTGATATTCCATTGTACATAAGGACCACAACTTTTTTATCCATTTTTCGCTTTCCTGGGATATTTAAGGTGGAAGGAAGTGGAGGTCCTTGTCAACAGTGCAGCCCTAAACTTTCGGGTGCTTGTGTCTTGCTGATTTTCAATTTTCCCACTTTATCCCCCCATGCGTAGAAGTGCCCTATGCTCTCTAAGCTGTGTTTTTTAGATGTTTCAGGACACACCGTACACTTCTCCAGAGTGGCTGTTGGCAATTTACATCCCGCCCATCAGTGTAGCAAGGCTCCCATTTCTCCGTGGCCTGTCCTGCATTTCTGGTTTTGACACCTTTTTCAGCATGTCCCTTTTGACCGATGGGAAGCGAGACTTCTTTGTAGCGCTGATTTGCCTTTCCAGGTTGCTTGGTTGGCCAAAAAGGGCGTATGCGTTTTTTCCTGAATATATTCAGGAAAAAACGCATACGCCCTTTTTGGCCAAGGGCATCATTGTCAACGTTTTGCCGCTTTTCATGTGCTTTAAAGGCGATTCGAATCTACCTCCTGAAATCTGTTTCCTGCAATTCTGCCTTGATTTCAAATCCTCTTCTTTGCCTTCCCTCAATATATTTGTGGACGAGAGTTATCATTTATAATTCTGCAGGTTTGTGAATTGCAGTGCCCTGAAGCTCCATTTTACAAGTCGCTTTTTTGGGAGTCGGCCGCAAAAGCGCAGGATGGCTTCAGGCCCTGTTCTGGTTCCGGGGGGCAGGCTGAGCCTGTGGTTAATTCTTCTTCCTGATGGGAAAATTGAGTGACCTGTGCCTGTCCCAACACCAAGAGCTAGTCTCTCATTGGTTCCCCGTCTTCCCGTTCATCCTCAGGACAAATTGCAACCTGTACGGAACAGGAGGTTAAAGGTGCTGATGCTCCAAGTAGGGAGATTGCTAGTAAAGTGGCTGGAATGGCGAACCCGAGCACAAGGAGATGAGAAATGCGGTGCGTTTTAGAAACCTTTCCCCATCACACGGTGTACCATCTTCTGGGTTTCTCATGCATGTTTTCGATGTAGGAAGATGCCCTTGAACCTGGAGATTTGGGACCCATGCGATGGGTAGCACGCAGTATTACTTTAAAGGGTCTGCGTTTGCTCACCCAACCTCACCAAACCTCTCAGCCCCAAGAGTGTCCACCCTTATGTCTCATCCAGCTGTGGGTCTAGATATGGTCAATCCAGGTTGCATCACAGCCCCCGAACGAATTGTGTAAGAATTTCTCTCTCTTTCCCTGTCTTTGTTTCATGGGTTTTTAAAAGTAATTTATTTTTATAATGGGGTTTAGCTGCTTTTCACGGCCGTGTTTATGCCGCCTTACACACACTTGACACACTAACAGAGAGATATCAATACATAGGTTTTAAGATTATTACTAGTCAGATATATTCTTGTGCGGTGAATCGGGCGTGTTGAGTCCAGTTCTCTGAGCAAGGAGTAGGTCTTGTCTATTCCATATTGGGTTTATGGAACGGTATCTGAGCTAATTTGAAACTCTTGTTTTATGTATCACCCCACCTCACATTTCCCGTTAAGCAGCCATAGTGTGTTTTCTGCATGTGTGACTCTGTTCTGTTTTGTAATTCAGTTCAAGTGTAACGGTTTTTACATTCCCTCTATAAGTGACACCTTATGAGAAGTGTCCTTTTCTGTGTGACTTATTTCACTTAGAATCGTCTTACCTAAATCCACTCATCATGCTGCTACTAGCCTTATGACATTGATTTCATGGCTGAGTGATATTCCATTGTACATAAGGACCACAACTTTTTTATCCATTTTTCGCTTTCCTGGGATATTTAAGGTGGAATGAAGTGGAGGTCTTGTCAACAGAGCAGCCCTAAACTTTCGGGTGCTTGTGTCTTGCTGATTTTCAATTTTCCCACTTTATCCCCCCATGCGTAGAAGTGCCCTATGCTCTCTAAGCTGTGTTTTTTAGATGTTTCAGGACACACCGTACACTTCTCCAGAGTGGCTGTTGGCAATTTACATCCCGCCCATCAGTGTAGCAAGGCTCCCATTTCTCCATGGCCTGTCCTGCATTTCTGGTTTTGACACTTTTTTCAGCATGGCCCTTTTGACCGATGGGAAGCGAGACTTCTTTGTAGCGCTGATTTGCCTTTCCAGGTTGCTTGGTTGGCCAAAAAGGGCGTATGCGTTTTTTCCTGAATATATTCAGGAAAAAACGCATACGCCCTTTTTGGCCAAGGGCACCATTGTCAACGTTTTGCCGCTTTTCATGTGCTTTAAAGGCGATTCGAATCTACCTCCTGAAATCTGTTTCCTGCAATTCTGCCTTGATTTCAAATCCTCTTCTTTGCCTTCCCTCAATATATTTGTGGACGAGAGTTATCATTTATAACTCTGCAGGTTTGTGAATTGCAGTGCCCTGAAGCTGCATTTTACAAGTCGCTTTTTTGGGAGTCGGCCGCAAAAGCGCAGGATGGCTTCAGGCCCTGTTCTGGTTCCGGGGGGCAGGCTGAGCCTGTGGTTAATTCTTCTTCCTGATGGGAAAATTGAGTGACCTGTGCCTGTCCCAACACCAAGAGCTAGTCTCTCATTGGTTCCCCGTCTTCCCGTTCATCCTCAGGACAAATTGCAACCTGTACGGAACAGGAGGTTAAAGGTGCTGATGCTCCAAGTAGGGAGATTGCTAGTAAAGTGGCTGGAATGGCGAACCCGAGCACAAGGAGATGAGAAATGCGGTGCGTTTTAGAAACCTTTCCCCATCACACGGTGTACCATCTTCTGGGTTTCTCATGCATGTTTTCGATGTAGGAAGATGCCCTTGAACCTGGAGATTTGGGACCCATGCGATGGGTAGCACGCAGTATTACTTTAAAGGGTCTGCGTTTGCTCACCCAACCTCACCAAACCTCTCAGCCCCAAGAGTGTCCACCCTTATGTCTCATCCAGCTGTGGGTCTAGATATGGTCAATGCAGGTTGCATCACAGCCCCTGAACGAATTGTGTAAGAATTTCTCACTCTTTCCCTGTCTTTGTTTCATGGGTTTTTAAAAGTAATTTATTTTTATAATGGGGTTTAGCTGCTTTTCACGGCTGTGTTTATGCCGCCTTACACACACTTGACACACTAACAGAGAGATATCAATACATAGGTTTTAAGATTATTACTAGTCAGATATATTCTTGTGCGGTGAATCGGGCGTGTTGAGTCCAGTTCTCTGAGCAAGGAGTAGGTCTTGTCTATTCCATATTGGGTTTATGGAACGGTATCTGAGCTAATTTGAAACTCTTGTTTTATGTATCAGCCCACCTCACCTTTCCCGTTAAGCAGCCATAGTGTGTTTTCTGCATGTGTGACTCTGTTCTGTTTTGTAATTCAGTTCAAGTGTAACGGTTTTTACATTCCCTCTATAAGTGACACCTTATGAGAAGTGTCCTTTTCTGTGTGACTTATTTCACTTAGAATCGTCTTACCTAAATCCACTCATCATGCTGCTACTAGCCTTATGACATTGATTTCATGGCTGAGTGATATTCCATTGTACATAAGGACCACAACTTTTTTATCCATTTTTCGCTTTCCTGGGATATTTAAGGTGGAAGGAAGTGGAGGTCCTTGTCAACAGAGCAGCCCTAAACTTTGGGGTGCTTGTGTCTTGCTGATTTTCAATTTTCCCACTTTATCCCCCCATGTGTGGAAGTGCCCTATGCTCTCTAAGCTGTGTTTTTTAGATGTTTCAGGACACACCGTACACTTCTCCAGAGTGGCTGTTGGCAATTTACATCCCGCCCATCAGTGTAGCAAGGCTCCCATTTCTCCATGGCCTGTCCTGCATTTCTGGTTTTGACAACTTTTTCAGCATGTCCCTTTTGACCGATGGGAAGCGAGACTTCTTTGTAGCGCTGATTTGCCTTTCCAGGTTGCTTGGTTGGCCAAAAAGGGCGTATGCGTTTTTTCCTGAATATATTCAGGAAAAAACGCATACGCCCTTTTTGGCCAAGGGCATCATTGTCAACGTTTTGCCGCTTTTCATGTGCTTTAAAGGCGATTCGAATCTACCTCCTGAAATCTGTTTCCTGCAATTCTGCCTTGATTTCAAATCCTCTTCTTTGCCTTCCCTCAATATATTTGTGGACGAGAGTTATCATTTATAATTCTGCAGGTTTGTGAATTGCAGTGCCCTGAAGCTCCATTTTACAAGTCGCTTTTTTGGGAGTCGGCCGCAAAAGCGCAGGATGGCTTCAGGCCCTGTTCTGGTTCCGGGGGGCAGGCTGAGCCTGTGGTTAATTCTTCTTCCTGATGGGAAAATTGAGTGACCTGTGCCTGTCCCAACACCAAGAGCTAGTCTCTCATTGGTTCCCCGTCTTCCCGTTCATCCTCAGGACAAATTGCAACCTGTACGGAACAGGAGGTTAAAGGTGCTGATGCTCCAAGTAGGGAGATTGCTAGTAAAGGGGCTGGAATGGCGAACACGAGCACAAGGAGATGAGAAATGCGGTGCGTTTTAGAAACCTTTCCCCATCACACGGTGTACCATCTTCTGGGTTTCTCATGCATGTTTTCGATGTAGGAAGATGCCCTTGAACCTGGAGATTTGGGACCCATGCGATGGGTAGCACGCAGTATTACTTTAAAGGGTCTGCGTTTGCTCACCCAACCTCACCAAACCTCTCAGCCCCAAGAGTGTCCACCCTTATGTCTCATCCAGCTGTGGGTCTAGATATGGTCAATGCAGGTTGCATCACAGCCCCTGAACGAATTGTGTAAGAATTTCTCTCTCTTTCCCTGTCTTTGTTTCATGGGTTTTTAAAAGTAATTTATTTTTATAATGGGGTTTAGCTGCTTTTCACGGCTGTGTTTATGCCGCCTTACACACACTTGACACACTAACAGAGAGATATCAATACATAGGTTTTAAGATTATTACTAGTCAGATATATTCTTGTGCGGTGAATCGGGCGTGTTGAGTCCAGTTCTCTGAGCAAGGAGTAGGTCTTGTCTATTCCATATTGGGTTTATGGAACGGTATCTGAGCTAATTTGAAACTCTTGTTTTATGTATCAGCCCACCTCACCTTTCCCGTTAAGCAGCCATAGTGTGTTTTCTGCATGTGTGACTCTGTTCTGTTTTGTAATTCAGTTCAAGTGTAACGGTTTTTACATTCCCTCTATAAGTGACACCTTATGAGAAGTGTCCTTTTCTGTGTGACTTATTTCACTTAGAATCGTCTTACCTAAATCCACTCATCATGCTGCTACTAGCCTTATGACATTGATTTCATGGCTGAGTGATATTCCATTGTACATAAGGACCACAACTTTTTTATCCATTTTTCGCTTTCCTGGGATATTTAAGGTGGAAGGAAGTGGAGGTCCTTGTCAACAGTGCAGCCCTAAACTTTCGGGTGCTTGTGTCTTGCTGATTTTCAATTTTCCCACTTTATCCCCCCATGCGTAGAAGTGCCCTATGCTCTCTAAGCTGTGTTTTTTAGATGTTTCAGGACACACCGTACACTTCTCCAGAGTGGCTGTTGGCAATTTACATCCCGCCCATCAGTGTAGCAAGGCTCCCATTTCTCCGTGGCCTGTCCTGCATTTCTGGTTTTGACACCTTTTTCAGCATGTCCCTTTTGACCGATGGGAAGCGAGACTTCTTTGTAGCGCTGATTTGCCTTTCCAGGTTGCTTGGTTGGCCAAAAAGGGCGTATGCGTTTTTTCCTGAATATATTCAGGAAAAAACGCATACGCCCTTTTTGGCCAAGGGCATCATTGTCAACGTTTGGCCGCTTTTCATGTGCTTTAAAGGCGATTCGAATCTACCTCCTGAAATCTGTTTCCTGCAATTCTGCCTTGATTTCAAATCCTCTTCTTTGCCTTCCCTCAATATATTTGTGGACGAGAGTTATCATTTATAATTCTGCAGGTTTGTGAATTGCAGTGCCCTGAAGCTCCATTTTACAAGTCGCTTTTTTGGGAGTCGGCCGCAAAAGCGCAGGATGGCTTCAGGCCCTGTTCTGGTTCCGGGGGGCAGGCTGAGCCTGTGGTTAATTCTTCTTCCTGATGGGAAAATTGAGTGACCTGTGCCTGTCCCAACACCAAGAGCTAGTCTCTCATTGGTTCCCCGTCTTCCCGTTCATCCTCAGGACAAATTGCAACCTGTACGGAACAGGAGGTTAAAGGTGCTGATGCTCCAAGTAGGGAGATTGCTAGTAAAGTGGCTGGAATGGCGAACCCGAGCACAAGGAGATGAGAAATGCGGTGCGTTTTAGAAACCTTTCCCCATCACACGGTGTACCATCTTCTGGGTTTCTCATGCATGTTTTCGATGTAGGAAGATGCCCTTGAACCTGGAGATTTGGGACCCATGCGATGGGTAGCACGCAGTATTACTTTAAAGGGTCTGCGTTTGCTCACCCAACCTCACCAAACCTCTCAGCCCCAAGAGTGTCCACCCTTATGTCTCATCCAGCTGTGGGTCTAGATATGGTCAATGCAGGTTGCATCACAGCCCCTGAACGAATTGTGTAAGAATTTTTCTCTCTTTCCCTGTCTTTGTTTCATGGGTTTTTAAAAGTAATTTATTTTTATAATGGGGTTTAGCTGCTTTTCACGGCTGTGTTTATGCCGCCTTACACACACCTGACACACTAACAGAGAGATATCAATACATAGGTTTTAAGATTATTACTAGTCAGATATATTCTTGTGCGGTGAATCGGGCGTGTTGAGTCCAGTTCTCTGAGCAAGGAGTAGGTCTTGTCTATTCCATATTGGGTTTATGGAACGGTATCTGAGCTAATTTGAAACTCTTGTTTTATGTATCACCCCACCTCACCTTTCCCGTTAAGCAGCCATAGTGTGTTTTCTGCATGTGTGACTCTGTTCTGTTTTGTAATTCAGTTCAAGTGTAACGGTTTTTACATTCCCTCTATAAGTGACACCTTAAGAGAAGTGTCCTTTTCTGTGTGACTTATTTCACTTAGAATCGTCTTACCTAAATCCACTCATCATGCTGCTACTAGTCTTATGACATTGATTTCATGGCTGAGTGATATTCCATTGTACATAAGGACCACAACTTTTTTATCCATTTTTCGCTTTCCTGGGATATTTAAGGTGGAATGAAGTGGAGGTCCTTGTCAACAGAGCAGCCCTAAACTTTCGGGTGCTTGTGTCTTGCTGATTTTCAATTTTCCCACTTTATCCCCCCATGCGTAGAAGTGCCCTATGCTCTCTAAGCTGTGTTTCTTAGATGTTTCAGGACACACCGTACACTTCTCCAGAGTGGCTGTTGGCAATTTACATCCCGCCCATCAGTGTAGCAAGGCTCCCATTTCTCCATGGCCTGTCCTGCATTTCTGGTTTTGACACCTTTTTCAGCATGTCCCTTTTGACCGATGGGAAGCGAGACTTCTTTGTAGCGCTGATTTGCCTTTCCAGGTTGCTTGGTTGGCCAAAAAGGGCGTATGCGTTTTTTCCTGAATATATTCAGGAAAAAACGCATACGCCCTTTTTGGCCAAGGGCATCATTGTCAACGTTTTGCCGCTTTTCATGTGCTTTAAAGGCGATTCGAATCTACCTCCTGAAATCTGTTTCCTGCAATTCTGCCTTGATTTCAAATCCTCTTCTTTGCCTTCCCTCAATATATTTGTGGACGAGAGTTATCATTTATAACTCTGCAGGTTTGTGAATTGCAGTGCCCTGAAGCTCCATTTTACAAGTCGCTTTTTTGGGAGTCGGCCGCAAAAGCGCAGGATGGCTTCAGGCCCTGTTCTGGTTCCGGGGGGCAGGCTGAGCCTGTGGTTAATTCTTCTTCCTGATGGGAAAATTGAGTGACCTGTGCCTGTCCCAACACCAAGAGCTAGTCTCTCATTGGTTCCCCGTCTTCCCGTTCATCCTCAGGACAAATTGCAACCTGTACGGAACAGGAGGTTAAAGGTGCTGATGCTCCAAGTAGGGAGATTGCTAGTAAAGTGGCTGGAATGGCGAACCCGAGCACAAGGAGATGAGAAATGCGGTGCGTTTTAGAAACCTTTCCCCATCACACGGTGTACCATCTTCTGGGTTTCTCATGCATGTTTTCGATGTAGGAAGATGCCCTTGAACCTGGAGATTTGGGACCCATGTGATGGGTAGCACGCAGTATTACTTTAAAGGGTCTGCGTTTGCTCACCCAACCTCACCAAACCTCTCAGCCCAAAGAGTGTCCACCCTTATGTCTCATCCAGCTGTGGGTCTAGATATGGTCAATGCAGGTTGCATCACAGCCCCTGAACGAATTGTGTAAGAATTTCTCTCTCTTTCCCTGTCTTTGTTTCATGGGTTTTTAAAAGTAATTTATTTTTATAATGGGGTTTAGCTGCTTTTCACGGCTGTGTTTATGCCGCCTTACACACACTTGACACACTAACAGAGAAATGTCAATACATAGGTTTTAAGATTATTACTAGTCAGATATATTCTTGTGCGGTGAATCGGGCGTGTTGAGTCCAGTTCTCTGAGCAAGGAGTAGGTCTTGTCTATTACATATTGGGTTTATGGAACGGTATCTGAGCTAATTTGAAACTCTTGTTTTATGTATCACCCCACCTCACCTTTCCCGTTAAGCAGCCATAGTGTGTTTTCTGCATGTGTGACTCTGTTCTGTTTTGTAATTCAGTTCAAGTGTAACGGTTTTTACATTCCCTCTATAAGTGACACCTTATGAGAAGTGTCCTTTTCTGTGTGACTTATTTCACTTAGAATCGTCTTACCTAAATCCACTCATCATGCTGCTACTAGCCTTATGACATTGATTTCATGGCTGAGTGATGTTCCATTCTACATAAGGACCACAACTTTTTTATCCATTTTTCGCTTTCCTGTGATATTTAAGGTGGAATGAAGTGGAGGTCTTGTCAACAGAGCAGCCCTAAACTTTGGGGTGCTTGTGTCTTGCTGATTTTCAATTTTCCCACTTTATCCCCCCATGTGTGGAAGTGCCCTATGCTCTCTAAGCTGTGTTTTTTAGATGTTTCAGGACACACCGTACACTTCTCCAGAGTGGCTGTTGGCAATTTACATCCCGCCCATCAGTGTAGCAAGGCTCCCATTTCTCCGTGGCCTGTCCTGCATTTCTGGTTTTGACACCTTTTTCAGCATGTCCCTTTTGACCGATGGGAAGCGAGACTTCTTTGTAGCGCTGATTTGCCTTTCCAGGTTGCTTGGTTGGCCAAAAAGGGCGTATGCGTTTTTTCCTGAATATATTCAGGAAAAAACGCATACGCCCTTTTTGGCCAAGGGCATCATTGTCAACGTTTGGCCGCTTTTCATGTGCTTTAAAGGCGATTCGAATCTACCTCCTGAAATCTGTTTCCTGCAATTCTGCCTTGATTTCAAATCCTCTTCTTTGCCTTCCCTCAATATATTTGTGGACGAGAGTTATCATTTATAATTCTGCAGGTTTGTGAATTGCAGTGCCCTGAAGCTCCATTTTACAAGTCGCTTTTTTGGGAGTCGGCCGCAAAAGCGCAGGATGGCTTCAGGCCCTGTTCTGGTTCCGGGGGGCAGGCTGAGCCTGTGGTTAATTCTTCTTCCTGATGGGAAAATTGAGTGACCTGTGCCTGTCCCAACACCAAGAGCTAGTCTCTCATTGGTTCCCCGTCTTCCCGTTCATCCTCAGGACAAATTGCAACCTGTACGGAACAGGAGGTTAAAGGTGCTGATGCTCCAAGTAGGGAGATTGCTAGTAAAGTGGCTGGAATGGCGAACCCGAGCACAAGGAGATGAGAAATGCGGTGCGTTTTAGAAACCTTTCCCCATCACACGGTGTACCATCTTCTGGGTTTCTCATGCATGTTTTCGATGTAGGAAGATGCCCTTGAACCTGGAGATTTGGGACCCATGCGATGGGTAGCACGCAGTATTACTTTAAAGGGTCTGCGTTTGCTCACCCAACCTCACCAAACCTCTCAGCCCCAAGAGTGTCCACCCTTATGTCTCATCCAGCTGTGGGTCTAGATATGGTCAATGCAGGTTGCATCACAGCCCCTGAACGAATTGTGTAAGAATTTTTCTCTCTTTCCCTGTCTTTGTTTCATGGGTTTTTAAAAGTAATTTATTTTTATAATGGGGTTTAGCTGCTTTTCACGGCTGTGTTTATGCCGCCTTACACACACCTGACACACTAACAGAGAGATATCAATACATAGGTTTTAAGATTATTACTAGTCAGATATATTCTTGTGCGGTGAATCGGGCGTGTTGAGTCCAGTTCTCTGAGCAAGGAGTAGGTCTTGTCTATTCCATATTGGGTTTATGGAACGGTATCTGAGCTAATTTGAAACTCTTGTTTTATGTATCACCCCACCTCACCTTTCCCGTTAAGCAGCCATAGTGTGTTTTCTGCATGTGTGACTCTGTTCTGTTTTGTAATTCAGTTCAAGTGTAACGGTTTTTACATTCCCTCTATAAGTGACACCTTAAGAGAAGTGTCCTTTTCTGTGTGACTTATTTCACTTAGAATCGTCTTACCTAAATCCACTCATCATGCTGCTACTAGTCTTATGACATTGATTTCATGGCTGAGTGATATTCCATTGTACATAAGGACCACAACTTTTTTATCCATTTTTCGCTTTCCTGGGATATTTAAGGTGGAATGAAGTGGAGGTCCTTGTCAACAGAGCAGCCCTAAACTTTCGGGTGCTTGTGTCTTGCTGATTTTCAATTTTCCCACTTTATCCCCCCATGCGTAGAAGTGCCCTATGCTCTCTAAGCTGTGTTTCTTAGATGTTTCAGGACACACCGTACACTTCTCCAGAGTGGCTGTTGGCAATTTACATCCCGCCCATCAGTGTAGCAAGGCTCCCATTTCTCCATGGCCTGTCCTGCATTTCTGGTTTTGACACCTTTTTCAGCATGTCCCTTTTGACCGATGGGAAGCGAGACTTCTTTGTAGCGCTGATTTGCCTTTCCAGGTTGCTTGGTTGGCCAAAAAGGGCGTATGCGTTTTTTCCTGAATATATTCAGGAAAAAACGCATACGCCCTTTTTGGCCAAGGGCATCATTGTCAACGTTTTGCCGCTTTTCATGTGCTTTAAAGGCGATTCGAATCTACCTCCTGAAATCTGTTTCCTGCAATTCTGCCTTGATTTCAAATCCTCTTCTTTGCCTTCCCTCAATATATTTGTGGACGAGAGTTATCATTTATAACTCTGCAGGTTTGTGAATTGCAGTGCCCTGAAGCTCCATTTTACAAGTCGCTTTTTTGGGAGTCGGCCGCAAAAGCGCAGGATGGCTTCAGGCCCTGTTCTGGTTCCGGGGGGCAGGCTGAGCCTGTGGTTAATTCTTCTTCCTGATGGGAAAATTGAGTGACCTGTGCCTGTCCCAACACCAAGAGCTAGTCTCTCATTGGTTCCCCGTCTTCCCGTTCATCCTCAGGACAAATTGCAACCTGTACGGAACAGGAGGTTAAAGGTGCTGATGCTCCAAGTAGGGAGATTGCTAGTAAAGTGGCTGGAATGGCGAACCCGAGCACAAGGAGATGAGAAATGCGGTGCGTTTTAGAAACCTTTCCCCATCACACGGTGTACCATCTTCTGGGTTTCTCATGCATGTTTTCGATGTAGGAAGATGCCCTTGAACCTGGAGATTTGGGACCCATGTGATGGGTAGCACGCAGTATTACTTTAAAGGGTCTGCGTTTGCTCACCCAACCTCACCAAACCTCTCAGCCCAAAGAGTGTCCACCCTTATGTCTCATCCAGCTGTGGGTCTAGATATGGTCAATGCAGGTTGCATCACAGCCCCTGAACGAATTGTGTAAGAATTTCTCTCTCTTTCCCTGTCTTTGTTTCATGGGTTTTTAAAAGTAATTTATTTTTATAATGGGGTTTAGCTGCTTTTCACGGCTGTGTTTATGCCGCCTTACACACACTTGACACACTAACAGAGAAATGTCAATACATAGGTTTTAAGATTATTACTAGTCAGATATATTCTTGTGCGGTGAATCGGGCGTGTTGAGTCCAGTTCTCTGAGCAAGGAGTAGGTCTTGTCTATTACATATTGGGTTTATGGAACGGTATCTGAGCTAATTTGAAACTCTTGTTTTATGTATCACCCCACCTCACCTTTCCCGTTAAGCAGCCATAGTGTGTTTTCTGCATGTGTGACTCTGTTCTGTTTTGTAATTCAGTTCAAGTGTAACGGTTTTTACATTCCCTCTATAAGTGACACCTTATGAGAAGTGTCCTTTTCTGTGTGACTTATTTCACTTAGAATCGTCTTACCTAAATCCACTCATCATGCTGCTACTAGCCTTATGACATTGATTTCATGGCTGAGTGATGTTCCATTCTACATAAGGACCACAACTTTTTTATCCATTTTTCGCTTTCCTGTGATATTTAAGGTGGAATGAAGTGGAGGTCTTGTCAACAGAGCAGCCCTAAACTTTGGGGTGCTTGTGTCTTGCTGATTTTCAATTTTCCCACTTTATCCCCCCATGTGTGGAAGTGCCCTATGCTCTCTAAGCTGTGTTTTTTAGATGTTTCAGGACACACCGTACACTTCTCCAGAGTGGCTGTTGGCAATTTACATCCCGCCCATCAGTGTAGCAAGGCTCCCATTTCTCCGTGGCCTGTCCTGCATTTCTGGTTTTGACACCTTTTTCAGCATGTCCCTTTTGACCGATGGGAAGCGAGACTTCTTTGTAGCGCTGATTTGCCTTTCCAGGTTGCTTGGTTGGCCAAAAAGGGCGTATGCGTTTTTTCCTGAATATATTCAGGAAAAAACGCATACGCCCTTTTTGGCCAAGGGCATCATTGTCAACGTTTGGCCGCTTTTCATGTGCTTTAAAGGCGATTCGAATCTACCTCCTGAAATCTGTTTCCTGCAATTCTGCCTTGATTTCAAATCCTCTTCTTTGCCTTCCCTCAATATATTTGTGGACGAGAGTTATCATTTATAATTCTGCAGGTTTGTGAATTGCAGTGCCCTGAAGCTCCATTTTACAAGTCGCTTTTTTGGGAGTCGGCCGCAAAAGCGCAGGATGGCTTCAGGCCCTGTTCTGGTTCCGGGGGGCAGGCTGAGCCTGTGGTTAATTCTTCTTCCTGATGGGAAAATTGAGTGACCTGTGCCTGTCCCAACACCAAGAGCTAGTCTCTCATTGGTTCCCCGTCTTCCCGTTCATCCTCAGGACAAATTGCAACCTGTACGGAACAGGAGGTTAAAGGTGCTGATGCTCCAAGTAGGGAGATTGCTAGTAAAGTGGCTGGAATGGCGAACCCGAGCACAAGGAGATGAGAAATGCGGTGCGTTTTAGAAACCTTTCCCCATCACACGGTGTACCATCTTCTGGGTTTCTCATGCATGTTTTCGATGTAGGAAGATGCCCTTGAACCTGGAGATTTGGGACCCATGCGATGGGTAGCACGCAGTATTACTTTAAAGGGTCTGCGTTTGCTCACCCAACCTCACCAAACCTCTCAGCCCCAAGAGTGTCCACCCTTATGTCTCATCCAGCTGTGGGTCTAGATATGGTCAATGCAGGTTGCATCACAGCCCCTGAACGAATTGTGTAAGAATTTTTCTCTCTTTCCCTGTCTTTGTTTCATGGGTTTTTAAAAGTAATTTATTTTTATAATGGGGTTTAGCTGCTTTTCACGGCTGTGTTTATGCCGCCTTACACACACCTGACACACTAACAGAGAGATATCAATACATAGGTTTTAAGATTATTACTAGTCAGATATATTCTTGTGCGGTGAATCGGGCGTGTTGAGTCCAGTTCTCTGAGCAAGGAGTAGGTCTTGTCTATTCCATATTGGGTTTATGGAACGGTATCTGAGCTAATTTGAAACTCTTGTTTTATGTATCACCCCACCTCACCTTTCCCGTTAAGCAGCCATAGTGTGTTTTCTGCATGTGTGACTCTGTTCTGTTTTGTAATTCAGTTCAAGTGTAACGGTTTTTACATTCCCTCTATAAGTGACACCTTAAGAGAAGTGTCCTTTTCTGTGTGACTTATTTCACTTAGAATCGTCTTACCTAAATCCACTCATCATGCTGCTACTAGTCTTATGACATTGATTTCATGGCTGAGTGATATTCCATTGTACATAAGGACCACAACTTTTTTATCCATTTTTCGCTTTCCTGGGATATTTAAGGTGGAATGAAGTGGAGGTCCTTGTCAACAGAGCAGCCCTAAACTTTCGGGTGCTTGTGTCTTGCTGATTTTCAATTTTCCCACTTTATCCCCCCATGCGTAGAAGTGCCCTATGCTCTCTAAGCTGTGTTTCTTAGATGTTTCAGGACACACCGTACACTTCTCCAGAGTGGCTGTTGGCAATTTACATCCCGCCCATCAGTGTAGCAAGGCTCCCATTTCTCCATGGCCTGTCCTGCATTTCTGGTTTTGACACCTTTTTCAGCATGTCCCTTTTGACCGATGGGAAGCGAGACTTCTTTGTAGCGCTGATTTGCCTTTCCAGGTTGCTTGGTTGGCCAAAAAGGGCGTATGCGTTTTTTCCTGAATATATTCAGGAAAAAACGCATACGCCCTTTTTGGCCAAGGGCATCATTGTCAACGTTTTGCCGCTTTTCATGTGCTTTAAAGGCGATTCGAATCTACCTCCTGAAATCTGTTTCCTGCAATTCTGCCTTGATTTCAAATCCTCTTCTTTGCCTTCCCTCAATATATTTGTGGACGAGAGTTATCATTTATAATTCTGCAGGTTTGTGAATTGCAGTGCCCTGAAGCTCCATTTTACAAGTCGCTTTTTTGGGAGTCGGCCGCAAAAGCGCAGGATGGCTTCAGGCCCTGTTCTGGTTCCGGGGGGCAGGCTGAGCCTGTGGTTAATTCTTCTTCCTGATGGGAAAATTGAGTGACCTGTGCCTGTCCCAACACCAAGAGCTAGTCTCTCATTGGTTCCCCGTCTTCCCGTTCATCCTCAGGACAAATTGCAACCTGTACGGAACAGGAGGTTAAAGGTGCTGATGCTCCAAGTAGGGAGATTGCTAGTAAAGGGGCTGGAATGGCGAACACGAGCACAAGGAGATGAGAAATGCGGTGCGTTTTAGAAACCTTTCCCCATCACACGGTGTACCATCTTCTGGGTTTCTCATGCATGTTTTCGATGTAGGAAGATGCCCTTGAACCTGGAGATTTGGGACCCATGCGATGGGTAGCACGCAGTATTACTTTAAAGGGTCTGCGTTTGCTCACCCAACCTCACCAAACCTCTCAGCCCCAAGAGTGTCCACCCTTATGTCTCATCCAGCTGTGGGTCTAGATATGGTCAATGCAGGTTGCATCACAGCCCCTGAACGAATTGTGTAAGAATTTCTCTCTCTTTCCCTGTCTTTGTTTCATGGGTTTTTAAAAGTAATTTATTTTTATAATGGGGTTTAGCTGCTTTTCACGGCTGTGTTTATGCCGCCTTACACACACTTGACACACTAACAGAGAGATATCAATACATAGGTTTTAAGATTATTACTAGTCAGATATATTCTTGTGCGGTGAATCGGGCGTGTTGAGTCCAGTTCTCTGAGCAAGGAGTAGGTCTTGTCTATTCCATATTGGGTTTATGGAACGGTATCTGAGCTAATTTGAAACTCTTGTTTTATGTATCAGCCCACCTCACCTTTCCCGTTAAGCAGCCATAGTGTGTTTTCTGCATGTGTGACTCTGTTCTGTTTTGTAATTCAGTTCAAGTGTAACGGTTTTTACATTCCCTCTATAAGTGACACCTTATGAGAAGTGTCCTTTTCTGTGTGACTTATTTCACTTAGAATCGTCTTACCTAAATCCACTCATCATGCTGCTACTAGCCTTATGACATTGATTTCATGGCTGAGTGATATTCCATTGTACATAAGGACCACAACTTTTTTATCCATTTTTCGCTTTCCTGGGATATTTAAGGTGGAAGGAAGTGGAGGTCCTTGTCAACAGTGCAGCCCTAAACTTTCGGGTGCTTGTGTCTTGCTGATTTTCAATTTTCCCACTTTATCCCCCCATGCGTAGAAGTGCCCTATGCTCTCTAAGCTGTGTTTTTTAGATGTTTCAGGACACACCGTACACTTTTCCAGAGTGGCTGTTGGCAATTTACATCCCGCCCATCAGTGTAGCAAGGCTCCCATTTCTCCGTGGCCTGTCCTGCATTTCTGGTTTTGACACCTTTTTCAGCATGTCCCTTTTGACCGATGGGAAGCGAGACTTCTTTGTAGCGCTGATTTGCCTTTCCAGGTTGCTTGGTTGGCCAAAAAGGGCGTATGCGTTTTTTCCTGAATATATTCAGGAAAAAACGCATACGCCCTTTTTGGCCAAGGGCATCATTGTCAACGTTTGGCCGCTTTTCATGTGCTTTAAAGGCGATTCGAATCTACCTCCTGAAATCTGTTTCCTGCAATTCTGCCTTGATTTCAAATCCTCTTCTTTGCCTTCCCTCAATATATTTGTGGACGAGAGTTATCATTTATAATTCTGCAGGTTTGTGAATTGCAGTGCCCTGAAGCTCCATTTTACAAGTCGCTTTTTTGGGAGTCGGCCGCAAAAGCGCAGGATGGCTTCAGGCCCTGTTCTGGTTCCGGGGGGCAGGCTGAGCCTGTGGTTAATTCTTCTTCCTGATGGGAAAATTGAGTGACCTGTGCCTGTCCCAACACCAAGAGCTAGTCTCTCATTGGTTCCCCGTCTTCCCGTTCATCCTCAGGACAAATTGCAACCTGTACGGAACAGGAGGTTAAAGGTGCTGATGCTCCAAGTAGGGAGATTGCTAGTAAAGTGGCTGGAATGGCGAACCCGAGCACAAGGAGATGAGAAATGCGGTGCGTTTTAGAAACCTTTCCCCATCACACGGTGTACCATCTTCTGGGTTTCTCATGCATGTTTTCGATGTAGGAAGATGCCCTTGAACCTGGAGATTTGGGACCCATGCGATGGGTAGCACGCAGTATTACTTTAAAGGGTCTGCGTTTGCTCACCCAACCTCACCAAACCTCTCAGCCCCAAGAGTGTCCACCCTTATGTCTCATCCAGCTGTGGGTCTAGATATGGTCAATGCAGGTTGCATCACAGCCCCTGAACGAATTGTGTAAGAATTTTTCTCTCTTTCCCTGTCTTTGTTTCATGGGTTTTTAAAAGTAATTTATTTTTATAATGGGGTTTAGCTGCTTTTCACGGCTGTGTTTATGCCGCCTTACACACACCTGACACACTAACAGAGAGATATCAATACATAGGTTTTAAGATTATTACTAGTCAGATATATTCTTGTGCGGTGAATCGGGCGTGTTGAGTCCAGTTCTCTGAGCAAGGAGTAGGTCTTGTCTATTCCATATTGGGTTTATGGAACGGTATCTGAGCTAATTTGAAACTCTTGTTTTATGTATCACCCCACCTCACCTTTCCCGTTAAGCAGCCATAGTGTGTTTTCTGCATGTGTGACTCTGTTCTGTTTTGTAATTCAGTTCAAGTGTAACGGTTTTTACATTCCCTCTATAAGTGACACCTTAAGAGAAGTGTCCTTTTCTGTGTGACTTATTTCACTTAGAATCGTCTTACCTAAATCCACTCATCATGCTGCTACTAGTCTTATGACATTGATTTCATGGCTGAGTGATATTCCATTGTACATAAGGACCACAACTTTTTTATCCATTTTTCGCTTTCCTGGGATATTTAAGGTGGAATGAAGTGGAGGTCCTTGTCAACAGAGCAGCCCTAAACTTTCGGGTGCTTGTGTCTTGCTGATTTTCAATTTTCCCACTTTATCCCCCCATGCGTAGAAGTGCCCTATGCTCTCTAAGCTGTGTTTCTTAGATGTTTCAGGACACACCGTACACTTCTCCAGAGTGGCTGTTGGCAATTTACATCCCGCCCATCAGTGTAGCAAGGCTCCCATTTCTCCATGGCCTGTCCTGCATTTCTGGTTTTGACACCTTTTTCAGCATGTCCCTTTTGACCGATGGGAAGCGAGACTTCTTTGTAGCGCTGATTTGCCTTTCCAGGTTGCTTGGTTGGCCAAAAAGGGCGTATGCGTTTTTTCCTGAATATATTCAGGAAAAAACGCATACGCCCTTTTTGGCCAAGGGCATCATTGTCAACGTTTTGCCGCTTTTCATGTGCTTTAAAGGCGATTCGAATCTACCTCCTGAAATCTGTTTCCTGCAATTCTGCCTTGATTTCAAATCCTCTTCTTTGCCTTCCCTCAATATATTTGTGGACGAGAGTTATCATTTATAACTCTGCAGGTTTGTGAATTGCAGTGCCCTGAAGCTCCATTTTACAAGTCGCTTTTTTGGGAGTCGGCCGCAAAAGCGCAGGATGGCTTCAGGCCCTGTTCTGGTTCCGGGGGGCAGGCTGAGCCTGTGGTTAATTCTTCTTCCTGATGGGAAAATTGAGTGACCTGTGCCTGTCCCAACACCAAGAGCTAGTCTCTCATTGGTTCCCCGTCTTCCCGTTCATCCTCAGGACAAATTGCAACCTGTACGGAACAGGAGGTTAAAGGTGCTGATGCTCCAAGTAGGGAGATTGCTAGTAAAGTGGCTGGAATGGCGAACCCGAGCACAAGGAGATGAGAAATGCGGTGCGTTTTAGAAACCTTTCCCCATCACACGGTGTACCATCTTCTGGGTTTCTCATGCATGTTTTCGATGTAGGAAGATGCCCTTGAACCTGGAGATTTGGGACCCATGTGATGGGTAGCACGCAGTATTACTTTAAAGGGTCTGCGTTTGCTCACCCAACCTCACCAAACCTCTCAGCCCAAAGAGTGTCCACCCTTATGTCTCATCCAGCTGTGGGTCTAGATATGGTCAATGCAGGTTGCATCACAGCCCCTGAACGAATTTTGTAAGAATTTCTCTCTCTTTCCCTGTCTTTGTTTCATGGGTTTTTAAAAGTAATTTATTTTTATAATGGGGTTTAGCTGCTTTTCACGGCTGTGTTTATGCCGCCTTACACACACTTGACACACTAACAGAGAAATGTCAATACATAGGTTTTAAGATTATTACTAGTCAGATATATTCTTGTGCGGTGAATCGGGCGTGTTGAGTCCAGTTCTCTGAGCAAGGAGTAGGTCTTGTCTATTACATATTGGGTTTATGGAACGGTATCTGAGCTAATTTGAAACTCTTGTTTTATGTATCACCCCACCTCACCTTTCCCGTTAAGCAGCCATAGTGTGTTTTCTGCATGTGTGACTCTGTTCTGTTTTGTAATTCAGTTCAAGTGTAACGGTTTTTACATTCCCTCTATAAGTGACACCTTATGAGAAGTGTCCTTTTCTGTGTGACTTATTTCACTTAGAATCGTCTTACCTAAATCCACTCATCATGCTGCTACTAGCCTTATGACATTGATTTCATGGCTGAGTGATGTTCCATTCTACATAAGGACCACAACTTTTTTATCCATTTTTCGCTTTCCTGTGATATTTAAGGTGGAATGAAGTGGAGGTCTTGTCAACAGAGCAGCCCTAAACTTTGGGGTGCTTGTGTCTTGCTGATTTTCAATTTTCCCACTTTATCCCCCCATGTGTGGAAGTGCCCTATGCTCTCTAAGCTGTGTTTTTTAGATGTTTCAGGACACACCGTACACTTCTCCAGAGTGGCTGTTGGCAATTTACATCCCGCCCATCAGTGTAGCAAGGCTCCCATTTCTCCGTGGCCTGTCCTGCATTTCTGGTTTTGACACCTTTTTCAGCATGTCCCTTTTGACCGATGGGAAGCGAGACTTCTTTGTAGCGCTGATTTGCCTTTCCAGGTTGCTTGGTTGGCCAAAAAGGGCGTATGCGTTTTTTCCTGAATATATTCAGGAAAAAACGCATACGCCCTTTTTGGCCAAGGGCATCATTGTCAACGTTTGGCCGCTTTTCATGTGCTTTAAAGGCGATTCGAATCTACCTCCTGAAATCTGTTTCCTGCAATTCTGCCTTGATTTCAAATCCTCTTCTTTGCCTTCCCTCAATATATTTGTGGACGAGAGTTATCATTTATAATTCTGCAGGTTTGTGAATTGCAGTGCCCTGAAGCTCCATTTTACAAGTCGCTTTTTTGGGAGTCGGCCGCAAAAGCGCAGGATGGCTTCAGGCCCTGTTCTGGTTCCGGGGGGCAGGCTGAGCCTGTGGTTAATTCTTCTTCCTGATGGGAAAATTGAGTGACCTGTGCCTGTCCCAACACCAAGAGCTAGTCTCTCATTGGTTCCCCGTCTTCCCGTTCATCCTCAGGACAAATTGCAACCTGTACGGAACAGGAGGTTAAAGGTGCTGATGCTCCAAGTAGGGAGATTGCTAGTAAAGTGGCTGGAATGGCGAACCCGAGCACAAGGAGATGAGAAATGCGGTGCGTTTTAGAAACCTTTCCCCATCACACGGTGTACCATCTTCTGGGTTTCTCATGCATGTTTTCGATGTAGGAAGATGCCCTTGAACCTGGAGATTTGGGACCCATGCGATGGGTAGCACGCAGTATTACTTTAAAGGGTCTGCGTTTGCTCACCCAACCTCACCAAACCTCTCAGCCCCAAGAGTGTCCACCCTTATGTCTCATCCAGCTGTGGGTCTAGATATGGTCAATGCAGGTTGCATCACAGCCCCTGAACGAATTGTGTAAGAATTTTTCTCTCTTTCCCTGTCTTTGTTTCATGGGTTTTTAAAAGTAATTTATTTTTATAATGGGGTTTAGCTGCTTTTCACGGCTGTGTTTATGCCGCCTTACACACACCTGACACACTAACAGAGAGATATCAATACATAGGTTTTAAGATTATTACTAGTCAGATATATTCTTGTGCGGTGAATCGGGCGTGTTGAGTCCAGTTCTCTGAGCAAGGAGTAGGTCTTGTCTATTCCATATTGGGTTTATGGAACGGTATCTGAGCTAATTTGAAACTCTTGTTTTATGTATCACCCCACCTCACCTTTCCCGTTAAGCAGCCATAGTGTGTTTTCTGCATGTGTGACTCTGTTCTGTTTTGTAATTCAGTTCAAGTGTAACGGTTTTTACATTCCCTCTATAAGTGACACCTTAAGAGAAGTGTCCTTTTCTGTGTGACTTATTTCACTTAGAATCGTCTTACCTAAATCCACTCATCATGCTGCTACTAGTCTTATGACATTGATTTCATGGCTGAGTGATATTCCATTGTACATAAGGACCACAACTTTTTTATCCATTTTTCGCTTTCCTGGGATATTTAAGGTGGAATGAAGTGGAGGTCCTTGTCAACAGAGCAGCCCTAAACTTTCGGGTGCTTGTGTCTTGCTGATTTTCAATTTTCCCACTTTATCCCCCCATGCGTAGAAGTGCCCTATGCTCTCTAAGCTGTGTTTCTTAGATGTTTCAGGACACACCGTACACTTCTCCAGAGTGGCTGTTGGCAATTTACATCCCGCCCATCAGTGTAGCAAGGCTCCCATTTCTCCATGGCCTGTCCTGCATTTCTGGTTTTGACACCTTTTTCAGCATGTCCCTTTTGACCGATGGGAAGCGAGACTTCTTTGTAGCGCTGATTTGCCTTTCCAGGTTGCTTGGTTGGCCAAAAAGGGCGTATGCGTTTTTTCCTGAATATATTCAGGAAAAAACGCATACGCCCTTTTTGGCCAAGGGCATCATTGTCAACGTTTTGCCGCTTTTCATGTGCTTTAAAGGCGATTCGAATCTACCTCCTGAAATCTGTTTCCTGCAATTCTGCCTTGATTTCAAATCCTCTTCTTTGCCTTCCCTCAATATATTTGTGGACGAGAGTTATCATTTATAACTCTGCAGGTTTGTGAATTGCAGTGCCCTGAAGCTCCATTTTACAAGTCGCTTTTTTGGGAGTCGGCCGCAAAAGCGCAGGATGGCTTCAGGCCCTGTTCTGGTTCCGGGGGGCAGGCTGAGCCTGTGGTTAATTCTTCTTCCTGATGGGAAAATTGAGTGACCTGTGCCTGTCCCAACACCAAGAGCTAGTCTCTCATTGGTTCCCCGTCTTCCCGTTCATCCTCAGGACAAATTGCAACCTGTACGGAACAGGAGGTTAAAGGTGCTGATGCTCCAAGTAGGGAGATTGCTAGTAAAGTGGCTGGAATGGCGAACCCGAGCACAAGGAGATGAGAAATGCGGTGCGTTTTAGAAACCTTTCCCCATCACACGGTGTACCATCTTCTGGGTTTCTCATGCATGTTTTCGATGTAGGAAGATGCCCTTGAACCTGGAGATTTGGGACCCATGTGATGGGTAGCACGCAGTATTACTTTAAAGGGTCTGCGTTTGCTCACCCAACCTCACCAAACCTCTCAGCCCAAAGAGTGTCCACCCTTATGTCTCATCCAGCTGTGGGTCTAGATATGGTCAATGCAGGTTGCATCACAGCCCCTGAACGAATTGTGTAAGAATTTCTCTCTCTTTCCCTGTCTTTGTTTCATGGGTTTTTAAAAGTAATTTATTTTTATAATGGGGTTTAGCTGCTTTTCACGGCTGTGTTTATGCCGCCTTACACACACTTGACACACTAACAGAGAAATGTCAATACATAGGTTTTAAGATTATTACTAGTCAGATATATTCTTGTGCGGTGAATCGGGCGTGTTGAGTCCAGTTCTCTGAGCAAGGAGTAGGTCTTGTCTATTACATATTGGGTTTATGGAACGGTATCTGAGCTAATTTGAAACTCTTGTTTTATGTATCACCCCACCTCACCTTTCCCGTTAAGCAGCCATAGTGTGTTTTCTGCATGTGTGACTCTGTTCTGTTTTGTAATTCAGTTCAAGTGTAACGGTTTTTACATTCCCTCTATAAGTGACACCTTATGAGAAGTGTCCTTTTCTGTGTGACTTATTTCACTTAGAATCGTCTTACCTAAATCCACTCATCATGCTGCTACTAGCCTTATGACATTGATTTCATGGCTGAGTGATGTTCCATTCTACATAAGGACCACAACTTTTTTATCCATTTTTCGCTTTCCTGTGATATTTAAGGTGGAATGAAGTGGAGGTCTTGTCAACAGAGCAGCCCTAAACTTTGGGGTGCTTGTGTCTTGCTGATTTTCAATTTTCCCACTTTATCCCCCCATGTGTGGAAGTGCCCTATGCTCTCTAAGCTGTGTTTTTTAGATGTTTCAGGACACACCGTACACTTCTCCAGAGTGGCTGTTGGCAATTTACATCCCGCCCATCAGTGTAGCAAGGCTCCCATTTCTCCATGGCCTGTCCTGCATTTCTGGTTTTGACACTTTTTTCAGCATGGCCCTTTTGACCGATGGGAAGCGAGACTTCTTTGTAGCGCTGATTTGCCTTTCCAGGTTGCTTGGTTGGCCAAAAAGGGCGTATGCGTTTTTTCCTGAATATATTCAGGAAAAAACGCATACGCTCTTTTTGGCCAAGGGCATCATTGTCAACGTTTTGCCGCTTTTCATGTGCTTTAAAGGCGATTCGAATCTACCTCCTGAAATCAGTTTCCTGCAATTCTGCCTTGATTTCAAATCCTCTTCTTTGCCTTCCCTCAATATATTTGTGGACGAGAGTTATCATTTATAACTCTGCAGGTTTGTGAATTGCAGTGCCCTGAAGCTGCATTTTACAAGTCGCTTTTTTGGGAGCCGGCCGCAAAAGCGCAGGATGGCTTCAGGCCCTGTTCTGGTTCCGGGGGGCAGGCTGAGCCTGTGGTTAATTCTTCTTCCTGATGGGAAAATAGAGTGACCTGTGCCTGTCCCAACACCAAGAGCTAGTCTCTCATTGGTTCCCCGTCTTCCCGTTCATCCTCAGGACAAATTGCAACCTGTACGGAACAGGAGGTTAAAGGTGCTGATGCTCCAAGTAGGGAGATTGCTAGTAAAGTGGCTGGAATGGCGAACACGAGCACAAGGAGGTGAGAAATGAGGTGCGTTTTAGAAACCTTTCCCCATCACACGGTGTACCATCTTCTGGGTTTCTCATGCATGTTTTCGATGTAGGAAGATGCCCTTGAACCTGGAGATTTGGGACCCATGCGATGGGTAGCACGCAGTATTACTTTAAAGGGTCTGCGTTTGCTCACCCAACCTCACCAAACCTCTCAGCCCCAAGAGTGTCCACCCTTATGTCTCATCCAGCTGTGGGTCTAGATATAGTCAATCCAGGTTGCATCACAGCCCCCGAACGAATTGTGTAAGAATTTCTCTCTCTTTCCCTGTCTTTGTTTCATGGGTTTTTAAAAGTAATTTATTTTTATAATGGGGTTTAGCTGCTTTTCACGGCCGTGTTTATGCCGCCTTACACACACTTGACACACTAACAGAGAGATATCAATACATAGGTTTTAAGATTATTACTAGTCAGATATATTCTTGTGTGGTGAATCGGGCGTGTTGAGTCCAGTTCTCTGAGCAAGGAGTAGGTCTTGTCTATTCCATATTGGGTTTATGGAACGGTATCTGAGCTAATTTGAAACTCTTGTTTTATGTATCACCCCACCTCACCTTTCCCGTTAAGCAGCCATAGTGTGTTTTCTGCATGTGTGACTCTGTTCTGTTTTGTAATTCAGTTCAAGTGTAACGGTTTTTACATTCCCTCTATAAGTGACACCTTATGAGAAGTGTCCTTTTCTGTGTGACTTATTTCACTTAGAATCGTCTTACCTAAATCCACTCATCATGCTGCTACTAGCCTTATGACATTGATTTCATGGCTGAGTGATATTCCATTGTACATAAGGACCACAACATTTTTATCCATTTTTCGCTTTCCTGGGATATTTAAGGTGGAATGAAGTGGAGGTCTTGTCAACAGAGCAGCCCTAAACTTTCGGGTGCTTGTGTCTTGCTGATTTTCAATTTTCCCACTTTATCCCCCCATGCGTAGAAGTGCCCTATGCTCTCTAAGCTGTGTTTTTTAGATGTTTCAGGACACACCGTACACTTCTCCAGAGTGGCTGTTGGCAATTTACATCCCGCCCATCAGTGTAGCAAGGCTCCCATTTCTCCATGGCCTGTCCTGCATTTCTGGTTTTGACACTTTTTTCAGCATGGCCCTTTTGACCGATGGGAAGCGAGACTTCTTTGTAGCGCTGATTTGCCTTTCCAGGTTGCTTGGTTGGCCAAAAAGGGCGTATGCGTTTTTTCCTGAATATATTCAGGAAAAAACGCATACGCCCTTTTTGGCCAAGGGCACCATTGTCAACGTTTTGCCGCTTTTCATGTGCTTTAAAGGCGATTCGAATCTACCTCCTGAAATCTGTTTCCTGCAATTCTGCCTTGATTTCAAATCCTCTTCTTTGCCTTCCCTCAATATATTTGTGGACGAGAGTTATCATTTATAACTCTGCAGGTTTGTGAATTGCAGTGCCCTGAAGCTGCATTTTACAAGTCGCTTTTTTGGGAGTCGGCCGCAAAAGCGCAGGATGGCTTCAGGCCCTGTTCTGGTTCCGGGGGGCAGGCTGAGCCTGTGGTTAATTCTTCTTCCTGATGGGAAAATTGAGTGACCTGTGCCTGTCCCAACACCAAGAGCTAGTCTCTCATTGGTTCCCCGTCTTCCCGTTCATCCTCAGGACAAATTGCAACCTGTACGGAACAGGAGGTTAAAGTTGCTGATGCTCCAAGTAGGGAGATTGCTAGTAAAGTGGCTGGAATGGCGAACCCGAGCACAAGGAGATGAGAAATGCGGTGCGTTTTAGAAACCTTTCCCCATCACACGGTGTACCATCTTCTGGGTTTCTCATGCATGTTTTCGATGTAGGAAGATGCCCTTGAACCTGGAGATTTGGGACCCATGCGATGGGTAGCACGCAGTATTACTTTAAAGGGTCTGCGTTTGCTCACCCAACCTCACCAAACCTATCAGCCCAAAGAGTGTCCACCCTTATGTCTCATCCAGCTGTGGGTCTAGATATGGTCAATCCAGGTTGCATCACAGCCCCCGAACGAATTGTGTAAGAATTTCTCTCTCTTTCCCTGTCTTTGTTTCATGGGTTTTTAAAAGTAATTTATTTTTATAATGGGGTTTAGCTGCTTTTCACGGCCGTGTTTATGCCGCCTTACACACACTTGACACACTAACAGAGAGATATCAATACATAGGTTTTAAGATTATTACTAGTCAGATATATTCTTGTGCGGTGAATCGGGCGTGTTGAGTCCAGTTCTCTGAGCAAGGAGTAGGTCTTGTCTATTCCATATTGGGTTTATGGAACGGTATCTGAGCTAATTTGAAACTCTTGTTTTATGTATCACCCCACCTCACATTTCCCGTTAAGCAGCCATAGTGTGTTTTCTGCATGTGTGACTCTGTTCTGTTTTGTAATTCAGTTCAAGTGTAACGGTTTTTACATTCCCTCTATAAGTGACACCTTATGAGAAGTGTCCTTTTCTGTGTGACTTATTTCACTTAGAATCGTCTTACCTAAATCCACTCATCATGCTGCTACTAGCCTTATGACATTGATTTCATGGCTGAGTGATATTCCATTGTACATAAGGACCACAACTGTTTTTATCCATTTTTCGCTTTCCTGGGATATTTAAGGTGGAATGAAGTGGAGGTCTTGTCAACAGAGCAGCCCTAAACTTTCGGGTGCTTGTGTCTTGCTGATTTTCAATTTTCCCACTTTATCCCCCCATGCGTAGAAGTGCCCTATGCTCTCTAAGCTGTGTTTTTTAGATGTTTCAGGACACACCGTACACTTCTCCAGAGTGGCTGTTGGCAATTTACATCCCGCCCATCAGTGTAGCAAGGCTCCCATTTCTCCATGGCCTGTCCTGCATTTCTGGTTTTGACACTTTTTTCAGCATGGCCCTTTTGACCGATGGGAAGCGAGACTTCTTTGTAGCGCTGATTTGCCTTTCCAGGTTGCTTGGTTGGCCAAAAAGGGCGTATGCGTTTTTTCCTGAATATATTCCGGAAAAAACGCATACGCCCTTTTTGGCCAAGGGCACCATTGTCAACGTTTTGCCGCTTTTCATGTGCTTTAAAGGCGATTCGAATCTACCTCCTGAAATCTGTTTCCTGCAATTCTGCCTTGATTTCAAATCCTCTTCTTTGCCTTCCCTCAATATATTTGTGGACGAGAGTTATCATTTATAACTCTGCAGGTTTGTGAATTGCAGTGCCCTGAAGCTGCATTTTACAAGTCGCTTTTTTGGGAGTCGGCCGCAAAAGCGCAGGATGGCTTCAGGCCCTGTTCTGGTTCCGGGGGGCAGGCTGAGCCTGTGGTTAATTCTTCTTCCTGATGGGAAAATTGAGTGACCTGTGCCTGTCCCAACACCAAGAGCTAGTCTCTCATTGGTTCCCCGTCTTCCCGTTCATCCTCAGGACAAATTGCAACCTGTACGGAACAGGAGGTTAAAGGTGCTGATGCTCCAAGTAGGGAGATTGCTAGTAAAGTGGCTGGAATGGCGAACCCGAGCACAAGGAGATGAGAAATGCGGTGCGTTTTAGAAACCTTTCCCCATCACACGGTGTACCATCTTCTGGGTTTCTCATGCATGTTTTCGATGTAGGAAGATGCCCTTGAACCTGGAGATTTGGGACCCATGCGATGGGTAGCACGCAGTATTACTTTAAAGGGTCTGCGTTTGCTCACCCAACCTCACCAAACCTATCAGCCCCAAGAGTGTCCACCCTTATGTCTCATCCAGCTGTGGGTCTAGATATGGTCAATCCAGGTTGCATCACAGCCCCCGAACGAATTGTGTAAGAATTTCTCTCTCTTTCCCTGTCTTTGTTTCATGGGTTTTTAAAAGTAATTTATTTTTATAATGGGGTTTAGCTGCTTTTCACGGCCGTGTTTATGCCGCCTTACACACACTTGACACACTAACAGAGAGATATCAATACATAGGTTTTAAGATTATTACTAGTCAGATATATTCTTGTGCGGTGAATCGGGCGTGTTGAGTCCAGTTCTCTGAGCAAGGAGTAGGTCTTGTCTATTCCATATTGGGTTTATGGAACGGTATCTGAGCTAATTTGAAACTCTTGTTTTATGTATCACCCCACCTCACCTTTCCCGTTAAGCAGCCATAGTGTGTTTTCTGCATGTGTGACTCTGTTCTGTTTTGTAATTCAGTTCAAGTGTAACGGTTTTTACATTCCCTCTATAAGTGACACCTTATGAGAAGTGTCCTTTTCTGTGTGACTTATTTCACTTAGAATCGTCTTACCTAAATCCACTCATCATGCTGCTACTAGCCTTATGACATTGATTTCATGGCTGAGTGATATTCCATTGTACATAAGGACCACAACTTTTTTATCCATTTTTCGCTTTCCTGGGATATTTAAGGTGGAATGAAGTGGAGGTCTTGTCAACAGAGCAGCCCTAAACTTTCGGTTGCTTGTGTCTTGCTGATTTTCAATTTTCCCACTTTATCCCCCCATGCGTAGAAGTGCCCTATGCTCTCTAAGCTGTGTTTTTTAGATGTTTCAGGACACACCGTACACTTCTCCAGAGTGGCTGTTGGCAATTTACATCCCGCCCATCAGTGTAGCAAGGCTCCCATTTCTCCATGGCCTGTCCTGCATTTCTGGTTTTGACACTTTTTTCAGCATGGCCCTTTTGACCGATGGGAAGCGAGACTTCTTTGTAGCGCTGATTTGCCTTTCCAGGTTGCTTGGTTGGCCAAAAAGGGCGTATGCGTTTTTTCCTGAATATATTCAGGAAAAAACGCATACGCCCTTTTTGGCCAAGGGCACCATTGTCAACGTTTTGCCGCTTTTCATGTGCTTTAAAGGCGATTCGAATCTACCTCCTGAAATCTGTTTCCTGCAATTCTGCCTTGATTTCAAATCCTCTTCTTTGCCTTCCCTCAATATATTTGTGGACGAGAGTTATCATTTATAACTCTGCAGGTTTGTGAATTGCAGTGCCCTGAAGCTGCATTTTACAAGTCGCTTTTTTGGGAGTCGGCCGCAAAAGCGCAGGATGGCTTCAGGCCCTGTTCTGGTTCCGGGGGGCAGGCTGAGCCTTTGGTTAATTCTTCTTCCTGATGGGAAAATTGAGTGACCTGTGCCTGTCCCAACACCAAGAGCTAGTCTCTCATTGGTTCCCCGTCTTCCCGTTCATCCTCAGGACAAATTGCAACCTGTACGGAACAGGAGGTTAAAGGTGCTGATGCTCCAAGTAGGGAGATTGCTAGTAAAGTGGCTGGAATGGCGAACCCGAGCACAAGGAGATGAGAAATGCGGTGCGTTTTAGAAACCTTTCCCCATCACACGGTGTACCATCTTCTGGGTTTCTCATGCATGTTTTCGATGTAGGAAGATGCCCTTGAACCTGGAGATTTGGGACCCATGCGATGGGTAGCACGCAGTATTACTTTAAAGGGTCTGCGTTTGCTCACCCAACCTCACCAAACCTCTCAGCCCCAAGAGTGTCCACCCTTATGTCTCATCCAGCTGTGGGTCTAGATATGGTCAATCCAGGTTGCATCACAGCCCCCGAACGAATTGTGTAAGAATTTCTCTCTCTTTCCCTGTCTTTGTTTCATGGGTTTTTAAAAGTAATTTATTTTTATAATGGGGTTTAGCTGCTTTTCACGGCCGTGTTTATGCCGCCTTACACACACTTGACACACTAACAGAGAGATATCAATACATAGGTTTTAAGATTATTACTAGTCAGATATATTCTTGTGCGGTGAATCGGGCGTGTTGAGTCCAGTTCTCTGAGCAAGGAGTAGGTCTTGTCTATTCCATATTGGGTTTATGGAACGGTATCTGAGCTAATTTGAAACTCTTGTTTTATGTATCACCCCACCTCACCTTTCCCGTTAAGCAGCCATAGTGTGTTTTCTGCATGTGTGACTCTGTTCTGTTTTGTAATTCAGTTCAAGTGTAACGGTTTTTACATTCCCTCTATAAGTGACACCTTATGAGAAGTGTCCTTTTCTGTGTGACTTATTTCACTTAGAATCGTCTTACCTAAATCCACTCATCATGCTGCTACTAGCCTTATGACATTGATTTCATGGCTGAGTGATATTCCATTGTACATAAGGACCACAACTTTTTTATCCATTTTTCGCTTTCCTGGGATATTTAAGGTGGAATGAAGTGGAGGTCTTGTCAACAGAGCAGCCCTAAACTTTGGGGTGCTTGTGTCTTGCTGATTTTCAATTTTCCCACTTTATCCCCCCATGCGTAGAAGTGCCCTATGCTCTCTAAGCTGTGTTTTTTAGATGTTTCAGGACACACCGTACACTTCTCCAGAGTGGCTGTTTGCAATTTACATCCCGCCCATCAGTGTAGCAAGGCTCCCATTTCTCCATGGCCTGTCCTGCATTTCTGGTTTTGACACTTTTTTCAGCATGGCCCTTTTGACCGATGGGAAGCGAGACTTCTTTGTAGCGCTGATTTGCCTTTCCAGGTTGCTTGGTTGGCCAAAAAGGGCGTATGCGTTTTTTCCTGAATATATTCAGGAAAAAACGCATACGCCCTTTTTGGCCAAGGGCACCATTGTCAACGTTTTGCCGCTTTTCATGTGCTTTAAAGGCGATTCGAATCTACCTCCTGAAATCAGTTTCCTGCAATTCTGCCTTGATTTCAAATCCTCTTCTTTGCCTTCCCTCAATATATTTGTGGACGAGAGTTATCATTTATAACTCTGCAGGTTTGTGAATTGCAGTGCCCTGAAGCTGCATTTTACAAGTCACTTTTTTGGGAGTCGGCCGCAAAAGCGCAGGATGGCTTCAGGCCCTGTTCTGGTTCCGGGGGGCAGGCTGAGCCTGTGGTTAATTCTTCTTCCTGATGGGAAAATTGAGTGACCTGTGCCTGTCCCAACACCAAGAGCTAGTCTCTCATTGGTTCCCCGTCTTCCCGTTCATCCTCAGGACAAATTGCAACCTGTACGGAACAGGAGGTTAAAGGTGCTGATGCTCCAAGTAGGGAGATTGCTAGTAAAGTGGCTGGAATGGCGAACCCGAGCACAAGGAGATGAGAAATGCGGTGCGTTTTAGAAACCTTTCCCCATCACACGGTGTACCATCTTCTGGGTTTCTCATGCATGTTTTCGATGTAGGAAGATGCCCTTGAACCTGGAGATTTGGGACCCATGCGATGGGTAGCACGCAGTATTACTTTAAAGGGTCTGCGTTTGCTCACCCAACCTCACCAAACCTCTCAGCCCCAAGAGTGTCCACCCTTATGTCTCATCCAGCTGTGGGTCTAGATATGGTCAATCCAGGTTGCATCACAGCCCCCGAACGAATTGTGTAAGAATTTCTCTCTCTTTCCCTGTCTTTGTTTCATGGGTTTTTAAAAGTAATTTATTTTTATAATGGGGTTTAGCTGCTTTTCACGGCCGTGTTTATGCCGCCTTACACACACTTGACACACTAACAGAGAGATATCAATACATAGGTTTTAAGATTATTACTAGTCAGATATATTCTTGTGCGGTGAATCGGGCGTGTTGAGTCCAGTTCTCTGAGCAAGGAGTAGGTCTTGTCTATTCCATATTGGGTTTATGGAACGGTATCTGAGCTAATTTGAAACTCTTGTTTTATGTATCACCCCACCTCACCTTTCCCGTTAAGCAGCCATAGTGTGTTTTCTGCATGTGTGACTCTGTTCTGTTTTGTAATTCAGTTCAAGTGTAACGGTTTTTACATTCCCTCTATAAGTGACACCTTATGAGAAGTGTCCTTTTCTGTGTGACTTATTTCACTTAGAATCGTCTTACCTAAATCCACTCATCATGCTGCTACTAGCCTTATGACATTGATTTCATGGCTGAGTGATATTCCATTGTACATAAGGACCACAACTTTTTTATCCATTTTTCGCTTTCCTGGGATATTTAAGGTGGAATGAAGTGGAGGTCTTGTCAACAGAGCAGCCCTAAACTTTGGGGTGCTTGTGTCTTGCTGATTTTCAATTTTCCCACTTTATCCCCCCATGCGTAGAAGTGCCCTATGCTCTCTAAGCTGTGTTTTTTAGATGTTTCAGGACACACCGTACACTTCTCCAGAGTGGCTGTTTGCAATTTACATCCCGCCCATCAGTGTAGCAAGGCTCCCATTTCTCCATGGCCTGTCCTGCATTTCTGGTTTTGACACTTTTTTCAGCATGGCCCTTTTGACCGATGGGAAGCGAGACTTCTTTGTAGCGCTGATTTGCCTTTCCAGGTTGCTTGGTTGGCCAAAAAGGGCGTATGCGTTTTTTCCTGAATATATTCAGGAAAAAACGCATACGCCCTTTTTGGCCAAGGGCACCATTGTCAACGTTTTGCCGCTTTTCATGTGCTTTAAAGGCGATTCGAATCTACCTCCTGAAATCTGTTTCCTGCAATTCTGCCTTGATTTCAAATCCTCTTCTTTGCCTTCCCTCAATATATTTGTGGACGAGAGTTATCATTTATAACTCTGCAGGTTTGTGAATTGCAGTGCCCTGAAGCTGCATTTTACAAGTCGCTTTTTTGGGAGTCGGCCGCAAAAGCGCAGGATGGCTTCAGGCCCTGTTCTGGTTCCGGGGGGCAGGCTGAGCCTGTGGTTAATTCTTCTTCCTGATGGGAAAATTGAGTGACCTGTGCCTGTCCCAACACCAAGAGCTAGTCTCTCATTGGTTCCCCGTCTTCCCGTTCATCCTCAGGACAAATTGCAACCTGTACAGAACAGGAGGTTAAAGTTGCTGATGCTCCAAGTAGGGAGATTGCTAGTAAAGTGGCTGGAATGGCGAACCCGAGCACAAGGAGATGAGAAATGCGGTGCGTTTTAGAAACCTTTCCCCATCACACGGTGTACCATCTTCTGGGTTTCTCATGCATGTTTTCGATGTAGGAAGATGCCCTTGAACCTGGAGATTTGGGACCCATGCGATGGGTAGCACGCAGTATTACTTTAAAGGGTCTGCGTTTGCTCACCCAACCTCACCAAACCTCTCAGCCCCAAGAGTGTCCACCCTTATGTCTCATCCAGCTGTGGGTCTAGATATGGTCAATCCAGGTTGCATCACAGCCCCCGAACGAATTGTGTAAGAATTTCTCTCTCTTTCCCTGTCTTTGTTTCATGGGTTTTTAAAAGTAATTTATTTTTATAATGGGGTTTAGCTGCTTTTCACGGCCGTGTTTATGCCGCCTTACACACACTTGACACACTAACAGAGAGATATCAATACATAGGTTTTAAGATTATTACTAGTCAGATATATTCTTGTGCGGTGAATCGGGCGTGTTGAGTCCAGTTCTCTGAGCAAGGAGTAGGTCTTGTCTATTCCATATTGGGTTTATGGAACGGTATCTGAGCTAATTTGAAACTCTTGTTTTATGTATCACCCCACCTCACCTTTCCCGTTAAGCAGCCATAGTGTGTTTTCTGCATGTGTGACTCTGTTCTGTTTTGTAATTCAGTTCAAGTGTAACGGTTTTTACATTCCCTCTATAAGTGACACCTTATGAGAAGTGTCCTTTTCTGTGTGACTTATTTCACTTAGAATCGTCTTACCTAAATCCACTCATCATGCTGCTACTAGCCTTATGACATTGATTTCATGGCTGAGTGATATTCCATTGTACATAAGGACCACAACTTTTTTATCCATTTTTCGCTTTCCTGGGATATTTAAGGTGGAATGAAGTGGAGGTCTTGTCAACAGAGCAGCCCTAAACTTTGGGGTGCTTGTGTCTTGCTGATTTTCAATTTTCCCACTTTATCCCCCCATGCGTAGAAGTGCCCTATGCTCTCTAAGCTGTGTTTTTTAGATGTTTCAGGACACACCGTACACTTCTCCAGAGTGGCTGTTGGCAATTTACATCCCGCCCATCAGTGTAGCAAGGCTCCCATTTCTCCATGGCCTGTCCTGCATTTCTGGTTTTGACACTTTTTTCAGCATGGCCCTTTTGACCGATGGGAAGCGAGACTTCTTTGTAGCGCTGATTTGCCTTTCCAGGTTGCTTGGTTGGCCAAAAAGGGCGTATGCGTTTTTTCCTGAATATATTCAGGAAAAAACGCATACGCCCTTTTTGGCCAAGGGCACCATTGTCAACGTTTTGCCGCTTTTCATGTGCTTTAAAGGCGATTCGAATCTACCTCCTGAAATCTGTTTCCTGCAATTCTGCCTTGATTTCAAATCCTCTTCTTTGCCTTCCCTCAATATATTTGTGGACGAGAGTTATCATTTATAACTCTGCAGGTTTGTGAATTGCAGTGCCCTGAAGCTGCATTTTACAAGTCGCTTTTTTGGGAGTCGGCCGCAAAAGCGCAGGATGGCTTCAGGCCCTGTTCTGGTTCCGGGGGGCAGGCTGAGCCTGTGGTTAATTCTTCTTCCTGATGGGAAAATTGAGTGACCTGTGCCTGTCCCAACACCAAGAGCTAGTCTCTCATTGGTTCCCCGTCTTCCCGTTCATCCTCAGGACAAATTGCAACCTGTACGGAACAGGAGGTTAAAGGTGCTGATGCTCCAAGTAGGGAGATTGCTAGTAAAGTGGCTGGAATGGCGAACCCGAGCACAAGGAGATGAGAAATGCGGTGCGTTTTAGAAACCTTTCCCCATCACACGGTGTACCATCTTCTGGGTTTCTCATGCATGTTTTCGATGTAGGAAGATGCCCTTGAACCTGGAGATTTGGGACCCATGCGATGGGTAGCACGCAGTATTACTTTAAAGGGTCTGCGTTTGCTCACCCAACCTCACCAAACCTCTCAGCCCCAAGAGTGTCCACCCTTATGTCTCATCCAGCTGTGGGTCTAGATATGGTCAATCCAGGTTGCATCACAGCCCCCGAACGAATTGTGTAAGAATTTCTCTCTCTTTCCCTGTCTTTGTTTCATGGGTTTTTAAAAGTAATTTATTTTTATAATGGGGTTTAGCTGCTTTTCACGGCCGTGTTTATGCCGCCTTACACACACTTGACACACTAACAGAGAGATATCAATACATAGGTTTTAAGATTATTACTAGTCAGATATATTCTTGTGCGGTGAATCGGGCGTGTTGAGTCCAGTTCTCTGAGCAAGGAGTAGGTCTTGTCTATTCCATATTGGGTTTATGGAACGGTATCTGAGCTAATTTGAAACTCTTGTTTTATGTATCACCCCACCTCACCTTTCCCGTTAAGCAGCCATAGTGTGTTTTCTGCATGTGTGACTCTGTTCTGTTTTGTAATTCAGTTCAAGTGTAACGGTTTTTACATTCCCTCTATAAGTGACACCTTATGAGAAGTGTCCTTTTCTGTGTGACTTATTTCACTTAGAATCGTCTTACCTAAATCCACTCATCATGCTGCTACTAGCCTTATGACATTGATTTCATGGCTGAGTGATATTCCATTGTACATAAGGACCACAACTTTTTTATCCATTTTTCGCTTTCCTGGGATATTTAAGGTGGAATGAAGTGGAGGTCTTGTCAACAGAGCAGCCCTAAACTTTGGGGTGCTTGTGTCTTGCTGATTTTCAATTTTCCCACTTTATCCCCCCATGCGTAGAAGTGCCCTATGCTCTCTAAGCTGTGTTTTTTAGATGTTTCAGGACACACCGTACACTTCTCCAGAGTGGCTGTTGGCAATTTACATCCCGCCCATCAGTGTAGCAAGGCTCCCATTTCTCCATGGCCTGTCCTGCATTTCTGGTTTTGACACTTTTTTCAGCATGGCCCTTTTGACCGATGGGAAGCGAGACTTCTTTGTAGCGCTGATTTGCCTTTCCAGGTTGCTTGGTTGGCCAAAAAGGGCGTATGCGTTTTTTCCTGAATATATTCAGGAAAAAACGCATACGCCCTTTTTGGCCAAGGGCACCATTGTCAACGTTTTGCCGCTTTTCATGTGCTTTAAAGGCGATTCGAATCTACCTCCTGAAATCTGTTTCCTGCAATTCTGCCTTGATTTCAAATCCTCTTCTTTGCCTTCCCTCAATATATTTGTGGACGAGAGTTATCATTTATAACTCTGCAGGTTTGTGAATTGCAGTGCCCTGAAGCTGCATTTTACAAGTCGCTTTTTTGGGAGTCGGCCGCAAAAGCGCAGGATGGCTTCAGGCCCTGTTCTGGTTCCGGGGGGCAGGCTGAGCCTGTGGTTAATTCTTCTTCCTGATGGGAAAATTGAGTGACCTGTGCCTGTCCCAACACCAAGAGCTAGTCTCTCATTGGTTCCCCGTCTTCCCGTTCATCCTCAGGACAAATTGCAACCTGTACGGAACAGGAGGTTAAAGGTGCTGATGCTCCAAGTAGGGAGATTGCTAGTAAAGTGGCTGGAATGGCGAACCCGAGCACAAGGAGATGAGAAATGCGGTGCGTTTTAGAAACCTTTCCCCATCACACGGTGTACCATCTTCTGGGTTTCTCATGCATGTTTTCGATGTAGGAAGATGCCCTTGAACCTGGAGATTTGGGACCCATGCGATGGGTAGCACGCAGTATTACTTTAAAGGGTCTGCGTTTGCTCACCCAACCTCACCAAACCTCTCAGCCCCAAGAGTGTCCACCCTTATGTCTCATCCAGCTGTGGGTCTAGATATGGTCAATCCAGGTTGCATCACAGCCCCCGAACGAATTGTGTAAGAATTTCTCTCTCTTTCCCTGTCTTTGTTTCATGGGTTTTTAAAAGTAATTTATTTTTATAATGGGGTTTAGCTGCTTTTCACGGCCGTGTTTATGCCGCCTTACACACACTTGACACACTAACAGAGAGATATCAATACATAGGTTTTAAGATTATTACTAGTCAGATATATTCTTGTGCGGTGAATCGGGCGTGTTGAGTCCAGTTCTCTGAGCAAGGAGTAGGTCTTGTCTATTCCATATTGGGTTTATGGAACGGTATCTGAGCTAATTTGAAACTCTTGTTTTATGTATCACCCCACCTCACCTTTCCCGTTAAGCAGCCATAGTGTGTTTTCTGCATGTGTGACTCTGTTCTGTTTTGTAATTCAGTTCAAGTGTAACGGTTTTTACATTCCCTCTATAAGTGACACCTTATGAGAAGTGTCCTTTTCTGTGTGACTTATTTCACTTAGAATCGTCTTACCTAAATCCACTCATCATGCTGCTACTAGCCTTATGACATTGATTTCATGGCTGAGTGATATTCCATTGTACATAAGGACCACAACTTTTTTATCCATTTTTCGCTTTCCTGGGATATTTAAGGTGGAATGAAGTGGAGGTCTTGTCAACAGAGCAGCCCTAAACTTTGGGGTGCTTGTGTCTTGCTGATTTTCAATTTTCCCACTTTATCCCCCCATGCGTAGAAGTGCCCTATGCTCTCTAAGCTGTGTTTTTTAGATGTTTCAGGACACACCGTACACTTCTCCAGAGTGGCTGTTTGCAATTTACATCCCGCCCATCAGTGTAGCAAGGCTCCCATTTCTCCATGGCCTGTCCTGCATTTCTGGTTTTGACACTTTTTTCAGCATGGCCCTTTTGACCGATGGGAAGCGAGACTTCTTTGTAGCGCTGATTTGCCTTTCCAGGTTGCTTGGTTGGCCAAAAAGGGCGTATGCGTTTTTTCCTGAATATATTCAGGAAAAAACGCATACGCCCTTTTTGGCCAAGGGCACCATTGTCAACGTTTTGCCGCTTTTCATGTGCTTTAAAGGCGATTCGCATCTTCCTCCTGAAATCTGTTTCCTGCAATTCTGCCTTGATTTCAAATCCTCTTCTTTGCCTTCCCTCAATATATTTGTGGACGAGAGTTATCATTTATAACTCTGCAGGTTTGTGAATTGCAGTGCCCTGAAGCTGCATTTTACAAGTCGCTTTTTTGGGAGTCGGCCGCAAAAGCGCAGGATGGCTTCAGGCCCTGTTCTGGTTCCGGGGGGCAGGCTGAGCCTGTGGTTAATTCTTCTTCCTGATGGGAAAATTGAGTGACCTGTGCCTGTCCCAACACCAAGAGCTAGTCTCTCATTGGTTCCCCGTCTTCCCGTTCATCCTCAGGACAAATTGCAACCTGTACGGAACAGGAGGTTAAAGGTGCTGATGCTCCAAGTAGGGAGATTGCTAGTAAAGTGGCTGGAATGGCGAACCCGAGCACAAGGAGATGAGAAATGCGGTGCGTTTTAGAAACCTTTCCCCATCACACGGTGTACCATCTTCTGGGTTTCTCATGCATGTTTTCGATGTAGGAAGATGCCCTTGAACCTGGAGATTTGGGACCCATGCGATGGGTAGCACGCAGTATTACTTTAAAGGGTCTGCGTTTGCTCACCCAACCTCACCAAAACTCTCAGCCCCAAGAGTGTCCACCCTTATGTCTCATCCAGCTGTGGGTCTAGATATGGTCAATCCAGGTTGCATCACAGCCCCCGAACGAATTGTGTAAGAATTTCTCTCTCTTTCCCTGTCTTTGTTTCATGGGTTTTTAAAAGTAATTTATTTTTATAATGGGGTTTAGCTGCTTTTCACGGCCGTGTTTATGCCGCCTTACACACACTTGACACACTAACAGAGAGATATCAATACATAGGTTTTAAGATTATTACTAGTCAGATATATTCTTGTGCGGTGAATCGGGCGTGTTGAGTCCAGTTCTCTGAGCAAGGAGTAGGTCTTGTCTATTCCATATTGGGTTTATGGAACGGTATCTGAGCTAATTTGAAACTCTTGTTTTATGTATCACCCCACCTCACCTTTCCCGTTAAGCAGCCATAGTGTGTTTTCTGCATGTGTGACTCTGTTCTGTTTTGTAATTCAGTTCAAGTGTAACGGTTTTTACATTCCCTCTATAAGTGACACCTTATGAGAAGTGTCCTTTTCTGTGTGACTTATTTCACTTAGAATCGTCTTACCTAAATCCACTCATCATGCTGCTACTAGCCTTATGACATTGATTTCATGGCTGAGTGATATTCCATTGTACATAAGGACCACAACTTTTTTATCCATTTTTCGCTTTCCTGGGATATTTAAGGTGGAATGAAGTGGAGGTCTTGTCAACAGAGCAGCCCTAAACTTTGGGGTGCTTGTGTCTTGCTGATTTTCAATTTTCCCACTTTATCCCCCCATGCGTAGAAGTGCCCTATGCTCTCTAAGCTGTGTTTTTTAGATGTTTCAGGACACACCGTACACTTCTCCAGAGTGGCTGTTTGCAATTTACATCCCGCCCATCAGTGTAGCAAGGCTCCCATTTCTCCATGGCCTGTCCTGCATTTCTGGTTTTGACACTTTTTTCAGCATGGCCCTTTTGACCGATGGGAAGCGAGACTTCTTTGTAGCGCTGATTTGCCTTTCCAGGTTGCTTGGTTGGCCAAAAAGGGCGTATGCGTTTTTTCCTGAATATATTCAGGAAAAAACGCATACGCCCTTTTTGGCCAAGGGCACCATTGTCAACGTTTTGCCGCTTTTCATGTGCTTTAAAGGCGATTCGAATCTACCTCCTGAAATCTGTTTCCTGCAATTCTGCCTTGATTTCAAATCCTCTTCTTTGCCTTCCCTCAATATATTTGTGGACGAGAGTTATCATTTATAACTCTGCAGGTTTGTGAATTGCAGTGCCCTGAAGCTGCATTTTACAAGTCGCTTTTTTGGGAGTCGGCCGCAAAAGCGCAGGATGGCTTCAGGCCCTGTTCTGGTTCCGGGGGGCAGGCTGAGCCTGTGGTTAATTCTTCTTCCTGATGGGAAAATTGAGTGACCTGTGCCTGTCCCAACACCAAGAGCTAGTCTCTCATTGGTTCCCCGTCTTCCCGTTCATCCTCAGGACAAATTGCAACCTGTACAGAACAGGAGGTTAAAGGTGCTGATGCTCCAAGTAGGGAGATTGCTAGTAAAGTGGCTGGAATGGCGAACCCGAGCACAAGGAGATGAGAAATGCGGTGCGTTTTAGAAACCTTTCCCCATCACACGGTGTACCATCTTCTGGGTTTCTCATGCATGTTTTCGATGTAGGAAGATGCCCTTGAACCTGGAGATTTGGGACCCATGCGATGGGTAGCACGCAGTATTACCTTAAAGGGTCTGCGTTTGCTCACCCAACCTCACCAAACCTCTCAGCCCCAAGAGTGTCCACCCTTATGTCTCATCCAGCTGTGGGTCTAGATATGGTCAATCCAGGTTGCATCACAGCCCCCGAACGAATTGTGTAAGAATTTCTCTCTCTTTCCCTGTCTTTGTTTCATGGGTTTTTAAAAGTAATTTATTTTTATAATGGGGTTTAGCTGCTTTTCACGGCCGTGTTTATGCCGCCTTACACACACTTGACACACTAACAGAGAGATATCAATACATAGGTTTTAAGATTATTACTAGTCAGATATATTCTTGTGCGGTGAATCGGGCGTGTTGAGTCCAGTTCTCTGAGCAAGGAGTAGGTCTTGTCTATTCCATATTGGGTTTATGGAACGGTATCTGAGCTAATTTGAAACTCTTGTTTTATGTATCACCCCACCTCACCTTTCCCGTTAAGCAGCCATAGTGTGTTTTCTGCATGTGTGACTCTGTTCTGTTTTGTAATTCAGTTCAAGTGTAACGGTTTTTACATTCCCTCTATAAGTGACACCTTATGAGAAGTGTCCTTTTCTGTGTGACTTATTTCACTTAGAATCGTCTTACCTAAATCCACTCATCATGCTGCTACTAGCCTTATGACATTGATTTCATGGCTGAGTGATATTCCATTGTACATAAGGACCACAACTTTTTTATCCATTTTTCGCTTTCCTGGGATATTTAAGGTGGAATGAAGTGGAGGTCTTGTCAACAGAGCAGCCCTAAACTTTGGGGTGCTTGTGTCTTGCTGATTTTCAATTTTCCCACTTTATCCCCCCATGCGTAGAAGTGCCCTATGCTCTCTAAGCTGTGTTTTTCAGATGTTTCAGGACACACCGTACACTTTTCCAGAGTGGCTGTTTGCAATTTACATCCCGCCCATCAGTGTAGCAAGGCTCCCATTTCTCCATGGCCTGTCCTGCATTTCTGGTTTTGACACTTTTTTCAGCATGGCCCTTTTGACCGATGGGAAGCGAGACTTCTTTGTAGCGCTGATTTGCCTTTCCAGGTTGCTTGGTTGGCCAAAAAGGGCGTATGCGTTTTTTCCTGAATATATTCAGGAAAAAACGCATACGCCCTTTTTGGCCAAGGGCACCATTGTCAACGTTTTGCCGCTTTTCATGTGCTTTAAAGGCGATTCGAATCTACCTCCTGAAATCTGTTTCCTGCAATTCTGCTTTGATTTCAAATCCTCTTCTTTGCCTTCCCTCAATATATTTGTGGACGAGAGTTATCATTTATAACTCTGCAGGTTTGTGAATTGCAGTGTCCTGAAGCTGCATTTTACAAGTCGCTTTTTTGGGAGTCGGCCGCAAAAGCGCAGGATGGCTTCAGGCCCTGTTCTGGTTCCGGGGGGCAGGCTGAGCCTGTGGTTAATTCTTCTTCCTGATGGGAAAATTGAGTGACCTGTGCCTGTCCCAACACCAAGAGCTAGTCTCTCATTGGTTCCCCGTCTTCCCGTTCATCCTCAGGACAAATTGCAACCTGTACGGAACAGGAGGTTAAAGGTGCTGATGCTCCAAGTAGGGAGATTGCTAGTAAAGTGGCTGGAATGGCGAACCCGAGCACAAGGAGATGAGAAATGCGGTGCGTTTTAGAAACCTTTCCCCATCACACGGTGTACCATCTTCTGGGTTTCTCATGCATGTTTTCGATGTAGGAAGATGCCCTTGAACCTGGAGATTTGGGACCCATGCGATGGGTAGCACGCAGTATTACTTTAAAGGGTCTGCGTTTGCTCACCCAACCTCACCAAACCTCTCAGCCCCAAGAGTGTCCACCCTTATGTCTCATCCAGCTGTGGGTCTAGATATGGTCAATGCAGGTTGCATCACAGCCCCCGAACGAATTGTGTAAGAATTTCTCTCTCTTTCCCTGTCTTTGTTTCATGGGTTTTTAAAAGTAATTTATTTTTATAATGGGGTTTAGCTGCTTTTCACAGCCGTGTTTATGCCGCCTTACACACACTTGACACACTAACAGAGAGATATCAATACATAGGTTTTAAGATTATTACTAGTCAGATATATTCTTGTGCGGTGAATCGGGCGTGTTGAGTCCAGTTCTCTGAGCAAGGAGTAGGTCTTGTCTATTCCATATTGGGTTTATGGAACGGTATCTGAGCTAATTTGAAACACTTGTTTTATGTATCACCCCACCTCACCTTTCCCGTTAAGCAGCCATAGTGTGTTTTCTGCATGTGTGACTCTGTTCTGTTTTGTAATTCAGTTCAAGTGTAACGGTTTTTACATTCCCTCTATAAGTGACACCTTATGAGAAGTGTCCTTTTCTGTGTGACTTATTTCACTTAGAATCGTCTTACCTAAATCCACTCATCATGCTGCTACTAGCCTTATGACATTGATTTCATGGCTGAGTGATAGTCCATTGTACATAAGGACCACAACTTTTTTATCCATTTTTCGCTTTCCAGGGATATTTAAGGTGGAATGAAGTGGAGGTCCTTGTCAACAGAGCAGCCCTAAACTTTCGGGTGCTTGTGTCTTGCTGATTTTCAATTTTCCCACTTTATCCCCCCATGCGTAGAAGTGCCCTATGCTCTCTAAGCTGTGTTTTTTAGATGTTTCAGGACACACCGTACACTTCTCCAGAGTGGCTGTTGGCAATTTACATCCCGCCCATCAGTGTAGCAAGGCTCCCATTTCTCCATGGCCTGTCCTGCATTTCTGGTTTTGACACTTTTTTCAGCATGTCCCTTTTGACCGATGGGAAGCGAGACTTCTTTGTAGCGCTGATTTGCCTTTCCAGGTTGCTTGGTTGGCCAAAAAGGGCGTATGCGTTTTTTCCTGAATATATTCAGGAAAAAAGGCATACGCCCTTTTTGGCCAAGGGCATCATTGTCAACGTTTTGCCGCTTTTCAAGTGCTTTAAATGCGATTCGAATCTACCTCCTGAAATCTGTTTCCTGCAATTCTGCCTTGATTTCAAATCCTCTTCTTTGCCTTCCCTCAATATATTTGTGGACGAGAGTTATCATTTATAACTCTGCAGGTTTGTGAATTGCAGTGCCCTGAAGCTGCATTTTACAAGTCGCTTTTTTGGGAGTCGGCCGCAAAAGCGCAGGATGGCTTCAGGCCCTGTTCTGGTTCCGGGGGGCAGGCTGAGCCTGTGGTTAATTCTTCTTCCTGATGGGAAAATTGAGTGACCTGTGCCTGTCCCAACACCAAGAGCTAGTCTCTCATTGGTTCCCCGTCTTCCCGTTCATCCTCAGGACAAACTGCAACCTGTACGGAACAGGAGGTTAAAGGTGCTGATGCTCCAAGTAGGGAGATTGCTAGTAAAGTGGCTGGAATGGCGAACCCGAGCACAAGGAGATGAGAAATGCGGTGCGTTTTAGAAACCTTTCCCCATCACACGGTGTACCATCTTCTGGGTTTCTCATGCATGTTTTCGATGTAGGAAGATGCCCTTGAACCTGGAGATTTGGGACCCATGCGATGGGTAGCACGCAGTATTACTTTAAAGGGTCTGCGTTTGCTCACCCAACCTCACCAAACCTCTCAGCCCCAAGAGTGTCCACCCTTATGTCTCATCCAGCTGTGGGTCTAGATATGGTCAATCCAGGTTGCATCACAGCCCCCGAACGAATTGTGTAAGAATTTCTCTCTCTTTCCCTGTCTTTGTTTCATGGGTTTTTAAAAGTAATTTATTTTTATAATGGGGTTTAGCTGCTTTTCACGGCTGTGTTTAGGCCGCTTTACACCCACTTGACACACTAACAGAGAGATATCAATACATAGGTTTTAAGATTATTACTAGTCAGATATATTCTTGTGCGGTGAATCGGGCGTGTTGAGTCCAGTTCTCTGAGCAAGGAGTAGGTCTTGTCTATTCCATATTGGGTTTATGGAACGGTATCTGAGCTAATTTGAAACTCTTGTTTTATGTATCACCCCACCTCACCTTTCCCGTTAAGCAGCCATAGTGTGTTTTCTGCATGTGTGACTCTGTTCTGTTTTGTAATTCAGTTCAAGTGTAACGGTTTTTACATTCCCTCTATAAGTGACACCTTATGAGAAGTGTCCTTTTCTGTGTGACTTATTTCACTTAGAATCGTCTTACCTAAATCCACTCATCATGCTGCTACTAGGCTTATGACATTGATTTCATGGCTGAGTGATATTCCATTGTACATAAGGACCACAACTTTTTTATCCATTTTTCGCTTTCCTGGGATATTTAAGGTGGAATGAATTGGAGGTCCTTGTCAACAGAGCAGCCCTAAACTTTCGGGTGCTTGTGTCTTGCTGATTTTCAATTTTCCCACTTTATCCCCCCATGCGTAGAAGTGCCCTATGCTCTCTAAGCTGTGTTTTTTAGATGTTTCAGGACACACCGTACACTTCTCCAGAGTGGCTGTTGGCAATTTACATCCCGCCCATCAGTGTAGCAAGGCTCCCATTTCTCCATGCCCTCTCCTGCATTTCTGGTTTTGACACCTTTTTCAGCATGTCCCTTTTGACCGATGGGAAGCGAGACTTCTTTGTAGCGCTGATTTGCCTTTCCAGGTTGCTTGGTTGGCCAAAAAGGGCGTATGCGTTTTTTCCTGAATATATTCAGGAAAAAACGCATATGCCCTTTTTGGCCAAGGGCATCATTGTCAACGTTTTGCCGCTTTTCATGTGCTTTAAAGGCGATTCGAATCTACCTCCTGAAATCTATTTCCTGCAATTCTGCCTTGATTTCAAATCCTCTTCTTTGCCTTCCCTCAATATATTTGTGGACGAGAGTTATCATTTATAACTCTGCAGGTTTGTGAATTGCAGTGCCCTGAAGCTCCATTTTACAAATCGCTTTTTTGGGAGTCGGCCGCAAAAGCGCAGGATGGCTTCAGGCCCTGTTCTGGTTCCGGGGGGCAGGCTGAGCCTGTGGTTAATTCTTCTTCCTGATGGGAAAATTGAGTGACCTGTGCCTGTCCCAACACCAAGAGCTAGTCTCTCATTGGTTCCCCGTCTTCCCGTTCATCCTCAGGACAAATTGCAACCTGTACGGAACAGGAGGTTAAAGGTGCTGATGCTCCAAGTAGGGAGATTGCTAGTAAAGTGGCTGGAATGGCGAACCCGAGCACAAGGAGATGAGAAATGCGGTGCGTTTTAGAAACCTTTCCCCATCACACGGTGTACCATCTTCTGGGTTTCTCATGCATGTTTTCGATGTAGGAAGATGCCCTTGAACCTGGAGATTTGGGACCCATGTGATGGGTAGCACGCAGTATTACTTTAAAGGGTCTGCGTTTGCTCACCCAACCTCACCAAACCTCTCAGCCCCAAGAGTGTCCACCCTTATGTCTCATCCAGCTGTGGGTCTAGATATGGTCAATGCAGGTTGCATCACAGCCCCTGAACGAATTATGTAAGAATTTCTCTCTCTTTCCCTGTCTTTGTTTCATGTGTTTTTAAAAGTAATTTATTTTTATAATGGGGTTTAGCTGCTTTTCACGGCTGTGTTTAGGCCGCTTTACACCCACTTGACACACTAACAGAGAGATATCAATACATAGGTTTTAAGATTATTAGTAGTCAGATATATTCTTGTGCGGTGAATCGGGCGTGTTGAGTCCAGTTCTCTGAGCAAGGAGTAGGTCTTGTCTATTACATATTGGGTTTATGGAACGGTATCTGAGCTAATTTGAAACTCTTGTTTTATGTATCACCCCACCTCACCTTTCCCGTTAAGCAGCCATAGTGTGTTTTCTGCATGTGTGACTCTGTTCTGTTTTGTAATTCAGTTCAAGTGTAACGGTTTTTACATTCCCTCTATAAGTGACACCTTATGAGAAGTGTCCTTTTCTGTGTGACTTATTTCACTTAGAATCGTCTTACCTAAATCCACTCATCATGCTGCTACTAGCCTTATGACATTGATTTCATGGCTGAGTGATAGTCCATTGTACATAAGGACCACAACTTTTTTATCCATTTTTCGCTTTCCTGGGATATTTAAGGTGGAATGAAGTGGAGGTCCTTGTCAACAGAGCAGCCCTAAACTTTCGGGTGCTTGTGTCTTGCTGATTTTCAATTTTCCCACTTTATCCCCCCATGCGTAGAAGTGCCCTATGCTCTCTAAGCTGTGTTTTTTAGATGTTTCAGGACACACCGTACACTTCTCCAGAGTGGCTGTTGGCAATTTACATCCCGCCCATCAGTGTAGCAAGGCTCCCATTTCTCCATGGCCTGTCCTGCATTTCTGGTTTTGACACCTTTTTCAGCATGTCCCTTTTGATCGATGGGAAGCGAGACTTCTTTGTAGCGCTGATTTGCCTTTCCAGGTTGCTTGGTTGGCCAAAAAGGGCGTATGCGTTTTTTCCTGAATATATTCAGGAAAAAAGGCATACGCCCTTTTTGGCCAAGGGCATCATTGTCAACGTTTTGCCGCTTTTCATGTGCTTTAAAGGCGATTCGAATCTACCTCCTGAAATCTGTTTCCTGCAATTCTGCCTTGATTTCAAATCCTCTTCTTTGCCTTCCCTCAATATATTTGTGGACGAGAGTTATCATTTATAACTCTGCAGGTTTGTGAATTGCAGTGCCCTGAAGCTGCATTTTACAAGTCGCTTTTTTGGGAGCCGGCCGCAAAAGCGCAGGATGGCTTCAGGCCCTGTTCTGGTTCCGGGGGGCAGGCTGAGCCTGTGGTTAATTCTTCTTCCTGATGGGAAAATAGAGTGACCTGTGCCTGTCCCAACACCAAGAGCTAGTCTCTCATTGGTTTCCCGTCTTCCCGTTCATCCTCAGGACAAATTGCAACCTGTACGGAACAGGAGGTTAAAGGTGCTGATGCTCCAAGTAGGGAGATTGCTAGTAAAGTGGCTGGAATGGCGAACACGAGCACAAGGAGGTGAGAAATGAGGTGCGTTTTAGAAACCTTTCCCCATCACACGGTGTACCATCTTCTGGGTTTCTCATGCATGTTTTCGATGTAGGAAGATGCCCTTGAACCTGGAGATTTGGGACCCATGCGATGGGTAGCACGCAGTTTTACTTTAAAGGGTCTGCGTTTGCTCACCCAACCTCACCAAACCTCTCAGCCCCAAGAGTGTCCACCCTTATGTCTCATCCAGCTGTGGGTCTAGATATGGTCAATCCAGGTTGCATCACAGCCCCCGAACGAATTGTGTAAGAATTTCTCTCTCTTTCCCTGTCTTTGTTTCATGGGTTTTTAAAAGTAATTTATTTTTATAATGGGGTTTAGCTGCTTTTCACGGCTGTGTTTAGGCCGCTTTACACCCACTTGACACACTAACAGAGAGATATCAATACATAGGTTTTAAGATTATTACTAGTCAGATATATTCTTGTGCGGTGAATCGGGCGTGTTGAGTCCAGTTCTCTGAGCAAGGAGTAGGTCTTGTCTATTCCATATTGGGTTTATGGAACGGTATCTGAGCTAATTTGAAACTCTTGTTTTATGTATCACCCCACCTCACCTTTCCCGTTAAGCAGCCATAGTGTGTTTTCTGCATGTGTGACTCTGTTCTGTTTTGTAATTCAGTTCAAGTGTAACGGTTTTTACATTCCCTCTATAAGTGACACCTTATGAGAAGTGTCCTTTTCTGTGTGACTTATTTCACTTAGAATCGTCTTACCTAAATCCACTCATCATGCTGCTACTAGGCTTATGACATTGATTTCATGGCTGAGTGATATTCCATTGTACATAAGGACCACAACTTTTTTATCCATTTTTCGCTTTCCTGGGATATTTAAGGTGGAATGAATTGGAGGTCCTTGTCAACAGAGCAGCCCTAAACTTTCGGGTGCTTGTGTCTTGCTGATTTTCAATTTTCCCACTTTATCCCCCCATGCGTAGAAGTGCCCTATGCTCTCTAAGCTGTGTTTTTTAGATGTTTCAGGACACACCGTACACTTCTCCAGAGTGGCTGTTGGCAATTTACATCCCGCCCATCAGTGTAGCAAGGCTCCCATTTCTCCATGCCCTCTCCTGCATTTCTGGTTTTGACACCTTTTTCAGCATGTCCCTTTTGACCGATGGGAAGCGAGACTTCTTTGTAGCGCTGATTTGCCTTTCCAGGTTGCTTGGTTGGCCAAAAAGGGCGTATGCGTTTTTTCCTGAATATATTCAGGAAAAAACGCATACGCCCTTTTTGGCCAAGGGCATCATTGTCAACGTTTTGCCGCTTTTCATGTGCTTTAAAGGCGATTCGAATCTACCTCCTGAAATCTATTTCCTGCAATTCTGCCTTGATTTCAAATCCTCTTCTTTGCCTTCCCTCAATATATTTGTGGACGAGAGTTATCATTTATAACTCTGCAGGTTTGTGAATTGCAGTGCCCTGAAGCTCCATTTTACAAATCGCTTTTTTGGGAGTCGGCCGCAAAAGCGCAGGATGGCTTCAGGCCCTGTTCTGGTTCCGGGGGGCAGGCTGAGCCTGTGGTTAATTCTTCTTCCTGATGGGAAAATTGAGTGACCTGTGCCTGTCCCAACACCAAGAGCTAGTCTCTCATTGGTTCCCCGTCTTCCCGTTCATCCTCAGGACAAATTGCAACCTGTACGGAACAGGAGGTTAAAGGTGCTGATGCTCCAAGTAGGGAGATTGCTAGTAAAGTGGCTGGAATGGCGAACCCGAGCACAAGGAGATGAGAAATGCGGTGCGTTTTAGAAACCTTTCCCCATCACACGGTGTACCATCTTCTGGGTTTCTCATGCATGTTTTCGATGTAGGAAGATGCCCTTGAACCTGGAGATTTGGGACCCATGTGATGGGTAGCACGCAGTATTACTTTAAAGGGTCTGCGTTTGCTCACCCAACCTCACCAAACCTCTCAGCCCCAAGAGTGTCCACCCTTATGTCTCATCCAGCTGTGGGTCTAGATATGGTCAATGCAGGTTGCATCACAGCCCCTGAACGAATTATGTAAGAATTTCTCTCTCTTTCCCTGTCTTTGTTTCATGTGTTTTTAAAAGTAATTTATTTTTATAATGGGGTTTAGCTGCTTTTCACGGCTGTGTTTAGGCCGCTTTACACCCACTTGACACACTAACAGAGAGATATCAATACATAGGTTTTAAGATTATTAGTAGTCAGATATATTCTTGTGCGGTGAATCGGGCGTGTTGAGTCCAGTTCTCTGAGCAAGGAGTAGGTCTTGTCTATTACATATTGGGTTTATGGAACGGTATCTGAGCTAATTTGAAACTCTTGTTTTATGTATCACCCCACCTCACCTTTCCCGTTAAGCAGCCATAGTGTGTTTTCTGCATGTGTGACTCTGTTCTGTTTTGTAATTCAGTTCAAGTGTAACGGTTTTTACATTCCCTCTATAAGTGACACCTTATGAGAAGTGTCCTTTTCTGTGTGACTTATTTCACTTAGAATCGTCTTACCTAAATCCACTCATCATGCTGCTACTAGCCTTATGACATTGATTTCATGGCTGAGTGATAGTCCATTGTACATAAGGACCACAACTTTTTTATCCATTTTTCGCTTTCCTGGGATATTTAAGGTGGAATGAAGTGGAGGTCTTGTCAACAGAGCAGCCCTAAACTTTGGGGTGCTTGTGTCTTGCTGATTTTCAATTTTCCCACTTTATCCCCCCATGCGTAGAAGTGCCCTATGCTCTCTAAGCTGTGTTTTTCAGATGTTTCAGGACACACCGTACACTTTTCCAGAGTGGCTGTTTGCAATTTACATCCCGCCCATCAGTGTAGCAAGGCTCCCATTTCTCCATGGCCTGTCCTGCATTTCTGGTTTTGACACTTTTTTCAGCATGGCCCTTTTGACCGATGGGAAGCGAGACTTCTTTGTAGCGCTGATTTGCCTTTCCAGGTTGCTTGGTTGGCCAAAAAGGGCGTATGCGTTTTTTCCTGAATATATTCAGGAAAAAACGCATACGCCCTTTTTGGCCAAGGGCACCATTGTCAACGTTTTGCCGCTTTTCATGTGCTTTAAAGGCGATTCGAATCTACCTCCTGAAATCTGTTTCCTGCAATTCTGCCTTGATTTCAAATCCTCTTCTTTGCCTTCCCTCAATATATTTGTGGACGAGAGTTATCATTTATAACTCTGCAGGTTTGTGAATTGCAGTGTCCTGAAGCTGCATTTTACAAGTCGCTTTTTTGGGAGTCGGCCGCAAAAGCGCAGGATGGCTTCAGGCCCTGTTCTGGTTCCGGGGGGCAGGCTGAGCCTGTGGTTAATTCTTCTTCCTGATGGGAAAATTGAGTGACCTGTGCCTGTCCCAACACCAAGAGCTAGTCTCTCATTGGTTCCCCGTCTTCCCGTTCATCCTCAGGACAAATTGCAACCTGTACGGAACAGGAGGTTAAAGGTGCTGATGCTCCAAGTAGGGAGATTGCTAGTAAAGTGGCTGGAATGGCGAACCCGAGCACAAGGAGATGAGAAATGCGGTGCGTTTTAGAAACCTTTCCCCATCACACGGTGTACCATCTTCTGGGTTTCTCATGCATGTTTTCGATGTAGGAAGATGCCCTTGAACCTGGAGATTTGGGACCCATGCGATGGGTAGCACGCAGTATTACTTTAAAGGGTCTGCGTTTGCTCACCCAACCTCACCAAACCTCTCAGCCCCAAGAGTGTCCACCCTTATGTCTCATCCAGCTGTGGGTCTAGATATGGTCAATGCAGGTTGCATCACAGCCCCCGAACGAATTGTGTAAGAATTTCTCTCTCTTTCCCTGTCTTTGTTTCATGGGTTTTTAAAAGTAATTTATTTTTATAATGGGGTTTAGCTGCTTTTCACGGCCGTGTTTATGCCGCCTTACACACACTTGACACACTAACAGAGAGATATCAATACATAGGTTTTAAGATTATTACTAGTCAGATATATTCTTGTGCGGTGAATCGGGCGTGTTGAGTCCAGTTCTCTGAGCAAGGAGTAGGTCTTGTCTATTCCATATTGGGTTTATGGAACGGTATCTGAGCTAATTTGAAACTCTTGTTTTATGTATCACCCCACCTCACCTTTCCCGTTAAGCAGCCATAGTGTGTTTTCTGCATGTGTGACTCTGTTCTGTTTTGTAATTCAGTTCAAGTGTAACGGTTTTTACATTCCCTCTATAAGTGACACCTTATGAGAAGTGTCCTTTTCTGTGTGACTTATTTCACTTAGAATCGTCTTACCTAAATCCACTCATCATGCTGCTACTAGCCTTATGACATTGATTTCATGGCTGAGTGATAGTCCATTGTACATAAGGACCACAACTTTTTTATCCATTTTTCGCTTTCCAGGGATATTTAAGGTGGAATGAAGTGGAGGTCCTTGTCAACAGAGCAGCCCTAAACTTTCGGGTGCTTGTGTCTTGCTGATTTTCAATTTTCCCACTTTATCCCCCCATGCGTAGAAGTGCCCTATGCTCTCTAAGCTGTGTTTTTTAGATGTTTCAGGACACACCGTACACTTCTCCAGAGTGGCTGTTGGCAATTTACATCCCGCCCATCAGTGTAGCAAGGCTCCCATTTCTCCATGGCCTGTCCTGCATTTCTGGTTTTGACACTTTTTTCAGCATGTCCCTTTTGACCGATGGGAAGCGAGACTTCTTTGTAGCGCTGATTTGCCTTTCCAGGTTGCTTGGTTGGCCAAAAAGGGCGTATGCGTTTTTTCCTGAATATATTCAGGAAAAAAGGCATACGCCCTTTTTGGCCAAGGGCATCATTGTCAACGTTTTGCCGCTTTTCAAGTGCTTTAAATGCGATTCGAATCTACCTCCTGAAATCTGTTTCCTGCAATTCTGCCTTGATTTCAAATCCTCTTCTTTGCCTTCCCTCAATATATTTGTGGACGAGAGTTATCATTTATAACTCTGCAGGTTTGTGAATTGCAGTGCCCTGAAGCTGCATTTTACAAGTCGCTTTTTTGGGAGTCGGCCGCAAAAGCGCAGGATGGCTTCAGGCCCTGTTCTGGTTCCGGGGGGCAGGCTGAGCCTGTGGTTAATTCTTCTTCCTGATGGGAAAATTGAGTGACCTGTGCCTGTCCCAACACCAAGAGCTAGTCTCTCATTGGTTCCCCGTCTTCCCGTTCATCCTCAGGACAAACTGCAACCTGTACGGAACAGGAGGTTAAAGGTGCTGATGCTCCAAGTAGGGAGATTGCTAGTAAAGTGGCTGGAATGGCGAACCCGAGCACAAGGAGATGAGAAATGCGGTGCGTTTTAGAAACCTTTCCCCATCACACGGTGTACCATCTTCTGGGTTTCTCATGCATGTTTTCGATGTAGGAAGATGCCCTTGAACCTGGAGATTTGGGACCCATGCGATGGGTAGCACGCAGTATTACTTTAAAGGGTCTGCGTTTGCTCACCCAACCTCACCAAACCTCTCAGCCCCAAGAGTGTCCACCCTTATGTCTCATCCAGCTGTGGGTCTAGATATGGTCAATGCAGGTTGCATCACAGCCCCCGAACGAATTGTGTAAGAATTTCTCTCTCTTTCCCTGTCTTTGTTTCATGGGTTTTTAAAAGTAATTTATTTTTATAATGGGGTTTAGCTGCTTTTCACGGCTGTGTTTAGGCCGCTTTACACCCACTTGACACACTAACAGAGAGATATCAATACATAGGTTTTAAGATTATTACTAGTCAGATATATTCTTGTGCGGTGAATCGGGCGTGTTGAGTCCAGTTCTCTGAGCAAGGAGTAGGTCTTGTCTATTCCATATTGGGTTTATGGAACGGTATCTGAGCTAATTTGAAACTCTTGTTTTATGTATCACCCCACCTCACCTTTCCCGTTAAGCAGCCATAGTGTGTTTTCTGCATGTGTGACTCTGTTCTGTTTTGTAATTCAGTTCAAGTGTAACGGTTTTTACATTCCCTCTATAAGTGACACCTTATGAGAAGTGTCCTTTTCTGTGTGACTTATTTCACTTAGAATCGTGTTACCTAAATCCACTCATCATGCTGCTACTAGCCTTATGACATTGATTTCATGGCTGAGTGATAGTCCATTGTACATAAGGACCACAACTTTTTTATCCATTTTTCGCTTTCCTGGGATATTTAAGGTGGAATGAAGTGTAGGTCCTTGTCAACAGAGCAGCCCTAAACTTTCGGGTGCTTGTGTCTTGCTGATTTTCAATTTTCCCACTTTATCCCCCCATGCGTAGAAGTGCCCTATGCTCTCTAAGCTGTGTTTTTTAGATGTTTCAGGACACACCGTACACTTCTCCAGAGTGGCTGTTGGCAATTTACATCCCGCCCATCAGTGTAGCAAGGCTCCCATTTCTCCATGGCCTGTCCTGCATTTCTGGTTTTGACACTTTTTTCAGCATGTCCCTTTTGACCGATGGGAAGCGAGACTTCTTTGTAGCACTGATTTGCCTTTCCAGGTTGCTTGGTTGGCCAAAAAGGCCGTATGCGTTTTTTCCTGAATATATTCAGGAAAAAAGGCATACGCCCTTATTGGCCAAGGGCATCATTGTCAACGTTTTGCCGCTTTTCAAGTGCTTTAAATGCGATTCGAATCTACCTCCTGAAATCTGTTTCCTGCAATTCTGCCTTGATTTCAAATCCTCTTCTTTGCCTTCCCTCAATATATTTGTGGACGAGAGTTATCATTTATAACTCTGCAGGTTTGTGAATTGCAGTGCCCTGAAGCTGCATTTTACAAGTCGCTTTTTTGGGAGTCGGCCGCAAAAGCGCAGGATGGCTTCAGGCCCTGTTCTGGTTCCGGGGGGCAGGCTGAGCCTGTGGTTAATTCTTCTTCCTGATGGGAAAATAGAGTGACCTGTGCCTGTCCCAACACCAAGAGCTAGTCTCTCATTGGTTTCCCATCTTCCCGTTCATCCTCAGGACAAATTGCAACCTGTACGGAACAGGAGGTTAAAGGTGCTGATGCTCCAAGTAGGGAGATTGCTAGTAAAGTGGCTGGAAGGGCGAACACGAGCACAAGGAGGTGAGAAATGAGGTGCGTTTTAGAAACCTTTCCCCATCACACGGTGTACCATCTTCTGGGTTTCTCATGCAGGTTTTCGATGTAGGAAGATGCCCTTGAACCTGGAGATTTGGGACCCATGCGATGGGTAGCACGCAGTATTACTTTAAAGGGTCTGCGTTTGCTCACCCAACCTCACCAAACATCTCAGCCCCAAGAGTGTCCACCCTTATGTCTCATCCAGCTGTGGGTCTAGATATGGTCAATGCAGGTTGCATCACAGCCCCTGAACGAATTGTGTAAGAATTTCTCTCTCTTTCCCTCTCTTTGTTTCATGGGTTTTTAAAAGTAATTTATTTTTATAATGGGGTTTAGCTGCTTTTCACTGCTGTGTTTATGCCGCCTTACACACACTTGACACACTAACAGAGAGATATCAATACATAGGTTTTAAGATTATTACTAGTCAGATATATTCTTGTGCGGTGAATCGGGCGTGTTGAGTCCAGTTCTCTGAGCAAGGAGTAGGTCTTGTCTATTCCATATTGGGTTTATGGAACGGTATCTGAGCTAATTTGAAACTCTTGTTTTATGTATCACCCCACCTCACCTTTCCCGTTAAGCAGCCATAGTGTGTTTTCTGCATGTGTGACTCTGTTCTGTTTTGTTATTCAGTTCAAGTGTAACGGTTTTTACATTCCCTCTATAAGTGACACCTTATGAGAAGTGTCCTTTTCTGTGTGACTTATTTCACTTAGAATCGTCTTACCTAAATCCACTCATCATGCTGCTACTAGCCTTATGACATTGATTTCATGGCTGAGTGATAGTCCATTGTACATAAGGACCACAACTTTTTTATCCATTTTTCGCTTTCCTGGGATATTTAAGGTGGAATGAAGTGGAGGTCCTTGTCAACAGAGCAGCCCTAAACTTTCGGGTGCTTGTGTCTTGCTGATTTTCAATTTTCCCACTTTATCCCCCCATGCGTAGAAGTGCCCTATGCTCTCTAAGCTGTGTTTTTTAGATGTTTCAGGACACACCGTACACTTCTCCAGAGTGGCTGTTGGCAATTTACATCCCGCCCATCAGTGTAGCAAGGCTCCCATTTCTCCATGGCCTGTCCTGCATTTCTGGTTTTGACACTTTTTTCAGCATGTCCCTTTTGACCGATGGGAAGCGAGACTTCTTTGTAGCGCTGATTTGCCTTTCCAGGTTGCTTGGTTGGCCAAAAAGGGCGTATGCGTTTTTTCCTGAATATATTCAGGAAAAAAGGCATACGCCCTTTTTGGCCAAGTGCATCATTGTCAACGTTTTGCCGCTTTTCAAGTGCTTTAAAGGCGATTCGAATCTACCTCCTGAAATCTGTTTCCTGCAATTCTGCCTTGATTTCAAATCCTCTTCTTTGCCTTCCCTCAATATATTTGTGGACGAGAGTTATCATTTATAACTCTGCAGGTTTGTGAATTGCAGTGCCCTGAAGCTGCATTTTACAAGTCGCTTTTTTGGGAGCCGGCCGCAAAAGCGCAGGATGGCTTCAGGCCCTGTTCTGGTTCCGGGGGGCAGGCTGAGCCTGTGGTTAATTCTTCTTCCTGATGGGAAAATAGAGTGACCTGTGCCTGTCCCAACACCAAGAGCTAGTCTCTCATTGGTTTCCCGTCTTCCCGTTCATCCTCAGGACAAATTGCAACCTGTACGGAACAGGAGGTTAAAGGTGCTGATGCTCCAAGTAGGGAGATTGCTAGTAAAGTGGCTGGAATGGCGAACACGAGCACAAGGAGGTGAGAAATGAGGTGCGTTTTAGAAACCTTTCCCCGTCACACGGTGTACCATCTTCTGGGTTTCTCATGCATGTTTTCGATGTAGGAAGATGCCCTTGAACCTGGAGATTTGGGACCCATGCGATGGGTAGCACGCAGTATTACTTTAAAGGGTCTGCGTTTGCTCACCCAACCTCACCAAACCTCTCAGCCCCAAGAGTGTCCACCCTTATGTCTCATCCAGCTGTGGGTCTAGATATGGTCAATCCAGGTTGCATCACAGCCCCCGAACGAATTGTGTAAGAATTTCTCTCTCTTTCCCTCTCTTTGTTTCATGGGTTTTTAAAAGTAATTTATTTTTATAATGGGGTTTAGCTGCTTTTCACGGCTGTGTTTAGGCCGCTTTACACCCACTTGACACACTAACAGAGAGATATCAATACATAGGTTTTAAGATTATTACTAGTCAGATATATTCTTGTGCGGTAAATCAGGCGTGTTGAGTCCAGTTCTCTGAGCAAGGAGTAGGTCTTGTCTATTCCATATTGGGTTTATGGAACGGTATCTGAGCTAATTTGAAACTCTTGTTTTATGTATCACCCCACCTCACCTTTCCCGTTAAGCAGCCATAGTGTGTTTTCTGCATGTGTGACTCTGTTCTGTTTTGTAATTCAGTTCAAGTGTAACGGTTTTTACATTCCCTCTATAAGTGACACCTTATGAGAAGTGTCCTTTTCTGTGTGACTTATTTCACTTAGAATCGTCTTACCTAAATCCACTCATCATGCTGCTACTAGCCTTATGACATTGATTTCATGGCTGAGTGATATTCCATTGTACATAAGGACCATGGCTGAGTGATATTCCATTGTACATAAGGACCACAACTTTTTTATCCATTTTTCGCTTTCCTGGGATATTTAAGGTGGAAGGAAGTGGAGGTCCTTGTCAACAGAGCAGCCCTAACCTTTGGGGTGCTTGTGTCTTGCTCATTTTCAATTTTCCCACTTTATCCCCCCATGCGTGGAAGTGCCCTATGCTCTCTAAGCTGTGTTTTTTAGATGTTTCAGGACACACCGTACACTTCTCCAGAGTGGCTGTTGGCAATTTACATCCCGCCCATCAGTGTAGCAAGGCTCCCATTTCTCCATGGCCTGTCTTGCATTTCTGGTTTTGACACTTTTTTCAGCATGGCCCTTTTGACCGATGGGAAGCGAGACTTCTTTGTAGCGCTGATTTGCCTTTCCAGGTTGCTTGGTTGGCCAAAAAGGGCGTATGCGTTTTTTCCTGAATATATTCAGGAAAAAACGCATACGCCCTTTTTGGCCAAGGGCATCATTGTCAACGTTTTGCCGCTTTTCATGTGCTTTAAAGGCGATTCGAATCTACCTCCTGAAATCTGTTTCCTGCAATTCTGCCTTGATTTCAAATCCTCTTCTTTGCCTTCCCTCAATATATTTGTGGACGAGAGTTATCATTTATAACTCTGCAGGTTTGTGAATTGCAGTGCCCTGAAGCTCCATTTTACAAGTCGCTTTTTTGGGAGTCGGCCGCAAAAGCGCAGGATGGCTTCAGGCCCTGTTCTGGTTCCGGTGGGCAGGCTGAGCCCGTGGTTAATTCTTCTTCCTGATGGGAAAATTGAGTGACCTGTGCCTGTCCCAACACCAAGAGCTAGTCTCTCATTGGTTCCCCGTCTTCCCGTTCATCCTCAGGACAAATTGCAACCTGTACGGAACAGGAGGTTAAAGTTGCTGATGCTCCAAGTAGGGAGATTGCTAGTAAAGAGGCTGGAATGGTGAACCCGAGCACAAGGAGATGAGAAATGCGGTGCGTTTTAGAAACCTTTCCCCATCACACGGTGTACCATCTTCTGGGTTTCTCATGCAGGTTTTCGATGTAGGAAGATGCCCTTGAACCTGGAGATTTGGGACCCATGGGATGGGTAACAGGCAGTAGTACTTTAAAGGCTCTGCGTTTGCTCCCCCAACCTCACCAAGTCTCTCAGCCCCGTGAGTGTCCACCCTTATGTCTCATCCAGCTGTGGGTCTAGATATGGTCATTCCAGGTGGCATCACAGCCCCTGAACGAATTTTGTAAGAATTTCTCTCTCTTTCACTTTCTTTGTTTCAAGGGTTTTTAAAATTAATTTATTCTTATAATGGGGTTTAGCTGCTTTTCACGGCTGTGTTTATGCCGCTTTACACCCACTTGACTCACTTTCAGAGAGATATAAATTCATAGGTTTTAAGATTGTTACTAATCAAATATATTCTTGTGCGGTGAATAGGGGGTGTTGAGTCCAGTTCACTGAGCAAGGAGTAGGTCTTTCTATTACATATTGGGTTTATGGAACGGTATCTCAGCTAATTTGAAACCCTTGTTTTATGCATCACCCCACCTCACCTTTCCCGTTAAGCAGCCATAGTGTGTTTTGTAAACGTGTGACTCTGTTTTGTTTTGTAATTCAGTTCAATTGTAGCGGTTTTTACATTCCCTCTATAAGTGATAGCTTATGATAAGTGTCTTTTTCTGTGTGACTTATTTCACTTAGAATTGTCGTACCTAAATCCACTCATCATGCTGCTACTAGCCTTATGACATTGATTTCATGGCTGAGTGATATTCCATTGTACATAAGGACCACCACTTCTTTATCCATTTTTCTCTTTCCTGGGATATTTAAGGTGTCATGAAGTGGAGGTTCTTGTCAACAGAGCAGCCCTAAACTTTGGGGTGCCTGTGTGTTGCTGATTTTTAGTTTTCCCAATTTATACGCCCATGAGTTGAAGTGCCCTATGCGCTCTAAGCTGTGTTTTTTCGATGTTTCAGGACACACCGTACACTTCTCCAGAGTGGCTGTTGGCAATTTACATCCCGTCCATCAGCATAGCAAGGCTCCCATTTCTCCATGGCCTGTCCTGCATTTCTGGTTTTGACACTTTTCTCAGCATGGCCCTTTTGACCGATGAGAAGCGAGACTTCTTTGGATCGCTGATTTGCCTTTCCAGGTTGCTTGGTTGGCCAAAAAGGGCGTATGCGTTTTTTCCTGAATATATTCAGGAAAAAAACGCATACGCCCTTTTTGACCAAGGGCATCATTGTCGACGTTTTGCCGTTTTTCAAGTGCTTTAAAGGCGACTCGAATCTACCTCCTGAAATCTGTTTCCTGCAATTCTGCCTTGCTTTCAAATCCTCTTCGTTGCCTTCCCTCAATATATTTGTGGACGAGAGTTATCATTTATAACTCTGCAGGTTTGTGAATGGCAGTGCCCCTGAGCTCCATTTTTCAACTCGCTTTTTTGGGAGCTGGCCGCAAAAGCGCAGGATGGCCTCAGGCCCTATTCTGGTTCCGGGTGGCAGGCTGAGCCTGTGATTAATTCTTCTTCCTGTTGGGAAAATAGAGTGACCTGTGCCTGTCCCAACACCTAGAGCCAGTCTCTCATTGGCTCCCCCTCTTCCTCTTCATACTCAGGACAAATTGCAAGCTGTACGGAACAGGAGGTTAAAGGTACTGATTCTCCAAGGAGGGAGATTGCTAGTAAAGCGGCTGGGATGGCGAACACGAGCACAAGGAGATGAGAAATTAGCTGCGTTTTAGAAACCTTTCCCGGTCACACGGTCTACCACCATCTGGGTTTCTCATGCATGTGTTCGATGTAGGAAGATGCCCTTGAAACTGGAGATTTGGGACCCATGGGATGGGTAACAGGCAGTAGTACTTTAAAGGCTCTGTGTTTGCTCACCCAACCTCACCAAATCTCTCAGCCCCGAGAGTATCCACCCTTACGTCTCATCCAGCTGTGGGTCTAGATATGGTCATTCCAGGTGGCATCACAGCCCCTGAACGAATTTTGTAAGAATTTCTCTCTCTTTCACTGTCTTTGTTTCACGGGTTTTTAAAATTAATTTATTTTTATAATGGTGTTTAGCTGCTTTTCACGGCTGTGTTTATGCCGCTTTACACCCACTTGACTCACATCCAGAGAGATATCAATACATAGGTTTTAAGATTCTTACTAGTCAGATATATTCTTGTGCGAGAATAGGGGGTGTTGAGTCCAGTTCACTGAGCAAGGAGTAGGTCTTTCTATTACATATTGGGGTTATGGAACGGTATCTGAGCTAATTTGAAACCCTTGTTTTCTGCAGCACCCCACCTCACCTTTCCCGTTAAGCAGCCATAGTGTGTTTTCTAAACGTGTGACTCTGTTCTGTTTTGTAATTCAGTTCAAGTGTAGCGGTTTTTACATTCCCTCTATAAGTGATAGCTTATGATAAGTGTCTTTTCCTGTGTGACTTATTTCACTTAGAATTGTCGTACCTAAATCCACTCATCATGCTGCTACTAGCCTTATGACATTGATTTCATGGCTGAGTGATATTCCATTGTACATAAGGACCACCACTTCTTTATCCATTTTTCTCTTTCCTGGGATATTTAAGGTGTGGTGAAGTGGAGGTTCTTGTCAACAGAGCAGCCCTAAACTTTGGGGTGCCTGTGTGTTGCTGATTTTTAGTTTTCCCAATTTATACGCCCATGAGAGTAAGTGCCCTATGCGTTCTAAGCTGTGTTTTTTCGATGTTTCAGGACACACCGTACACTTCTCCAGAGTGGCTGTTGGCAATTTACATCCCGCCCATCAGCGTAGCAAGGCTCCCATTTCTCCATGGGCTGTCCTGCAATTCTGGTTTTGAGCCTTTTTTCAGCATGGCCCTTTTGACCGATGGGAAGCGAGACTTCTTTGTAGCGCTGATTTGCCTTTCCAGGTTGCTTGGTTGGCCAAAAAGGGCGTATGCGTTTTTTCCTGAATATATTCAGGAAAAAACGCATACGCCCTTTTTGGCCAAGGGCATCATTGTCAACGTTTTGCCGCTTTTCATGTGCTTTAAAGGCGATTCGAATCTACCTCCTGAAATCTATTTCCTGCAATTCTGCCTTGATTTCAAATCCTCTTCTTTGCCTTCCCTCAATATATTTGTGGACGAGAGTTATCATTTATAACTCTGCAGGTTTGTGAATTGCAGTGCCCTGAAGCTCCATTTTACAAGTCGCTTTTTTGGGAGTCGGCCGCAAAAGCGCAGGATGGCTTCAGGCCCTGTTCTGGTTCCGGGGGGCAGGCTGAGCCTGTGGTTAATTCTTCTTCCTGATGGGAAAATTGAGTGACCTGTGCCTGTCCCAACACCAAGAGCTAGTCTCTCATTGGTTCCCCGTCTTCCCGTTCATCCTCAGGACAAATTGCAACCTGTACGGAACAGGAGGTTAAAGGTGCTGATGCTCCAAGTAGGGAGATTGCTAGTAAAGTGGCTGGAATGGCGAACCCGAGCACAAGGAGATGAGAAATGCGGTGCGTTTTAGAAACCTTTCCCCATCACACGGTGTACCATCTTCTGGGTTTCTCATGCATGTTTTCGATGTAGGAAGATGCCCTTGAACCTGGAGATTTGGGACCCATGTGATGGGTAGCACGCAGTATTACTTTAAAGGGTCTGCGTTTGCTCACCCAACCTCACCAAACCTCTCAGCCCCAAGAGTGTCCACCCTTATGTCTCATCCAGCTGTGGGTCTAGATATGGTCAATGCAGGTTGCATCACAGCCCCTGAACGAATTGTGTAAGAATTTCTCTCTCTTTCCCTGTCTTTGTTTCATGTGTTTTTAAAAGTAATTTATTTTTATAATGGGGTTTAGCTGCTTTTCACGGCTGTGTTTAGGCCGCTTTACACCCACTTGACACACTAACAGAGAGATATCAATACATAGGTTTTAAGATTATTAGTAGTCAGATATATTCTTGTGCGGTGAATCGGGCGTGTTGAGTCCAGTTCTCTGAGCAAGGAGTAGGTCTTGTCTATTACATATTGGGTTTATGGAACGGTATCTGAGCTAATTTGAAACTCTTGTTTTATGTATCACCCCACCTCACCTTTCCCGTTAAGCAGCCATAGTGTGTTTTCTGCATGTGTGACTCTGTTCTGTTTTGTAATTCAGTTCAAGTGTAACGGTTTTTACATTCCCTCTATAAGTGACACCTTATGAGAAGTGTCCTTTTCTGTGTGACTTATTTCACTTAGAATCGTCTTACCTAAATCCACTCATCATGCTGCTACTAGCCTTATGACATTGATTTCATGGCTGAGTGATAGTCCATTGTACATAAGGACCACAACTTTTTTATCCATTTTTCGCTTTCCTGGGATATTTAAGGTGGAATGAAGTGGAGGTCCTTGTCAACAGAGCAGCCCTAAACTTTCGGGTGCTTGTGTCTTGCTGATTTTCAATTTTCCCACTTTATCCCCCCATGCGTAGAAGTGCCCTATGCTCTCTAAGCTGTGTTTTTTAGATGTTTCAGGACACACCGTACACTTCTCCAGAGTGGCTGTTGGCAATTTACATCCCGCCCATCAGTGTAGCAAGGCTCCCATTTCTCCATGGCCTGTCCTGCATTTCTGGTTTTGACACCTTTTTCAGCATGTCCCTTTTGATCGATGGGAAGCGAGACTTCTTTGTGGCGCTGATTTGCCTTTCCAGGTTGCTTGGTTGGCCAAAAAGGGCGTATGCGTTTTTTCCTGAATATATTCAGGAAAAAAGGCATACGCCCTTTTTGGCCAAGGGCATCATTGTCAACGTTTTGCCGCTTTTCAAGTGCTTTAAATGCGATTCGAATCTACCTCCTGAAATCTGTTTCCTGCAATTCTGCCTTGATTTCAAATCCTCTTCTTTGCCTTCCCTCAATATATTTGTGGACGAGAGTTATCATTTATAACTCTGCAGGTTTGTGAATTGCAGTGCCCTGAAGCTGCATTTTACAAGTCGCTTTTTTGGGAGCCGGCCGCAAAAGCGCAGGATGGCTTCAGGCCCTGTTCTGGTTCCGGGGGGCAGGCTGAGCCTGTGGTTAATTCTTCTTCCTGATGGGAAAATAGAGTGACCTGTGCCTGTCCCAACACCAAGAGCTAGTCTCTCATTGGTTTCCCGTCTTCCCGTTCATCCTCAGGACAAATTGCAACCTGTACGGAACAGGAGGTTAAAGGTGCTGATGCTCCAAGTAGGGAGATTGCTAGTAAAGTGGCTGGAATGGCGAACACGAGCACAAGGAGGTGAGAAATGAGGTGCGTTTTAGAAACCTTTCCCCATCACACGGTGTACCATCTTCTGGGTTTCTCATGCATGTTTTCGATGTAGGAAGATGCCCTTGAACCTGGAGATTTGGGACCCATGCGATGGGTAGCACGCAGTATTACTTTAAAGGGTCTGCGTTTGCTCACCCAACCTCACCAAACCTCTCAGCCCCAAGAGTGTCCACCCTTATGTCTCATCCAGCTGTGGGTCTAGATATGGTCAATCCAGGTTGCATCACAGCCCCCGAACGAATTGTGTAAGAATTTCTCTCTCTTTCCCTGTCTTTGTTTCATGGGTTTTTAAAAGTAATTTATTTTTATAATGGGGTTTAGCTGCTTTTCACGGCTGTGTTTAGGCCGCTTTACACCCACTTGACACACTAACAGAGAGATATCAATACATAGGTTTTAAGATTATTACTAGTCAGATATATTCTTGTGCGGTGAATCGGGCGTGTTGAGTCCAGTTCTCTGAGCAAGGAGTAGGTCTTGTCTATTCCATATTGGGTTTATGGAACGGTATCTGAGCTAATTTGAAACTCTTGTTTTATGTATCACCCCACCTCACCTTTCCCGTTAAGCAGCCATAGTGTGTTTTCTGCATGTGTGACTCTGTTCTGTTTTGTAATTCAGTTCAAGTGTAACGGTTTTTACATTCCCTCTATAAGTGACACCTTATGAGAAGTGTCCTTTTCTGTGTGACTTATTTCACTTAGAATCGTCTTACCTAAATCCACTCATCATGCTGCTACTAGGCTTATGACATTGATTTCATGGCTGAGTGATATTCCATTGTACATAAGGACCACAACTTTTTTATCCATTTTTCGCTTTCCTGGGATATTTAAGGTGGAATGAATTGGAGGTCCTTGTCAACAGAGCAGCCCTAAACTTTCGGGTGCTTGTGTCTTGCTGATTTTCAATTTTCCCACTTTATCCCCCCATGCGTAGAAGTGCCCTATGCTCTCTAAGCTGTGTTTTTTAGATGTTTCAGGACACACCGTACACTTCTCCAGAGTGGCTGTTGGCAATTTACATCCCGCCCATCAGTGTAGCAAGGCTCCCATTTCTCCATGCCCTCTCCTGCATTTCTGGTTTTGACACCTTTTTCAGCATGTCCCTTTTGACCGATGGGAAGCGAGACTTCTTTGTAGCGCTGATTTGCCTTTCCAGGTTGCTTGGTTGGCCAAAAAGGGCGTATGCGTTTTTTCCTGAATATATTCAGGAAAAAACGCATATGCCCTTTTTGGCCAAGGGCATCATTGTCAACGTTTTGCCGCTTTTCATGTGCTTTAAAGGCGATTCGAATCTACCTCCTGAAATCTATTTCCTGCAATTCTGCCTTGATTTCAAATCCTCTTCTTTGCCTTCCCTCAATATATTTGTGGACGAGAGTTATCATTTATAACTCTGCAGGTTTGTGAATTGCAGTGCCCTGAAGCTCCATTTTACAAATCGCTTTTTTGGGAGTCGGCCGCAAAAGCGCAGGATGGCTTCAGGCCCTGTTCTGGTTCCGGGGGGCAGGCTGAGCCTGTGGTTAATTCTTCTTCCTGATGGGAAAATTGAGTGACCTGTGCCTGTCCCAACACCAAGAGCTAGTCTCTCATTGGTTCCCCGTCTTCCCGTTCATCCTCAGGACAAATTGCAACCTGTACGGAACAGGAGGTTAAAGGTGCTGATGCTCCAAGTAGGGAGATTGCTAGTAAAGTGGCTGGAATGGCGAACCCGAGCACAAGGAGATGAGAAATGCGGTGCGTTTTAGAAACCTTTCCCCATCACACGGTGTACCATCTTCTGGGTTTCTCATGCATGTTTTCGATGTAGGAAGATGCCCTTGAACCTGGAGATTTGGGACCCATGTGATGGGTAGCACGCAGTATTACTTTAAAGGGTCTGCGTTTGCTCACCCAACCTCACCAAACCTCTCAGCCCCAAGAGTGTCCACCCTTATGTCTCATCCAGCTGTGGGTCTAGATATGGTCAATGCAGGTTGCATCACAGCCCCTGAACGAATTATGTAAGAATTTCTCTCTCTTTCCCTGTCTTTGTTTCATGTGTTTTTAAAAGTAATTTATTTTTATAATGGGGTTTAGCTGCTTTTCACGGCTGTGTTTAGGCCGCTTTACACCCACTTGACACACTAACAGAGAGATATCAATACATAGGTTTTAAGATTATTAGTAGTCAGATATATTCTTGTGCGGTGAATCGGGCGTGTTGAGTCCAGTTCTCTGAGCAAGGAGTAGGTCTTGTCTATTACATATTGGGTTTATGGAACGGTATCTGAGCTAATTTGAAACTCTTGTTTTATGTATCACCCCACCTCACCTTTCCCGTTAAGCAGCCATAGTGTGTTTTCTGCATGTGTGACTCTGTTCTGTTTTGTAATTCAGTTCAAGTGTAACGGTTTTTACATTCCCTCTATAAGTGACACCTTATGAGAAGTGTCCTTTTCTGTGTGACTTATTTCACTTAGAATCGTCTTACCTAAATCCACTCATCATGCTGCTACTAGCCTTATGACATTGATTTCATGGCTGAGTGATAGTCCATTGTACATAAGGACCACAACTTTTTTATCCATTTTTCGCTTTCCTGGGATATTTAAGGTGGAATGAAGTGGAGGTCCTTGTCAACAGAGCAGCCCTAAACTTTCGGGTGCTTGTGTCTTGCTGATTTTCAATTTTCCCACTTTATCCCCCCATGCGTAGAAGTGCCCTATGCTCTCTAAGCTGTGTTTTTTAGATGTTTCAGGACACACCGTACACTTCTCCAGAGTGGCTGTTGGCAATTTACATCCCGCCCATCAGTGTAGCAAGGCTCCCATTTCTCCATGGCCTGTCCTGCATTTCTGGTTTTGACACCTTTTTCAGCATGTCCCTTTTGATCGATGGGAAGCGAGACTTCTTTGTAGCGCTGATTTGCCTTTCCAGGTTGCTTGGTTGGCCAAAAAGGGCGTATGCGTTTTTTCCTGAATATATTCAGGAAAAAAGGCATACGCCCTTTTTGGCCAAGGGCATCATTGTCAACGTTTTGCCGCTTTTCATGTGCTTTAAAGGCGATTCGAATCTACCTCCTGAAATCTGTTTCCTGCAATTCTGCCTTGATTTCAAATCCTCTTCTTTGCCTTCCCTCAATATATTTGTGGACGAGAGTTATCATTTATAACTCTGCAGGTTTGTGAATTGCAGTGCCCTGAAGCTGCATGTTACAAGTCGCTTTTTTGGGAGCCGGCCGCAAAAGCGCAGGATGGCTTCAGGCCCTGTTCTGGTTCCGGGGGGCAGGCTGAGCCTGTGGTTAATTCTTCTTCCTGATGGGAAAATAGAGTGACCTGTGCCTGTCCCAACACCAAGAGCTAGTCTCTCATTGGTTTCCCGTCTTCCCGTTCATCCTCAGGACAAATTGCAACCTGTACGGAACAGGAGGTTAAAGGTGCTGATGCTCCAAGTAGGGAGATTGCTAGTAAAGTGGCTGGAATGGCGAACACGAGCACAAGGAGGTGAGAAATGAGGTGCGTTTTAGAAACCTTTCCCCATCACACGGTGTACCATCTTCTGGGTTTCTCATGCATGTTTTCGATGTAGGAAGATGCCCTTGAACCTGGAGATTTGGGACCCATGCGATGGGTAGCACGCAGTTTTACTTTAAAGGGTCTGCGTTTGCTCACCCAACCTCACCAAACCTCTCAGCCCCAAGAGTGTCCACCCTTATGTCTCATCCAGCTGTGGGTCTAGATATGGTCAATCCAGGTTGCATCACAGCCCCCGAACGAATTGTGTAAGAATTTCTCTCTCTTTCCCTGTCTTTGTTTCATGGGTTTTTAAAAGTAATTTATTTTTATAATGGGGTTTAGCTGCTTTTCACGGCTGTGTTTAGGCCGCTTTACACCCACTTGACACACTAACAGAGAGATATCAATACATAGGTTTTAAGATTATTACTAGTCAGATATATTCTTGTGCGGTGAATCGGGCGTGTTGAGTCCAGTTCTCTGAGCAAGGAGTAGGTCTTGTCTATTCCATATTGGGTTTATGGAACGGTATCTGAGCTAATTTGAAACTCTTGTTTTATGTATCACCCCACCTCACCTTTCCCGTTAAGCAGCCATAGTGTGTTTTCTGCATGTGTGACTCTGTTCTGTTTTGTAATTCAGTTCAAGTGTAACGGTTTTTACATTCCCTCTATAAGTGACACCTTATGAGAAGTGTCCTTTTCTGTGTGACTTATTTCACTTAGAATCGTCTTACCTAAATCCACTCATCATGCTGCTACTAGGCTTATGACATTGATTTCATGGCTGAGTGATATTCCATTGTACATAAGGACCACAACTTTTTTATCCATTTTTCGCTTTCCTGGGATATTTAAGGTGGAATGAATTGGAGGTCCTTGTCAACAGAGCAGCCCTAAACTTTCGGGTGCTTGTGTCTTGCTGATTTTCAATTTTCCCACTTTATCCCCCCATGCGTAGAAGTGCCCTATGCTCTCTAAGCTGTGTTTTTTAGATGTTTCAGGACACACCGTACACTTCTCCAGAGTGGCTGTTGGCAATTTACATCCCGCCCATCAGTGTAGCAAGGCTCCCATTTCTCCATGCCCTCTCCTGCATTTCTGGTTTTGACACCTTTTTCAGCATGTCCCTTTTGACCGATGGGAAGCGAGACTTCTTTGTAGCGCTGATTTGCCTTTCCAGGTTGCTTGGTTGGCCAAAAAGGGCGTATGCGTTTTTTCCTGAATATATTCAGGAAAAAACGCATATGCCCTTTTTGGCCAAGGGCATCATTGTCAACGTTTTGCCGCTTTTCATGTGCTTTAAAGGCGATTCGAATCTACCTCCTGAAATCTATTTCCTGCAATTCTGCCTTGATTTCAAATCCTCTTCTTTGCCTTCCCTCAATATATTTGTGGACGAGAGTTATCATTTATAACTCTGCAGGTTTGTGAATTGCAGTGCCCTGAAGCTCCATTTTACAAATCGCTTTTTTGGGAGTCGGCCGCAAAAGCGCAGGATGGCTTCAGGCCCTGTTCTGGTTCCGGGGGGCAGGCTGAGCCTGTGGTTAATTCTTCTTCCTGATGGGAAAATTGAGTGACCTGTGCCTGTCCCAACACCAAGAGCTAGTCTCTCATTGGTTCCCCGTCTTCCCGTTCATCCTCAGGACAAATTGCAACCTGTACGGAACAGGAGGTTAAAGGTGCTGATGCTCCAAGTAGGGAGATTGCTAGTAAAGTGGCTGGAATGGCGAACCCGAGCACAAGGAGATGAGAAATGCGGTGCGTTTTAGAAACCTTTCCCCATCACACGGTGTACCATCTTCTGGGTTTCTCATGCATGTTTTCGATGTAGGAAGATGCCCTTGAACCTGGAGATTTGGGACCCATGTGATGGGTAGCACGCAGTATTACTTTAAAGGGTCTGCGTTTGCTCACCCAACCTCACCAAACCTCTCAGCCCCAAGAGTGTCCACCCTTATGTCTCATCCAGCTGTGGGTCTAGATATGGTCAATGCAGGTTGCATCACAGCCCCTGAACGAATTATGTAAGAATTTCTCTCTCTTTCCCTGTCTTTGTTTCATGTGTTTTTAAAAGTAATTTATTTTTATAATGGGGTTTAGCTGCTTTTCACGGCTGTGTTTAGGCCGCTTTACACCCACTTGACACACTAACAGAGAGATATCAATACATAGGTTTTAAGATTATTAGTAGTCAGATATATTCTTGTGCGGTGAATCGGGCGTGTTGAGTCCAGTTCTCTGAGCAAGGAGTAGGTCTTGTCTATTACATATTGGGTTTATGGAACGGTATCTGAGCTAATTTGAAACTCTTGTTTTATGTATCACCCCACCTCACCTTTCCCGTTAAGCAGCCATAGTGTGTTTTCTGCATGTGTGACTCTGTTCTGTTTTGTAATTCAGTTCAAGTGTAACGGTTTTTACATTCCCTCTATAAGTGACACCTTATGAGAAGTGTCCTTTTCTGTGTGACTTATTTCACTTAGAATCGTCTTACCTAAATCCACTCATCATGCTGCTACTAGCCTTATGACATTGATTTCATGGCTGAGTGATAGTCCATTGTACATAAGGACCACAACTTTTTTATCCATTTTTCGCTTTCCTGGGATATTTAAGGTGGAATGAAGTGGAGGTCCTTGTCAACAGAGCAGCCCTAAACTTTCGGGTGCTTGTGTCTTGCTGATTTTCAATTTTCCCACTTTATCCCCCCATGCGTAGAAGTGCCCTATGCTCTCTAAGCTGTGTTTTTTAGATGTTTCAGGACACACCGTACACTTCTCCAGAGTGGCTGTTGGCAATTTACATCCCGCCCATCAGTGTAGCAAGGCTCCCATTTCTCCATGGCCTGTCCTGCATTTCTGGTTTTGACACCTTTTTCAGCATGTCCCTTTTGATCGATGGGAAGCGAGACTTCTTTGTAGCGCTGATTTGCCTTTCCAGGTTGCTTGGTTGGCCAAAAAGGGCGTATGCGTTTTTTCCTGAATATATTCAGGAAAAAAGGCATACGCCCTTTTTGGCCAAGGGCATCATTGTCAACGTTTTGCCGCTTTTCATGTGCTTTAAAGGCGATTCGAATCTACCTCCTGAAATCTGTTTCCTGCAATTCTGCCTTGATTTCAAATCCTCTTCTTTGCCTTCCCTCAATATATTTGTGGACGAGAGTTATCATTTATAACTCTGCAGGTTTGTGAATTGCAGTGCCCTGAAGCTGCATTTTACAAGTCGCTTTTTTGGGAGCCGGCCGCAAAAGCGCAGGATGGCTTCAGGCCCTGTTCTGGTTCCGGGGGGCAGGCTGAGCCTGTGGTTAATTCTTCTTCCTGATGGGAAAATAGAGTGACCTGTGCCTGTCCCAACACCAAGAGCTAGTCTCTCATTGGTTTCCCGTCTTCCCGTTCATCCTCAGGACAAATTGCAACCTGTACGGAACAGGAGGTTAAAGGTGCTGATGCTCCAAGTAGGGAGATTGCTAGTAAAGTGGCTGGAATGGCGAACACGAGCACAAGGAGGTGAGAAATGAGGTGCGTTTTAGAAACCTTTCCCCATCACACGGTGTACCATCTTCTGGGTTTCTCATGCATGTTTTCGATGTAGGAAGATGCCCTTGAACCTGGAGATTTGGGACCCATGCGATGGGTAGCACGCAGTATTACTTTAAAGGGTCTGCGTTTGCTCACCCAACCTCACCAAACCTCTCAGCCCCAAGAGTGTCCACCCTTATGTCTCATCCAGCTGTGGGTCTAGATATGGTCAATCCAGGTTGCATCACAGCCCCCGAACGAATTGTGTAAGAATTTCTCTCTCTTTCCCTGTCTTTGTTTCATGGGTTTTTAAAAGTAATTTATTTTTATAATGGGGTTTAGCTGCTTTTCACGGCTGTGTTTAGGCCGCTTTACACCCACTTGACACACTAACAGAGAGATATCAATACATAGGTTTTAAGATTATTACTAGTCAGATATATTCTTGTGCGGTGAATCGGGCGTGTTGAGTCCAGTTCTCTGAGCAAGGAGTAGGTCTTGTCTATTCCATATTGGGTTTATGGAACGGTATCTGAGCTAATTTGAAACTCTTGTTTTATGTATCACCCCACCTCACCTTTCCCGTTAAGCAGCCATAGTGTGTTTTCTGCATGTGTGACTCTGTTCTGTTTTGTAATTCAGTTCAAGTGTAACGGTTTTTACATTCCCTCTATAAGTGACACCTTATGAGAAGTGTCCTTTTCTGTGTGACTTATTTCACTTAGAATCGTCTTACCTAAATCCACTCATCATGCTGCTACTAGGCTTATGACATTGATTTCATGGCTGAGTGATATTCCATTGTACATAAGGACCACAACTTTTTTATCCATTTTTCGCTTTCCTGGGATATTTAAGGTGGAATGAATTGGAGGTCCTTGTCAACAGAGCAGCCCTAAACTTTCGGGTGCTTGTGTCTTGCTGATTTTCAATTTTCCCACTTTATCCCCCCATGCGTAGAAGTGCCCTATGCTCTCTAAGCTGTGTTTTTTAGATGTTTCAGGACACACCGTACACTTCTCCAGAGTGGCTGTTGGCAATTTACATCCCGCCCATCAGTGTAGCAAGGCTCCCATTTCTCCATGCCCTCTCCTGCATTTCTGGTTTTGACACCTTTTTCAGCATGTCCCTTTTGACCGATGGGAAGCGAGACTTCTTTGTAGCGCTGATTTGCCTTTCCAGTTTGCTTGGTTGGCCAAAAAGGGCGTATGCGTTTTTTCCTGAATATATTCAGGAAAAAACGCATACGCCCTTTTTGGCCAAGGGCATCATTGTCAACGTTTTGCCGCTTTTCATGTGCTTTAAAGGCGATTCGAATCTACCTCCTGAAATCTATTTCCTGCAATTCTGCCTTGATTTCAAATCCTCTTCTTTGCCTTCCCTCAATATATTTGTGGACGAGAGTTATCATTTATAACTCTGCAGGTTTGTGAATTGCAGTGCCCTGAAGCTCCATTTTACAAATCGCTTTTTTGGGAGTCGGCCGCAAAAGCGCAGGATGGCTTCAGGCCCTGTTCTGGTTCCGGGGGGCAGGCTGAGCCTGTGGTTAATTCTTCTTCCTGATGGGAAAATTGAGTGACCTGTGCCTGTCCCAACACCAAGAGCTAGTCTCTCATTGGTTCCCCGTCTTCCCGTTCATCCTCAGGACAAATTGCAACCTGTACGGAACAGGAGGTTAAAGGTGCTGATGCTCCAAGTAGGGAGATTGCTAGTAAAGTGGCTGGAATGGCGAACCCGAGCACAAGGAGATGAGAAATGCGGTGCGTTTTAGAAACCTTTCCCCATCACACGGTGTACCATCTTCTGGGTTTCTCATGCATGTTTTCGATGTAGGAAGATGCCCTTGAACCTGGAGATTTGGGACCCATGTGATGGGTAGCACGCAGTATTACTTTAAAGGGTCTGCGTTTGCTCACCCAACCTCACCAAACCTCTCAGCCCCAAGAGTGTCCACCCTTATGTCTCATCCAGCTGTGGGTCTAGATATGGTCAATGCAGGTTGCATCACAGCCCCTGAACGAATTATGTAAGAATTTCTCTCTCTTTCCCTGTCTTTGTTTCATGTGTTTTTAAAAGTAATTTATTTTTATAATGGGGTTTAGCTGCTTTTCACGGCTGTGTTTAGGCCGCTTTACACCCACTTGACACACTAACAGAGAGATATCAATACATAGGTTTTAAGATTATTAGTAGTCAGATATATTCTTGTGCGGTGAATCGGGCGTGTTGAGTCCAGTTCTCTGAGCAAGGAGTAGGTCTTGTCTATTACATATTGGGTTTATGGAACGGTATCTGAGCTAATTTGAAACTCTTGTTTTATGTATCACCCCACCTCACCTTTCCCGTTAAGCAGCCATAGTGTGTTTTCTGCATGTGTGACTCTGTTCTGTTTTGTAATTCAGTTCAAGTGTAACGGTTTTTACATTCCCTCTATAAGTGACACCTTATGAGAAGTGTCCTTTTCTGTGTGACTTATTTCACTTAGAATCGTCTTACCTAAATCCACTCATCATGCTGCTACTAGCCTTATGACATTGATTTCATGGCTGAGTGATAGTCCATTGTACATAAGGACCACAACTTTTTTATCCATTTTTCGCTTTCCTGGGATATTTAAGGTGGAATGAAGTGGAGGTCCTTGTCAACAGAGCAGCCCTAAACTTTCGGGTGCTTGTGTCTTGCTGATTTTCAATTTTCCCACTTTATCCCCCCATGCGTAGAAGTGCCCTATGCTCTCTAAGCTGTGTTTTTTAGATGTTTCAGGACACACCGTACACTTCTCCAGAGTGGCTGTTGGCAATTTACATCCCGCCCATCAGTGTAGCAAGGCTCCCATTTCTCCATGGCCTGTCCTGCATTTCTGGTTTTGACACCTTTTTCAGCATGTCCCTTTTGATCGATGGGAAGCGAGACTTCTTTGTAGCGCTGATTTGCCTTTCCAGGTTGCTTGGTTGGCCAAAAAGGGCGTATGCGTTTTTTCCTGAATATATTCAGGAAAAAAGGCATACGCCCTTTTTGGCCAAGGGCATCATTGTCAACGTTTTGCCGCTTTTCATGTGCTTTAAAGGCGATTCGAATCTACCTCCTGAAATCTGTTTCCTGCAATTCTGCCTTGATTTCAAATCCTCTTCTTTGCCTTCCCTCAATATATTTGTGGACGAGAGTTATCATTTATAACTCTGCAGGTTTGTGAATTGCAGTGCCCTGAAGCTGCATTTTACAAGTCGCTTTTTTGGGAGCCGGCCGCAAAAGCGCAGGATGGCTTCAGGCCCTGTTCTGGTTCCGGGGGGCAGGCTGAGCCTGTGGTTAATTCTTCTTCCTGATGGGAAAATAGAGTGACCTGTGCCTGTCCCAACACCAAGAGCTAGTCTCTCATTGGTTTCCCGTCTTCCCGTTCATCCTCAGGACAAATTGCAACCTGTACGGAACAGGAGGTTAAAGGTGCTGATGCTCCAAGTAGGGAGATTGCTAGTAAAGTGGCTGGAATGGCGAACACGAGCACAAGGAGGTGAGAAATGAGGTGCGTTTTAGAAACCTTTCCCCATCACACGGTGTACCATCTTCTGGGTTTCTCATGCATGTTTTCGATGTAGGAAGATGCCCTTGAACCTGGAGATTTGGGACCCATGCGATGGGTAGCACGCAGTTTTACTTTAAAGGGTCTGCGTTTGCTCACCCAACCTCACCAAACCTCTCAGCCCCAAGAGTGTCCACCCTTATGTCTCATCCAGCTGTGGGTCTAGATATGGTCAATCCAGGTTGCATCACAGCCCCCGAACGAATTGTGTAAGAATTTCTCTCTCTTTCCCTGTCTTTGTTTCATGGGTTTTTAAAAGTAATTTATTTTTATAATGGGGTTTAGCTGCTTTTCACGGCTGTGTTTAGGCCGCTTTACACCCACTTGACACACTAACAGAGAGATATCAATACATAGGTTTTAAGATTATTACTAGTCAGATATATTCTTGTGCGGTGAATCGGGCGTGTTGAGTCCAGTTCTCTGAGCAAGGAGTAGGTCTTGTCTATTCCATATTGGGTTTATGGAACGGTATCTGAGCTAATTTGAAACTCTTGTTTTATGTATCACCCCACCTCACCTTTCCCGTTAAGCAGCCATAGTGTGTTTTCTGCATGTGTGACTCTGTTCTGTTTTGTAATTCAGTTCAAGTGTAACGGTTTTTACATTCCCTCTATAAGTGACACCTTATGAGAAGTGTCCTTTTCTGTGTGACTTATTTCACTTAGAATCGTCTTACCTAAATCCACTCATCATGCTGCTACTAGGCTTATGACATTGATTTCATGGCTGAGTGATATTCCATTGTACATAAGGACCACAACTTTTTTATCCATTTTTCGCTTTCCTGGGATATTTAAGGTGGAATGAATTGGAGGTCCTTGTCAACAGAGCAGCCCTAAACTTTCGGGTGCTTGTGTCTTGCTGATTTTCAATTTTCCCACTTTATCCCCCCATGCGTAGAAGTGCCCTATGCTCTCTAAGCTGTGTTTTTTAGATGTTTCAGGACACACCGTACACTTCTCCAGAGTGGCTGTTGGCAATTTACATCCCGCCCATCAGTGTAGCAAGGCTCCCATTTCTCCATGCCCTCTCCTGCATTTCTGGTTTTGACACCTTTTTCAGCATGTCCCTTTTGACCGATGGGAAGCGAGACTTCTTTGTAGCGCTGATTTGCCTTTCCAGGTTGCTTGGTTGGCCAAAAAGGGCGTATGCGTTTTTTCCTGAATATATTCAGGAAAAAACGCATATGCCCTTTTTGGCCAAGGGCATCATTGTCAACGTTTTGCCGCTTTTCATGTGCTTTAAAGGCGATTCGAATCTACCTCCTGAAATCTATTTCCTGCAATTCTGCCTTGATTTCAAATCCTCTTCTTTGCCTTCCCTCAATATATTTGTGGACGAGAGTTATCATTTATAACTCTGCAGGTTTGTGAATTGCAGTGCCCTGAAGCTCCATTTTACAAATCGCTTTTTTGGGAGTCGGCCGCAAAAGCGCAGGATGGCTTCAGGCCCTGTTCTGGTTCCGGGGGGCAGGCTGAGCCTGTGGTTAATTCTTCTTCCTGATGGGAAAATTGAGTGACCTGTGCCTGTCCCAACACCAAGAGCTAGTCTCTCATTGGTTCCCCGTCTTCCCGTTCATCCTCAGGACAAATTGCAACCTGTACGGAACAGGAGGTTAAAGGTGCTGATGCTCCAAGTAGGGAGATTGCTAGTAAAGTGGCTGGAATGGCGAACCCGAGCACAAGGAGATGAGAAATGCGGTGCGTTTTAGAAACCTTTCCCCATCACACGGTGTACCATCTTCTGGGTTTCTCATGCATGTTTTCGATGTAGGAAGATGCCCTTGAACCTGGAGATTTGGGACCCATGTGATGGGTAGCACGCAGTATTACTTTAAAGGGTCTGCGTTTGCTCACCCAACCTCACCAAACCTCTCAGCCCCAAGAGTGTCCACCCTTATGTCTCATCCAGCTGTGGGTCTAGATATGGTCAATGCAGGTTGCATCACAGCCCCTGAACGAATTATGTAAGAATTTCTCTCTCTTTCCCTGTCTTTGTTTCATGTGTTTTTAAAAGTAATTTATTTTTATAATGGGGTTTAGCTGCTTTTCACGGCTGTGTTTAGGCCGCTTTACACCCACTTGACACACTAACAGAGAGATATCAATACATAGGTTTTAAGATTATTAGTAGTCAGATATATTCTTGTGCGGTGAATCGGGCGTGTTGAGTCCAGTTCTCTGAGCAAGGAGTAGGTCTTGTCTATTCCATATTGGGTTTATGGAACGGTATCTGAGCTAATTTGAAACTCTTGTTTTATGTATCACCCCACCTCACCTTTCCCGTTAAGCAGCCATAGTGTGTTTTCTGCATGTGTGACTCTGTTCTGTTTTGTAATTCAGTTCAAGTGTAACGGTTTTTACATTCCCTCTATAAGTGACACCTTATGAGAAGTGTCCTTTTCTGTGTGACTTATTTCACTTAGAATCGTCTTACCTAAATCCACTCATCATGCTGCTACTAGCCTTATGACATTGATTTCATGGCTGAGTGATAGTCCATTGTACATAAGGACCACAACTTTTTTATCCATTTTTCGCTTTCCTGGGATATTTAAGGTGGAATGAAGTGGAGGTCCTTGTCAACAGAGCAGCCCTAAACTTTCGGGTGCTTGTGTCTTGCTGATTTTCAATTTTCCCACTTTATCCCCCCATGCGTAGAAGTGCCCTATGCTCTCTAAGCTGTGTTTTTTAGATGTTTCAGGACACACCGTACACTTCTCCAGAGTGGCTGTTGGCAATTTACATCCCGCCCATCAGTGTAGCAAGGCTCCCATTTCTCCATGGCCTGTCCTGCATTTCTGGTTTTGACACCTTTTTCAGCATGTCCCTTTTGATCGATGGGAAGCGAGACTTCTTTGTAGCGCTGATTTGCCTTTCCAGGTTGCTTGGTTGGCCAAAAAGGGCGTATGCGTTTTTTCCTGAATATATTCAGGAAAAAAGGCATACGCCCTTTTTGGCCAAGGGCATCATTGTCAACGTTTTGCCGCTTTTCATGTGCTTTAAAGGCGATTCGAATCTACCTCCTGAAATCTGTTTCCTGCAATTCTGCCTTGATTTCAAATCCTCTTCTTTGCCTTCCCTCAATATATTTGTGGACGAGAGTTATCATTTATAACTCTGCAGGTTTGTGAATTGCAGTGCCCTGAAGCTGCATTTTACAAGTCGCTTTTTTGGGAGCCGGCCGCAAAAGCGCAGGATGGCTTCAGGCCCTGTTCTGGTTCCGGGGGGCAGGATGAGCCTGTGGTTAATTCTTCTTCCTGATGGGAAAATAGAGTGACCTGTGCCTGTCCCAACACCAAGAGCTAGTCTCTCATTGGTTTCCCGTCTTCCCGTTCATCCTCAGGACAAATTGCAACCTGTACGGAACAGGAGGTTAAAGGTGCTGATGCTCCAAGTAGGGAGATTGCTAGTAAAGTGGCTGGAATGGCGAACACGAGCACAAGGAGGTGAGAAATGAGGTGCGTTTTAGAAACCTTTCCCCATCACACGGTGTACCATCTTCTGGGTTTCTCATGCATGTTTTCGATGTAGGAAGATGCCCTTGAACCTGGAGATTTGGGACCCATGCGATGGGTAGCACGCAGTTTTACTTTAAAGGGTCTGCGTTTGCTCACCCAACCTCACCAAACCTCTCAGCCCCAAGAGTGTCCACCCTTATGTCTCATCCAGCTGTGGGTCTAGATATGGTCAATCCAGGTTGCATCACAGCCCCCGAACGAATTGTGTAAGAATTTCTCTCTCTTTCCCTGTCTTTGTTTCATGGGTTTTTAAAAGTAATTTATTTTTATAATGGGGTTTAGCTGCTTTTCACGGCTGTGTTTAGGCCGCTTTACACCCACTTGACACACTAACAGAGAGATATCAATACATAGGTTTTAAGATTATTACTAGTCAGATATATTCTTGTGCGGTGAATCGGGCGTGTTGAGTCCAGTTCTCTGAGCAAGGAGTAGGTCTTGTCTATTCCATATTGGGTTTATGGAACGGTATCTGAGCTAATTTGAAACTCTTGTTTTATGTATCACCCCACCTCACCTTTCCCGTTAAGCAGCCATAGTGTGTTTTCTGCATGTGTGACTCTGTTCTGTTTTGTAATTCAGTTCAAGTGTAACGGTTTTTACATTCCCTCTATAAGTGACACCTTATGAGAAGTGTCCTTTTCTGTGTGACTTATTTCACTTAGAATCGTCTTACCTAAATCCACTCATCATGCTGCTACTAGCCTTATGACATTGATTTCATGGCTGAGTGATATTCCATTGTACATAAGGACCACAACTTTTTTATCCATTTTTCGCTTTCCTGGGATATTTAAGGTGGAATGAAGTGGAGGTCTTGTCAACAGAGCAGCCCTAAACTTTGGGGTGCTTGTGTCTTGCTGATTTTCAATTTTCCCACTTTATCCCCCCATGCGTAGAAGTGCCCTATGCTCTCTAAGCTGTGTTTTTTAGATGTTTCAGGACACACCGTACACTTCTCCAGAGTGGCTGTTTGCAATTTACATCCCGCCCATCAGTGTAGCAAGGCTCCCATTTCTCCATGGCCTGTCCTGCATTTCTGGTTTTGACACTTTTTTCAGCATGGCCCTTTTGACCGATGGGAAGCGAGACTTCTTTGTAGCGCTGATTTGCCTTTCCAGGTTGCTTGGTTGGCCAAAAAGGGCGTATGCGTTTTTTCCTGAATATATTCAGGAAAAAACGCATACGCCCTTTTTGGCCAAGGGCACCATTGTCAACGTTTTGCCGCTTTTCATGTGCTTTAAAGGCGATTCGAATCTACCTCCTGAAATCTGTTTCCTGCAATTCTGCCTTGATTTCAAATCCTCTTCTTTGCCTTCCCTCAATATATTTGTGGACGAGAGTTATCATTTATAACTCTGCAGGTTTGTGAATTGCAGTGCCCTGAAGCTGCATTTTACAAGTCGCTTTTTTGGGAGTCGGCCGCAAAAGCGCAGGATGGCTTCAGGCCCTGTTCTGGTTCCGGGGGGCAGGCTGAGCCTGTGGTTAATTCTTCTTCCTGATGGGAAAATTGAGTGACCTGTGCCTGTCCCAACACCAAGAGCTAGTCTCTCATTGGTTCCCCGTCTTCCCGTTCATCCTCAGGACAAATTGCAACCTGTACGGAACAGGAGGTTAAAGGTGCTGATGCTCCAAGTAGGGAGATTGCTAGTAAAGTGGCTGGAATGGCGAACCCGAGCACAAGGAGATGAGAAATGCGGTGCGTTTTAGAAACCTTTCCCCATCACACGGTGTACCATCTTCTGGGTTTCTCATGCATGTTTTCGATGTAGGAAGATGCCCTTGAACCTGGAGATTTGGGACCCATGCGATGGGTAGCACGCAGTATTACTTTAAAGGGTCTGCGTTTGCTCACCCAACCTCACCAAACCTCTCAGCCCCAAGAGTGTCCACCCTTATGTCTCATCCAGCTGTGGGTCTAGATATGGTCAATCCAGGTTGCATCACAGCCCCCGAACGAATTGTGTAAGAATTTCTCTCTCTTTCCCTGTCTTTGTTTCATGGGTTTTTAAAAGTAATTTATTTTTATAATGGGGTTTAGCTACTTTTCACGGCCGTGTTTATGCCGCCTTACACATACTTGACACACTAACAGAGAGATATCAATACATAGGTTTTAAGATTATTACTAGTCAGATATATTCTTGTGCGGTGAATCGGGCGTGTTGAGTCCAGTTCTCTGAGCAAGGAGTAGGTCTTGTCTATTCCATATTGGGTTTATGGAACGGTATCTGAGCTAATTTGAAACTCTTGTTTTATGTATCACCCCACCTCACCTTTCCCGTTAAGCAGCCATAGTGTGTTTTGTGCATGTGTGACTCTGTTCTGTTTTGTAATTCAGTTCAAGTGTAACGGTTTTTACATTCCCTCTATAAGTGACACCTTATGAGAAGTGTCCTTTTCTGTGTGACTTATTTCGCTTAGAATCGTCTTACCTAAATCCACTCATCATGCTGCTACTAGCCTTATGACATTGATTTCATGGCTGAGTGATATTCCATTGTACATAAGGACCACAACTTTTTTATCCATTTTTCGCTTTCCTGGGATATTTAAGGTGGAATGAAGTGGAGGTCTTGTCAACAGAGCAGCCCTAAACTTTGGGGTGCTTGTGTCTTGCTGATTTTCAATTTTCCCACTTTATCCCCCCATGCGTAGAAGTGCCCTATGCTCTCTAAGCTGTGTTTTTTAGATGTTTCAGGACACACCGTACACTTCTCCAGAGTGGCTGTTTGCAATTTACATCCCGCCCATCAGTGTAGCAAGGCTCCCATTTCTCCATGGCCTGTCCTGCATTTCTGGTTTTGACACTTTTTTCAGCATGGCCCTTTTGACCGATGGGAAGCGAGACTTCTTTGTAGCGCTGATTTGCCTTTCCAGGTTGCTTGGTTGGCCAAAAAGGGCGTATGCGTTTTTTCCTGAATATATTCAGGAAAAAACGCATACGCCCTTTTTGGCCAAGGGCACCATTGTCAACGTTTTGCCGCTTTTCATGTGCTTTAAAGGCGATTCGAATCTACCTCCTGAAATCTGTTTCCTGCAATTCTGCCTTGATTTCAAATCCTCTTCTTTGCCTTCCCTCAATATATTTGTGGACGAGAGTTATCATTTATAACTCTGCAGGTTTGTGAATTGCAGTGCCCTGAAGCTGCATTTTACAAGTCGCTTTTTTGGGAGTCGGCCGCAAAAGCGCAGGATGGCTTCAGGCCCTGTTCTGGTTCCGGGGGGCAGGCTGAGCCTGTGGTTAATTCTTCTTCCTGATGGGAAAATTGAGTGACCTGTGCCTGTCCCAACACCAAGAGCTAGTCTCTCATTGGTTCCCCGTCTTCCCGTTCATCCTCAGGACAAATTGCAACCTGTACGGAACAGGAGGTTAAAGGTGCTGATGCTCCAAGTAGGGAGATTGCTAGTAAAGTGGCTGGAATGGCGAACCCGAGCACAAGGAGATGAGAAATGCGGTGCGTTTTGGAAACCTTTCCCCATCACACGGTGTACCATCTTCTGGGTTTCTCATGCATGTTTTCGATGTAGGAAGATGCCCTTGAACCTGGAGATTTGGGACCCATGTGATGGGTAGCACGCAGTATTACTTTAAAGGGTCTGCGTTTGCTCACCCAACCTCACCAAACCTCTCAGCCCAAAGAGTGTCCACCCTTATGTCTCATCCAGCTGTGGGTCTAGATATGGTCAATGCAGGTTGCATCACAGCCCCTGAACGAATTGTGTAAGAATTTCTCTCTCTTTCCCTGTCTTTGTTTCATGGGTTTTTAAAAGTAATTTATTTTTATAATGGGGTTTAGCTGTTTTTCACGGCTGTGTTTATGCCGCCTTACACACACTTGACACACTAACAGAGAAATGTCAATACATAGGTTTTAAGATTATTACTAGTCAGATATATTCTTGTGCGGTGAATCGGGCGTGTTGAGTCCAGTTCTCTGAGCAAGGAGTAGGTCTTGTCTATTACATATTGGGTTTATGGAACGGTATCTGAGCTAATTTGAAACTCTTGTTTTATGTATCACCCCACCTCACCTTTCCCGTTAAGCAGCCATAGTGTGTTTTCTGCATGTGTGACTCTGTTCTGTTTTGTAATTCAGTTCAAGTGTAACGGTTTTTACATTCCCTCTATAAGTGACACCTTATGAGAAGTGTCCTTTTCTGTGTGACTTATTTCACTTAGAATCGTCTTACCTAAATCCACTCATCATGCTGCTACTAGCCTTATGACATTGATTTCATGGCTGAGTGATGTTCCATTCTACATAAGGACCACAACTTTTTTATCCATTTTTCGCTTTCCTGGGATATTTAAGGTGGAATGAAGTGGAGGTCCTTGTCAACAGAGCAGCCCTAAACTTTGGGGTGCTTGTGTCTTGCTGATTTTCAATTTTCCCACTTTATCCCCCCATGTGTGGAAGTGCCCTATGCTCTCTAAGCTGTGTTTTTTAGATGTTTCAGGACACACCGTACACTTCTCCAGAGTGGCTGTTGGCAATTTACATCCCGCCCATCAGTGTAGCAAGGCTCCCATTTCTCCATGGCCTGTCCTGCATTTCTGGTTTTGACACTTTTTTCAGCATGGCCCTTTTGACCGATGGGAAGCGAGACTTCTTTGTAGCGCTGATTTGCCTTTCCAGGTTGCTTGGTTGGCCAAAAAGGGCGTATGCGTTTTTTCCTGAATATATTCAGGAAAAAACGCATACGCCCTTTTTGGCCAAGGGCATCATTGTCAACGTTTTGCCGCTTTTCATGTGCTTTAAAGGCGATTCGAATCTACCTCCTGAAATCAGTTTCCTGCAATTCTGCCTTGATTTCAAATCCTCTTCTTTGCCTTCCCTCAATATATTTGTGGACGAGAGTTATCATTTATAACTCTGCAGGTTTGTGAATTGCAGTGCCCTGAAGCTGCATTTTACAAGTCGCTTTTTTGGGAGCCGGCCGCAAAAGCGCAGGATGGCTTCAGGCCCTGTTCTGGTTCCGGGGGGCAGGCTGAGCCTGTGGTTAATTCTTCTTCCTGATGGGAAAATAGAGTGACCTGTGCCTGTCCCAACACCAAGAGCTAGTCTCTCATTGGTTTCCCGTCTTCCCGTTCATCCTCAGGACAAATTGCAACCTGTACGGAACAGGAGGTTAAAGGTGCTGATGCTCCAAGTAGGGAGATTGCTAGTAAAGTGGCTGGAATGGCGAACACGAGCACAAGGAGGTGAGAAATGAGGTGCGTTTTAGAAACCTTTCCCCATCACACGGTGTACCATCTTCTGGGTTTCTCATGCATGTTTTCGATGTAGGAAGATGCCCTTGAACCTGGAGATTTGGGACCCATGCGATGGGTAGCACGCAGTATTACTTTAAAGGGTCTGCGTTTGCTCACCCAACCTCACCAAACCTCTCAGCCCCAAGAGTGTCCACCCTTATGTCTCATCCAGCTGTGGGTCTATATATGGTCAATGCAGGTTGCATCACAGACCCCGAACGAATTGTGTAAGAATTTCTCTCTCTTTCCCTGTCTTTGTTTCATGGGTTTTTAAAAGTAATTTATTTTTATAATGGGGTTTAGCTGCTTTTCACGGCCGTGTTTATGCCGCCTTACACACACTTGACACACTAACAGAGAGATATCAATACATAGGTTTTAAGATTATTACTAGTCAGATATATTCTTGTGCGGTGAATCGGGCGTGTTGAGTCCAGTTCTCTGAGCAAGGAGTAGGTCTTGTCTATTCCATATTGGGTTTATGGAACGGTATCTGAGCTAATTTGAAACTCTTGTTTTATGTATCACCCCACCTCACATTTCCCGTTAAGCAGCCATAGTGTGTTTTCTGCATGTGTGACTCTGTTCTGTTTTGTAATTCAGTTCAAGTGTAACGGTTTTTACATTCCCTCTATAAGTGACACCTTATGAGAAGTGTCCTTTTCTGTGTGACTTATTTCACTTAGAATCGTCTTACCTAAATCCACTCATCATGCTGCTACTAGCCTTATGACATTGATTTCATGGCTGAGTGATATTCCATTGTACATAAGGACCACAACTTTTTTATCCATTTTTCGCTTTCCTGGGATATTTAAGGTGGAATGAAGTGGAGGTCTTGTCAACAGAGCAGCCCTAAACTTTCGGGTGCTTGTGTCTTGCTGATTTTCAATTTTCCCACTTTATCCCCCCATGCGTAGAAGTGCCCTATGCTCTCTAAGCTGTGTTTTTTAGATGTTTCAGGACACACCGTACACTTCTCCAGAGTGGCTGTTGGCAATTTACATCCCGCCCATCAGTGTAGCAAGGCTCCCATTTCTCCATGGCCTGTCCTGCATTTCTGGTTTTGACACTTTTTTCAGCATGGCCCTTTTGACCGATGGGAAGCGAGACTTCTTTGTAGCGCTGATTTGCCTTTCCAGGTTGCTTGGTTGGCCAAAAAGGGCGTATGCGTTTTTTCCTGAATATATTCAGGAAAAAACGCATACGCCCTTTTTGGCCAAGGGCACCATTGTCAACGTTTTGCCGCTTTTCATGTGCTTTAAAGGCGATTCGAATCTACCTCCTGAAATCTGTTTCCTGCAATTCTGCCTTGATTTCAAATCCTCTTCTTTGCCTTCCCTCAATATATTTGTGGACGAGAGTTATCATTTATAACTCTGCAGGTTTGTGAATTGCAGTGCCCTGAAGCTGCATTTTACAAGTCGCTTTTTTGGGAGTCGGCCGCAAAAGCGCAGGATGGCTTCAGGCCCTGTTCTGGTTCCGGGGGGCAGGCTGAGCCTGTGGTTAATTCTTCTTCCTGATGGGAAAATTGAGTGACCTGTGCCTGTCCCAACACCAAGAGCTAGTCTCTCATTGGTTCCCCGTCTTCCCGTTCATCCTCAGGACAAATTGCAACCTGTACGGAACAGGAGGTTAAAGGTGCTGATGCTCCAAGTAGGGAGATTGCTAGTAAAGTGGCTGGAATGGCGAACCCGAGCACAAGGAGATGAGAAATGCGGTGCGTTTTAGAAACCTTTCCCCATCACACGGTGTACCATCTTCTGGGTTTCTCATGCATGTTTTCGATGTAGGAAGATGCCCTTGAATCTGGAGATTTGGGACCCATGCGATGGGTAGCACGCAGTATTACTTTAAAGGGTCTGCGTTTGCTCACCCAACCTCACCAAACCTATCAGCCCAAAGAGTGTCCACCCTTATGTCTCATCCAGCTGTGGGTCTAGATATGGTCAATCCAGGTTGCATCACAGCCCCCGAACGAATTGTGTAAGAATTTCTCTCTCTTTCCCTGTCTTTGTTTCATGGGTTTTTAAAAGTAATTTATTTTTATAATGGGGTTTAGCTGCTTTTCACGACCGTGTTTATGCCGCCTTACACACACTTGACACACTAACAGAGAGATATCAATACATAGGTTTTAAGATTATTACTAGTCAGATATATTCTTGTGCGGTGAATCGGGCGTGTTGAGTCCAGTTCTCTGAGCAAGGAGTAGGTCTTGTCTATTCCATATTGGGTTTATGGAACGGTATCTGAGCTAATTTGAAACTCTTGTTTTATGTATCACCCCACCTCACATTTCCCGTTAAGCAGCCATAGTGTGTTTTCTGCATGTGTGACTCTGTTCTGTTTTGTAATTCAGTTCAAGTGTAACGGTTTTTACATTCCCTCTATAAGTGACACCTTATGAGAAGTGTCCTTTTCTGTGTGACTTATTTCACTTAGAATCGTCTTACCTAAATCCACTCATCATGCTGCTACTAGCCTTATGACATTGATTTCATGGCTGAGTGATATTCCATTGTACATAAGGACCACAACTTTTTTATCCATTTTTCGCTTTCCTGGGATATTTAAGGTGGAATGAAGTGGAGGTCTTGTCAACAGAGCAGCCCTAAACTTTGGGGTGCTTGTGTCTTGCTGATTTTCAATTTTCCCACTTTATCCCCCCATGCGTAGAAGTGCCCTATGCTCTCTAAGCTGTGTTTTTTAGATGTTTCAGGACACACCGTACACTTCTCCAGAGTGGCTGTTGGCAATTTACATCCCGCCCATCAGTGTAGCAAGGCTCCCATTTCTCCATGGCCTGTCCTGCATTTCTGGTTTTGACACTTTTTTCAGCATGGCCCTTTTGACCGATGGGAAGCGAGACTTCTTTGTAGCGCTGATTTGCCTTTCCAGGTTGCTTGGTTGGCCAAAAAGGGCGTATGCGTTTTTTCCTGAATATATTCAGGAAAAAACGCATACGCCCTTTTTGGCCAAGGGCACCATTGTCAACGTTTTGCCGCTTTTCATGTGCTTTAAAGGCGATTCGAATCTACCTCCTGAAATCTGTTTCCTGCAATTCTGCCTTGATTTCAAATCCTCTTCTTTGCCTTCCCTCAATATATTTGTGGACGAGAGTTATCATTTATAACTCTGCAGGTTTGTGAATTGCAGTGCCCTGAAGCTGCATTTTACAAGTCGCTTTTTTGGGAGTCGGCCGCAAAAGCGCAGGATGGCTTCAGGCCCTGTTCTGGTTCCGGGGGGCAGGCTGAGCCTGTGGTTAATTCTTCTTCCTGATGGGAAAATTGAGTGACCTGTGCCTGTCCCAACACCAAGAGCTAGTCTCTCATTGGTTCCCCGTCTTCCCGTTCATCCTCAGGACAAATTGCAACCTGTACGGAACAGGAGGTTAAAGGTGCTGATGCTCCAAGTAGGGAGATTGCTAGTAAAGTGGCTGGAATGGCGAACCCGAGCACAAGGAGATGAGAAATGCGGTGCGTTTTGGAAACCTTTCCCCATCACACGGTGTACCATCTTCTGGGTTTCTCATGCATGTTTTCGATGTAGGAAGATGCCCTTGAACCTGGAGATTTGGGACCCATGTGATGGGTAGCACGCAGTATTACTTTAAAGGGTCTGCGTTTGCTCACCCAACCTCACCAAACCTCTCAGCCCAAAGAGTGTCCACCCTTATGTCTCATCCAGCTGTGGGTCTAGATATGGTCAATGCAGGTTGCATCACAGCCCCTGAACGAATTGTGTAAGAATTTCTCTCTCTTTCCCTGTCTTTGTTTCATGGGTTTTTAAAAGTAATTTATTTTTATAATGGGGTTTAGCTGCTTTTCACGGCTGTGTTTATGCCGCCTTACACACACTTGACACACTAACAGAGAAATGTCAATACATAGGTTTTAAGATTATTACTAGTCAGATATATTCTTGTGCGGTGAATCGGGCGTGTTGAGTCCAGTTCTCTGAGCAAGGAGTAGGTCTTGTCTATTACATATTGGGTTTATGGAACGGTATCTGAGCTAATTTGAAACTCTTGTTTTATGTATCACCCCACCTCACCTTTCCCGTTAAGCAGCCATAGTGTGTTTTCTGCATGTGTGACTCTGTTCTGTTTTGTAATTCAGTTCAAGTGTAACGGTTTTTACATTCCCTCTATAAGTGACACCTTATGAGAAGTGTCCTTTTCTGTGTGACTTATTTCACTTAGAATCGTCTTACCTAAATCCACTCATCATGCTGCTACTAGCCTTATGACATTGATTTCATGGCTGAGTGATGTTCCATTCTACATAAGGACCACAACTTTTTTATCCATTTTTCGCTTTCCTGGGATATTTAAGGTGGAATGAAGTGGAGGTCCTTGTCAACAGAGCAGCCCTAAACTTTGGGGTGCTTGTGTCTTGCTGATTTTCAATTTTCCCACTTTATCCCCCCATGTGTGGAAGTGCCCTATGCTCTCTAAGCTGTGTTTTTTAGATGTTTCAGGACACACCGTACACTTCTCCAGAGTGGCTGTTGGCAATTTACATCCCGCCCATCAGTGTAGCAAGGCTCCCATTTCTCCATGGCCTGTCCTGCATTTCTGGTTTTGACACTTTTTTCAGCATGGCCCTTTTGACCGATGGGAAGCGAGACTTCTTTGTAGCGCTGATTTGCCTTTCCAGGTTGCTTGGTTGGCCAAAAAGGGCGTATGCATTTTTTCCTGAATATATTCAGGAAAAAACGCATACGCCCTTTTTGGCCAAGGGCACCATTGTCAACGTTTTGCCGCTTTTCATGTGCTTTAAAGGCGATTCGAATCTACCTCCTGAAATCTGTTTCCTGCAATTCTGCCTTGATTTCAAATCCTCTTCTTTGCCTTCCCTCAATATATTTGTGGACGAGAGTTATCATTTATAACTCTGCAGGTTTGTGAATTGCAGTGCCCTGAAGCTGCATTTTACAAGTCGCTTTTTTGGGAGTCGGCCGCAAAAGCGCAGGATGGCTTCAGGCCCTGTTCTGGTTCCGGGGGGCAGGCTGAGCCTGTGGTTAATTCTTCTTCCTGATGGGAAAATTGAGTGACCTGTGCCTGTCCCAACACCAAGAGCTAGTCTCTCATTGGTTCCCCGTCTTCCCGTTCATCCTCAGGACAAATTGCAACCTGTACGGAACAGGAGGTTAAAGGTGCTGATGCTCCAAGTAGGGAGATTGCTAGTAAAGTGGCTGGAATGGCGAACCCGAGCACAAGGAGATGAGAAATGCGGTGCGTTTTAGAAACCTTTCCCCATCACACGGTGTACCATCTTCTGGGTTTCTCATGCATGTTTTCGATGTAGGAAGATGCCCTTGAACCTGGAGATTTGGGACCCATGCGATGGGTAGCACGCAGTATTACTTTAAAGGGTCTGCGTTTGCTCACCCAACCTCACCAAACCTCTCAGCCCCAAGAGTGTCCACCCTTATGTCTCATCCAGCTGTGGGTCTAGATATGGTCAATCCAGGTTGCATCACAGCCCCCGAACGAATTGTGTAAGAATTTCTCTCTCTTTCCCTGTCTTTGTTTCATGGGTTTTTAAAAGTAATTTATTTTTATAATGGGGTTTAGCTGCTTTTCACGGCCGTGTTTATGCCGCCTTACACACACTTGACACACTAACAGAGAGATATCAATACATAGGTTTTAAGATTATTACTAGTCAGATATATTCTTGTGCGGTGAATCGGGCGTGTTGAGTCCAGTTCTCTGAGCAAGGAGTAGGTCTTGTCTATTCCATATTGGGTTTATGGAACGGTATCTGAGCTAATTTGAAACTCTTGTTTTATGTATCACCCCACCTCACCTTTCCCGTTAAGCAGCCATAGTGTGTTTTCTGCATGTGTGACTCTGTTCTGTTTTGTAATTCAGTTCAAGTGTAACGGTTTTTACATTCCTTCTATAAGTGACACCTTATGAGAAGTGTCCTTTTCTGTGTGACTTATTTCACTTAGAATCGTCTTACCTAAATCCACTCATCATGCTGCTACTAGCCTTATGACATTGATTTCATGGCTGAGTGATATTCCATTGTACATAAGGACCACAACTTTTTTATCCATTTTTCGCTTTCCTGGGATATTTAAGGTGGAATGAAGTGGAGGTCTTGTCAACAGAGCAGCCCTAAACTTTGGGGTGCTTGTGTCTTGCTGATTTTCAATTTTCCCACTTTATCCCCCCATGCGTAGAAGTGCCCTATGCTCTCTAAGCTGTGTTTTTTAGATGTTTCAGGACACACCGTACACTTCTCCAGAGTGGCTGTTTGCAATTTACATCCCGCCCATCAGTGTAGCAAGGCTTCCATTTCTCCATGGCCTGTCCTGCATTTCTGGTTTTGACACTTTTTTCAGCATGGCCCTTTTGACCGATGGGAAGCGAGACTTCTTTGTAGCGCTGATTTGCCTTTCCAGGTTGCTTGGTTGGCCAAAAAGGGCGTATGCGTTTTTTCCTGAATATATTCAGGAAAAAACGCATACGCCCTTTTTGGCCAAGGGCACCATTGTCAACGTTTTGCCGCTTTTCATGTGCTTTAAAGGCGATTCGAATCTACCTCCTGAAATCTGTTTCCTGCAATTCTGCCTTGATTTCAAATCCTCTTCTTTGCCTTCCCTCAATATATTTGTGGACGAGAGTTATCATTTATAACTCTGCAGGTTTGTGAATTGCAGTGCCCTGAAGCTGCATTTTACAAGTCGCTTTTTTGGGAGTCGGCCGCAAAAGCGCAGGATGGCTTCAGGCCCTGTTCTGGTTCCGGGGGGCAGGCTGAGCCTGTGGTTAATTCTTCTTCCTGATGGGAAAATTGAGTGACCTGTGCCTGTCCCAACACCAAGAGCTAGTCTCTCATTGGTTCCCCGTCTTCCCGTTCATCCTCAGGACAAATTGCAACCTGTACGGAACAGGAGGTTAAAGGTGCTGATGCTCCAAGTAGGGAGATTGCTAGTAAAGTGGCTGGAATGGCGAACCCGAGCACAAGGAGATGAGAAATGCGGTGCGTTTTGGAAACCTTTCCCCATCACACGGTGTACCATCTTCTGGGTTTCTCATGCATGTTTTCGATGTAGGAAGTTGCCCTTGAACCTGGAGATTTGGGACCCATGTGATGGGTAGCACGCAGTATTACTTTAAAGGGTCTGCGTTTGCTCACCCAACCTCACCAAACCTCTCAGCCCAAAGAGTGTCCACCCTTATGTCTCATCCAGCTGTGGGTCTAGATATGGTCAATGCAGGTTGCATCACAGCCCCTGAACGAATTGTGTAAGAATTTCTCTCTCTTTCCCTGTCTTTGTTTCATGGGTTTTTAAAAGTAATTTATTTTTATAATGGGGTTTAGCTGCTTTTCACGGCTGTGTTTATGCCGCCTTACACACACTTGACACACTAACAGAGAAATGTCAATACATAGGTTTTAAGATTATTACTAGTCAGATATATTCTTGTGCGGTGAATCGGGCGTGTTGAGTCCAGTTCTCTGAGCAAGGAGTAGGTCTTGTCTATTACATATTGGGTTTATGGAACGGTATCTGAGCTAATTTGAAACTCTTGTTTTATGTATCACCCCACCTCACCTTTCCCGTTAAGCAGCCATAGTGTGTTTTCTGCATGTGTGACTCTGTTCTGTTTTGTAATTCAGTTCAAGTGTAACGGTTTTTACATTCCCTCTATAAGTGACACCTTATGAGAAGTGTCCTTTTCTGTGTGACTTATTTCACTTAGAATCGTCTTACCTAAATCCACTCATCATGCTGCTACTAGCCTTATGACATTGATTTCATGGCTGAGTGATGTTCCATTCTACATAAGGACCACAACTTTTTTATCCATTTTTCGCTTTCCTGGGATATTTAAGGTGGAATGAAGTGGAGGTCCTTGTCAACAGAGCAGCCCTAAACTTTGGGGTGCTTGTGTCTTGCTGATTTTCAATTTTCCCACTTTATCCCCCCATGTGTGGAAGTGCCCTATGCTCTCTAAGCTGTGTTTTTTAGATGTTTCAGGACACACCGTACACTTCTCCAGAGTGGCTGTTGGCAATTTACATCCCGCCCATCAGTGTAGCAAGGCTCCCATTTCTCCATGGCCTGTCCTGCATTTCTGGTTTTGACACTTTTTTCAGCATGGCCCTTTTGACCGATGGGAAGCGAGACTTCTTTGTAGCGCTGATTTGCCTTTCCAGGTTGCTTGGTTGGCCAAAAAGGGCGTATGCGTTTTTTCCTGAATATATTCAGGAAAAAACGCATACGCCCTTTTTGGCCAAGGGCATCATTGTCAACGTTTTGCCGCTTTTCATGTGCTTTAAAGGCGATTCGAATCTACCTCCTGAAATCAGTTTCCTGCAATTCTGCCTTGATTTCAAATCCTCTTCTTTGCCTTCCCTCAATATATTTGTGGACGAGAGTTATCATTTATAACTCTGCAGGTTTGTGAATTGCAGTGCCCTGAAGCTGCATTTTACAAGTCGCTTTTTTGGGAGCCGGCCGCAAAAGCGCAGGATGGCTTCAGGCCCTGTTCTGGTTCCGGGGGGCAGGCTGAGCCTGTGGTTAATTCTTCTTCCTGATGGGAAAATAGAGTGACCTGTGCCTGTCCCAACACCAAGAGCTAGTCTCTCATTGGTTTCCCGTCTTCCCGTTCATCCTCAGGACAAATTGCAACCTGTACGGAACAGGAGGTTAAAGGTGCTGATGCTCCAAGTAGGGAGATTGCTAGTAAAGTGGCTGGAATGGCGAACACGAGCACAAGGAGGTGAGAAATGAGGTGCGTTTTAGAAACCTTTCCCCATCACACGGTGTACCATCTTCTGGGTTTCTCATGCATGTTTTCGATGTAGGAAGATGCCCTTGAACCTGGAGATTTGGGACCCATGCGATGGGTAGCACGCAGTATTACTTTAAAGGGTCTGCGTTTGCTCACCCAACCTCACCAAACCTCTCAGCCCCAAGAGTGTCCACCCTTATGTCTCATCCAGCTGTGGGTCTATATATGGTCAATGCAGGTTGCATCACAGCCCCCGAACGAATTGTGTAAGAATTTCTCTCTCTTTCCCTGTCTTTGTTTCATGGGTTTTTAAAAGTAATTTATTTTTATAATGGGGTTTAGCTGCTTTTCACGGCCGTGTTTATGCCGCCTTACACACACTTGACACACTAACAGAGAGATATCAATACATAGGTTTTAAGATTATTACTAGTCAGATATATTCTTGTGCGGTGAATCGGGCGTGTTGAGTCCAGTTCTCTGAGCAAGGAGTAGGTCTTGTCTATTCCATATTGGGTTTATGGAACGGTATCTGAGCTAATTTGAAACTCTTGTTTTATGTATCACCCCACCTCACATTTCCCGTTAAGCAGCCATAGTGTGTTTTCTGCATGTGTGACTCTGTTCTGTTTTGTAATTCAGTTCAAGTGTAACGGTTTTTACATTCCCTCTATAAGTGACACCTTATGAGAAGTGTCCTTTTCTGTGTGACTTATTTCACTTAGAATCGTCTTACCTAAATCCACTCATCATGCTGCTACTAGCCTTATGACATTGATTTCATGGCTGAGTGATATTCCATTGTACATAAGGACCACAACTTTTTTATCCATTTTTCGCTTTCCTGGGATATTTAAGGTGAAATGAAGTGGAGGTCTTGTCAACAGAGCAGCCCTAAACTTTGGGGTGCTTGTGTCTTGCTGATTTTCAATTTTCCCACTTTATCCCCCCATGCGTAGAAGTGCCCTATGCTCTCTAAGCTGTGTTTTTTAGATGTTTCAGGACACACCGTACACTTCTCCAGAGTGGCTGTTGGCAATTTACATCCCGCCCATCAGTGTAGCAAGGCTCCCATTTCTCCATGGCCTGTCCTGCATTTCTGGTTTTGACACTTTTTTCAGCATGGCCCTTTTGACCGATGGGAAGCGAGACTTCTTTGTAGCGCTGATTTGCCTTTCCAGGTTGCTTGGTTGGCCAAAAAGGGCGTATGCGTTTTTTCCTGAATATATTCAGGAAAAAACGCATACGCCCTTTTTGGCCAAGGGCACCATTGTCAACGTTTTGCCGCTTTTCATGTGCTTTAAAGGCGATTCGAATCTACCTCCTGAAATCTGTTTCCTGCAATTCTGCCTTGATTTCAAATCCTCTTCTTTGCCTTCCCTCAATATATTTGTGGACGAGAGTTATCATTTATAACTCTGCAGGTTTGTGAATTGCAGTGCCCTGAAGCTGCATTTTACAAGTCGCTTTTTTGGGAGTCGGCCGCAAAAGCGCAGGATGGCTTCAGGCCCTGTTCTGGTTCCGGGGGGCAGGCTGAGCCTGTGGTTAATTCTTCTTCCTGATGGGAAAATTGAGTGACCTGTGCCTGTCCCAACACCAAGAGCTAGTCTCTCATTGGTTCCCCGTCTTCCCGTTCATCCTCAGGACAAATTGCAACCTGTACGGAACAGGAGGTTAAAGGTGCTGATGCTCCAAGTAGGGAGATTGCTAGTAAAGTGGCTGGAATGGCGAACCCGAGCACAAGGAGATGAGAAATGCGGTGCGTTTTGGAAACCTTTCCCCATCACACGGTGTACCATCTTCTGGGTTTCTCATGCATGTTTTCGATGTAGGAAGTTGCCCTTGAACCTGGAGATTTGGGACCCATGTGATGGGTAGCACGCAGTATTACTTTAAAGGGTCTGCGTTTGCTCACCCAACCTCACCAAACCTCTCAGCCCAAAGAGTGTCCACCCTTATGTCTCATCCAGCTGTGGGTCTAGATATGGTCAATGCAGGTTGCATCACAGCCCCTGAACGAATTGTGTAAGAATTTCTCTCTCTTTCCCTGTCTTTGTTTCATGGGTTTTTAAAAGTAATTTATTTTTATAATGGGGTTTAGCTGCTTTTCACGGCTGTGTTTATGCCGCCTTACACACACTTGACACACTAACAGAGAAATGTCAATACATAGGTTTTAAGATTATTACTAGTCAGATATATTCTTGTGCGGTGAATCGGGCGTGTTGAGTCCAGTTCTCTGAGCAAGGAGTAGGTCTTGTCTATTACATATTGGGTTTATGGAACGGTATCTGAGCTAATTTGAAACTCTTGTTTTATGTATCACCCCACCTCACCTTTCCCGTTAAGCAGCCATAGTGTGTTTTCTGCATGTGTGACTCTGTTCTGTTTTGTAATTCAGTTCAAGTGTAACGGTTTTTACATTCCCTCTATAAGTGACACCTTATGAGAAGTGTCCTTTTCTGTGTGACTTATTTCACTTAGAATCGTCTTACCTAAATCCACTCATCATGCTGCTACTAGCCTTATGACATTGATTTCATGGCTGAGTGATGTTCCATTCTACATAAGGACCACAACTTTTTTATCCATTTTTCGCTTTCCTGGGATATTTAAGGTGGAATGAAGTGGAGGTCCTTGTCAACAGAGCAGCCCTAAACTTTGGGGTGCTTGTGTCTTGCTGATTTTCAATTTTCCCACTTTATCCCCCCATGTGTGGAAGTGCCCTATGCTCTCTAAGCTGTGTTTTTTAGATGTTTCAGGACACACCGTACACTTCTCCAGAGTGGCTGTTGGCAATTTACATCCCGCCCATCAGTGTAGCAAGGCTCCCATTTCTCCATGGCCTGTCCTGCATTTCTGGTTTTGACACTTTTTTCAGCATGGCCCTTTTGACCGATGGGAAGCGAGACTTCTTTGTAGCGCTGATTTGCCTTTCCAGGTTGCTTGGTTGGCCAAAAAGGGCGTATGCGTTTTTTCCTGAATATATTCAGGAAAAAACGCATACGCCCTTTTTGGCCAAGGGCATCATTGTCAACGTTTTGCCGCTTTTCATGTGCTTTAAAGGCGATTCGAATCTACCTCCTGAAATCAGTTTCCTGCAATTCTGCCTTGATTTCAAATCCTCTTCTTTGCCTTCCCTCAATATATTTGTGGACGAGAGTTATCATTTATAACTCTGCAGGTTTGTGAATTGCAGTGCCCTGAAGCTGCATTTTACAAGTCGCTTTTTTGGGAGCCGGCCGCAAAAGCGCAGGATGGCTTCAGGCCCTGTTCTGGTTCCGGGGGGCAGGCTGAGCCTGTGGTTAATTCTTCTTCCTGATGGGAAAATAGAGTGACCTGTGCCTGTCCCAACACCAAGAGCTAGTCTCTCATTGGTTTCCCGTCTTCCCGTTCATCCTCAGGACAAATTGCAACCTGTACGGAACAGGAGGTTAAAGGTGCTGATGCTCCAAGTAGGGAGATTGCTAGTAAAGTGGCTGGAATGGCGAACACGAGCACAAGGAGGTGAGAAATGAGGTGCGTTTTAGAAACCTTTCCCCATCACACGGTGTACCATCTTCTGGGTTTCTCATGCATGTTTTCGATGTAGGAAGATGCCCTTGAACCTGGAGATTTGGGACCCATGCGATGGGTAGCACGCAGTATTACTTTAAAGGGTCTGCGTTTGCTCACCCAACCTCACCAAACCTCTCAGCCCCAAGAGTGTCCACCCTTATGTCTCATCCAGCTGTGGGTCTATATATGGTCAATGCAGGTTGCATCACAGCCCCCGAACGAATTGTGTAAGAATTTCTCTCTCTTTCCCTGTCTTTGTTTCATGGGTTTTTAAAAGTAATTTATTTTTATAATGGGGTTTAGCTGCTTTTCACGGCCGTGTTTATGCCGCCTTACACACACTTGACACACTAACAGAGAGATATCAATACATAGGTTTTAAGATTATTACTAGTCAGATATATTCTTGTGCGGTGAATCGGGCGTGTTGAGTCCAGTTCTCTGAGCAAGGAGTAGGTCTTGTCTATTCCATATTGGGTTTATGGAACGGTATCTGAGCTAATTTGAAACTCTTGTTTTATGTATCACCCCACCTCACATTTCCCGTTAAGCAGCCATAGTGTGTTTTCTGCATGTGTGACTCTGTTCTGTTTTGTAATTCAGTTCAAGTGTAACGGTTTTTACATTCCCTCTATAAGTGACACCTTATGAGAAGTGTCCTTTTCTGTGTGACTTATTTCACTTAGAATCGTCTTACCTAAATCCACTCATCATGCTGCTACTAGCCTTATGACATTGATTTCATGGCTGAGTGATATTCCATTGTACATAAGGACCACAACTTTTTTATCCATTTTTCGCTTTCCTGGGATATTTAAGGTGGAATGAAGTGGAGGTCTTGTCAACAGAGCAGCCCTAAACTTTCGGGTGCTTGTGTCTTGCTGATTTTCAATTTTCCCACTTTATCCCCCCATGCGTAGAAGTGCCCTATGCTCTCTAAGCTGTGTTTTTTAGATGTTTCAGGACACACCGTACACTTCTCCAGAGTGGCTGTTGGCAATTTACATCCCGCCCATCAGTGTAGCAAGGCTCCCATTTCTCCATGGCCTGTCCTGCATTTCTGGTTTTGACACTTTTTTCAGCATGGCCCTTTTGACCGATGGGAAGCGAGACTTCTTTGTAGCGCTGATTTGCCTTTCCAGGTTGCTTGGTTGGCCAAAAAGGGCGTATGCGTTTTTTCCTGAATATATTCAGGAAAAAACGCATACGCCCTTTTTGGCCAAGGGCACCATTGTCAACGTTTTGCCGCTTTTCATGTGCTTTAAAGGCGATTCGAATCTACCTCCTGAAATCTGTTTCCTGCAATTCTGCCTTGATTTCAAATCCTCTTCTTTGCCTTCCCTCAATATATTTGTGGACGAGAGTTATCATTTATAACTCTGCAGGTTTGTGAATTGCAGTGCCCTGAAGCTGCATTTTACAAGTCGCTTTTTTGGGAGTCGGCCGCAAAAGCGCAGGATGGCTTCAGGCCCTGTTCTGGTTCCGGGGGGCAGGCTGAGCCTGTGGTTAATTCTTCTTCCTGATGGGAAAATTGAGTGACATGTGCCTGTCCCAACACCAAGAGCTAGTCTCTCATTGGTTCCCCGTCTTCCCGTTCATCCTCAGGACAAATTGCAACCTGTACGGAACAGGAGGTTAAAGGTGCTGATGCTCCAAGTAGGGAGATTGCTAGTAAAGTGGCTGGAATGGCGAACCCGAGCACAAGGAGATGAGAAATGCGGTGCGTTTTAGAAACCTTTCCCCATCACACGGTGTACCATCTTCTGGGTTTCTCATGCATGTTTTCGATGTAGGAAGATGCCCTTGAATCTGGAGATTTGGGACCCATGCGATGGGTAGCACGCAGTATTACTTTAAAGGGTCTGCGTTTGCTCACCCAACCTCACCAAACCTATCAGCCCAAAGAGTGTCCACCCTTATGTCTCATCCAGCTGTGGGTCTAGATATGGTCAATCCAGGTTGCATCACAGCCCCCGAACGAATTGTGTAAGAATTTCTCTCTCTTTCCCTGTCTTTGTTTCATGGGTTTTTAAAAGTAATTTATTTTTATAATGGGGTTTAGCTGCTTTTCACGACCGTGTTTATGCCGCCTTACACACACTTGACACACTAACAGAGAGATATCAATACATAGGTTTTAAGATTATTACTAGTCAGATATATTCTTGTGCGGTGAATCGGGCGTGTTGAGTCCAGTTCTCTGAGCAAGGAGTAGGTCTTGTCTATTCCATATTGGGTTTATGGAACGGTATCTGAGCTAATTTGAAACTCTTGTTTTATGTATCACCCCACCTCACATTTCCCGTTAAGCAGCCATAGTGTGTTTTCTGCATGTGTGACTCTGTTCTGTTTTGTAATTCAGTTCAAGTGTAACGGTTTTTACATTCCCTCTATAAGTGACACCTTATGAGAAGTGTCCTTTTCTGTGTGACTTATTTCACTTAGAATCGTCTTACCTAAATCCACTCATCATGCTGCTACTAGCCTTATGACATTGATTTCATGGCTGAGTGATATTCCATTGTACATAAGGACCACAACTTTTTTATCCATTTTTCGCTTTCCTGGGATATTTAAGGTGGAATGAAGTGGAGGTCTTGTCAACAGAGCAGCCCTAAACTTTCGGGTGCTTGTGTCTTGCTGATTTTCAATTTTCCCACTTTATCCCCCCATGCGTAGAAGTGCCCTATGCTCTCTAAGCTGTGTTTTTTAGATGTTTCAGGACACACCGTACACTTCTCCAGAGTGGCTGTTGGCAATTTACATCCCGCCCATCAGTGTAGCAAGGCTCCCATTTCTCCATGGCCTGTCCTGCATTTCTGGTTTTGACACTTTTTTCAGCATGGCCCTTTTGACCGATGGGAAGCGAGACTTCTTTGTAGCGCTGATTTGCCTTTCCAGGTTGCTTGGTTGGCCAAAAAGGGCGTATGCGTTTTTTCCTGAATATATTCAGGAAAAAACGCATACGCCCTTTTTGGCCAAGGGCACCATTGTCAACGTTTTGCCGCTTTTCATGTGCTTTAAAGGCGATTCGAATCTACCTCCTGAAATCTGTTTCCTGCAATTCTGCCTTGATTTCAAATCCTCTTCTTTGCCTTCCCTCAATATATTTGTGGACGAGAGTTATCATTTATAACTCTGCAGGTTTGTGAATTGCAGTGCCCTGAAGCTGCATTTTACAAGTCGCTTTTTTGGGAGTCGGCCGCAAAAGCGCAGGATGGCTTCAGGCCCTGTTCTGGTTCCGGGGGGCAGGCTGAGCCTGTGGTTAATTCTTCTTCCTGATGGGAAAATTGAGTGACCTGTGCCTGTCCCAACACCAAGAGCTAGTCTCTCATTGGTTCCCCGTCTTCCCGTTCATCCTCAGGACAAATTGCAACCTGTACGGAACAGGAGGTTAAAGGTGCTGATGCTCCAAGTAGGGAGATTGCTAGTAAAGTGGCTGGAATGGCGAACCCGAGCACAAGGAGATGAGAAATGCGGTGCGTTTTAGAAACCTTTCCCCATCACACGGTGTACCATCTTCTGGGTTTCTCATGCATGTTTTCGATGTAGGAAGATGCCCTTGAACCTGGAGATTTGGGACCCATGCGATGGGTAGCACGCAGTATTACTTTAAAGGGTCTGCGTTTGCTCACCCAACCTCACCAAACCTCTCAGCCCCAAGAGTGTCCACCCTTATGTCTCATCCAGCTGTGGGTCTAGATATGGTCAATCCAGGTTGCATCACAGCCCCCGAACGAATTGTGTAAGAATTTCTCTCTCTTTCCCTGTCTTTGTTTCATGGGTTTTTAAAAGTAATTTATTTTTATAATGGGGTTTAGCTGCTTTTCACGGCCGTGTTTATGCCGCCTTACACACACTTGACACACTAACAGAGAGATATCAATACATAGGTTTTAAGATTATTACTAGTCAGATATATTCTTGTGCGGTGAATCGGGCGTGTTGAGTCCAGTTCTCTGAGCAAGGAGTAGGTCTTGTCTATTCCATATTGGGTTTATGGAACGGTATCTGAGCTAATTTGAAACTCTTGTTTTATGTATCACCCCACCTCACCTTTCCCGTTAAGCAGCCATAGTGTGTTTTCTGCATGTGTGACTCTGTTCTGTTTTGTAATTCAGTTCAAGTGTAACGGTTTTTACATTCCTTCTATAAGTGACACCTTATGAGAAGTGTCCTTTTCTGTGTGACTTATTTCACTTAGAATCGTCTTACCTAAATCCACTCATCATGCTGCTACTAGCCTTATGACATTGATTTCATGGCTGAGTGATATTCCATTGTACATAAGGACCACAACTTTTTTATCCATTTTTCGCTTTCCTGGGATATTTAAGGTGGAATGAAGTGGAGGTCTTGTCAACAGAGCAGCCCTAAACTTTGGGGTGCTTGTGTCTTGCTGATTTTCAATTTTCCCACTTTATCCCCCCATGCGTAGAAGTGCCCTATGCTCTCTAAGCTGTGTTTTTTAGATGTTTCAGGACACACCGTACACTTCTCCAGAGTGGCTGTTTGCAATTTACATCCCGCCCATCAGTGTAGCAAGGCTCCCATTTCTCCATGGCCTGTCCTGCATTTCTGGTTTTGACACTTTTTTCAGCATGGCCCTTTTGACCGATGGGAAGCGAGACTTCTTTGTAGCGCTGATTTGCCTTTCCAGGTTGCTTGGTTGGCCAAAAAGGGCGTATGCGTTTTTTCCTGAATATATTCAGGAAAAAACGCATACGCCCTTTTTGGCCAAGGGCACCATTGTCAACGTTTTGCCGCTTTTCATGTGCTTTAAAGGCGATTCGAATCTACCTCCTGAAATCTGTTTCCTGCAATTCTGCCTTGATTTCAAATCCTCTTCTTTGCCTTCCCTCAATATATTTGTGGACGAGAGTTATCATTTATAACTCTGCAGGTTTGTGAATTGCAGTGCCCTGAAGCTGCATTTTACAAGTCGCTTTTTTGGGAGTCGGCCGCAAAAGCGCAGGATGGCTTCAGGCCCTGTTCTGGTTCCGGGGGGCAGGCTGAGCCTGTGGTTAATTCTTCTTCCTGATGGGAAAATTGAGTGACCTGTGCCTGTCCCAACACCAAGAGCTAGTCTCTCATTGGTTCCCCGTCTTCCCGTTCATCCTCAGGACAAATTGCAACCTGTACGGAACAGGAGGTTAAAGGTGCTGATGCTCCAAGTAGGGAGATTGCTAGTAAAGTGGCTGGAATGGCGAACCCGAGCACAAGGAGATGAGAAATGCGGTGCGTTTTAGAAACCTTTCCCCATCACACGGTGTACCATCTTCTGGGTTTCTCATGCATGTTTTCGATGTAGGAAGATGCCCTTGAACCTGGAGATTTGGGACCCATGCGATGGGTAGCACGCAGTATTACTTTAAAGGGTCTGCGTTTGCTCACCCAACCTCACCAAACCTCTCAGCCCCAAGAGTGTCCACCCTTATGTCTCATCCAGCTGTGGGTCTAGATATGGTCAATCCAGGTTGCATCACAGCCCCCGAACGAATTGTGTAAGAATTTCTCTCTCTTTCCCTGTCTTTGTTTCATGGGTTTTTAAAAGTAATTTATTTTTATAATGGGGTTTAGCTGCTTTTCACGGCCGTGTTTATGCCGCCTTACACACACTTGACACACTAACAGAGAGATATCAATACATAGGTTTTAAGATTATTACTAGTCAGATATATTCTTGTGCGGTGAATCGGGCGTGTTGAGTCCAGTTCTCTGAGCAAGGAGTAGGTCTTGTCTATTCCATATTGGGTTTATGGAACGGTATCTGAGCTAATTTGAAACTCTTGTTTTATGTATCACCCCACCTCACCTTTCCCGTTAAGCAGCCATAGTGTGTTTTCTGCATGTGTGACTCTGTTCTGTTTTGTAATTCAGTTCAAGTGTAACGGTTTTTACATTCCCTCTATAAGTGACACCTTATGAGAAGTGTCCTTTTCTGTGTGACTTATTTCACTTAGAATCGTCTTACCTAAATCCACTCATCATGCTGCTACTAGCCTTATGACATTGATTTCATGGCTGAGTGATATTCCATTGTACATAAGGACCACAACTTTTTTATCCATTTTTCGCTTTCCTGGGATATTTAAGGTGGAATGAAGTGGAGGTCTTGTCAACAGAGCAGCCCTAAACTTTGGGGTGCTTGTGTCTTGCTGATTTTCAATTTTCCCACTTTATCCCCCCATGCGTAGAAGTGCCCTATGCTCTCTAAGCTGTGTTTTTTAGATGTTTCAGGACACACCGTACACTTCTCCAGAGTGGCTGTTTGCAATTTACATCCCGCCCATCAGTGTAGCAAGGCTCCCATTTCTCCATGGCCTGTCCTGCATTTCTGGTTTTGACACTTTTTTCAGCATGGCCCTTTTGACCGATGGGAAGCGAGACTTCTTTGTAGCGCTGATTTGCCTTTCCAGGTTGCTTGGTTGGCCAAAAAGTGCGTATGCGTTTTTTCCTGAATATATTCAGGAAAAAACGCATACGCCCTTTTTGGCCAAGGGCACCATTGTCAACGTTTTGCCGCTTTTCATGTGCTTTAAAGGCGATTCGAATCTACCTCCTGAAATCTGTTTCCTGCAATTCTGCCTTGATTTCAAATCCTCTTCTTTGCCTTCCCTCAATATATTTGTGGACGAGAGTTATCATTTATAACTCTGCAGGTTTGTGAATTGCAGTGCCCTGAAGCTGCATTTTACAAGTCGCTTTTTTGGGAGTCGGCCGCAAAAGCGCAGGATGGCTTCAGGCCCTGTTCTGGTTCCGGGGGGCAGGCTGAGCCTGTGGTTAATTCTTCTTCCTGATGGGAAAATTGAGTGACCTGTGCCTGTCCCAACACCAAGAGCTAGTCTCTCATTGGTTCCCCGTCTTCCCGTTCATCCTCAGGACAAATTGCAACCTGTACGGAACAGGAGGTTAAAGGTGCTGATGCTCCAAGTAGGGAGATTGCTAGTAAAGTGGCTGGAATGGCGAACCCGAGCACAAGGAGATGAGAAATGCGGTGCGTTTTAGAAACCTTTCCCCATCACACGGTGTACCATCTTCTGGGTTTCTCATGCATGTTTTCGATGTAGGAAGATGCCCTTGAACCTGGAGATTTGGGACCCATGCGATGGGTAGCACGCAGTATTACTTTAAAGGGTCTGCGTTTGCTCACCCAACCTCACCAAACCTCTCAGCCCCAAGAGTGTCCACCCTTATGTCTCATCCAGCTGTGGGTCTAGATATGGTCAATCCAGGTTGCATCACAGCCCCCGAACGAATTGTGTAAGAATTTCTCTCTCTTTCCCTGTCTTTGTTTCATGGGTTTTTAAAAGTAATTTATTTTTATAATGGGGTTTAGCTGCTTTTCACGGCCGTGTTTATGCCGCCTTACACACACTTGACACACTAACAGAGAGATATCAATACATAGGTTTTAAGATTATTACTAGTCAGATATATTCTTGTGCGGTGAATCGGGCGTGTTGAGTCCAGTTCTCTGAGCAAGGAGTAGGTCTTGTCTATTCCATATTGGGTTTATGGAACGGTATCTGAGCTAATTTGAAACTCTTGTTTTATGTATCACCCCACCTCACCTTTCCCGTTAAGCAGCCATAGTGTGTTTTCTGCATGTGTGACTCTGTTCTGTTTTGTAATTCAGTTCAAGTGTAACGGTTTTTACATTCCCTCTATAAGTGACACCTTATGAGAAGTGTCCTTTTCTGTGTGACTTATTTCACTTAGAATCGTCTTACCTAAATCCACTCATCATGCTGCTACTAGCCTTATGACATTGATTTCATGGCTGAGTGATATTCCATTGTACATAAGGACCACAACTTTTTTATCCATTTTTCGCTTTCCTGGGATATTTAAGGTGGAATGAAGTGGAGGTCTTGTCAACAGAGCAGCCCTAAACTTTGGGGTGCTTGTGTCTTGCTGATTTTCAATTTTCCCACTTTATCCCCCCATGCGTAGAAGTGCCCTATGCTCTCTAAGCTGTGTTTTTTAGATGTTTCAGGACACACCGTACACTTCTCCAGAGTGGCTGTTTGCAATTTACATCCAGCCCATCAGTGTAGCAAGGCTCCCATTTCTCCATGGCCTGTCCTGCATTTCTGGTTTTGACACTTTTTTCAGCATGGCCCTTTTGACCGATGGGAAGCGAGACTTCTTTGTAGCGCTGATTTGCCTTTCCAGGTTGCTTGGTTGGCCAGAAAGGGCGTATGCGTTTTTTCCTGAATATATTCAGGAAAAAACGCATACGCCCTTTTTGGCCAAGGGCACCATTGTCAACGTTTTGCCGCTTTTCATGTGCTTTAAAGGCGATTCGAATCTACCTCCTGAAATCTGTTTCCTGCAATTCTGCCTTGATTTCAAATCCTCTTCTTTGCCTTCCCTCAATATATTTGTGGACGAGAGTTATCATTTATAACTCTGCAGGTTTGTGAATTGCAGTGCCCTGAAGCTGCATTTTACAAGTCGCTTTTTTGGGAGTCGGCCGCAAAAGCGCAGGATGGCTTCAGGCCCTGTTCTGGTTCCGGGGGGCAGGCTGAGCCTGTGGTTAATTCTTCTTCCTGATGGGAAAATTGAGTGACCTGTGCCTGTCCCAACACCAAGAGCTAGTCTCTCATTGGTTCCCCGTCTTCCCGTTCATCCTCAGGACAAATTGCAACCTGTACGGAACAGGAGGTTAAAGGTGCTGATGCTCCAAGTAGGGAGATTGCTAGTAAAGTGGCTGGAATGGCGAACCCGAGCACAAGGAGATGAGAAATGCGGTGCGTTTTAGAAACCTTTCCCCATCACACGGTGTACCATCTTCTGGGTTTCTCATGCATGTTTTCGATGTAGGAAGATGCCCTTGAACCTGGAGATTTGGGACCCATGCGATGGGTAGCACGCAGTATTACTTTAAAGGGTCTGCGTTTGCTCACCCAACCTCACCAAACCTCTCAGCCCCAAGAGTGTCCACCCTTATGTCTCATCCAGCTGTGGGTCTAGATATGGTCAATCCAGGTTGCATCACAGCCCCCGAACGAATTGTGTAAGAATTTCTCTCTCTTTCCCTGTCTTTGTTTCATGGGTTTTTAAAAGTAATTTATTTTTATAATGGGGTTTAGCTGCTTTTCACGGCCGTGTTTATGCCGCCTTACACACACTTGACACACTAACAGAGAGATATCAATACATAGGTTTTAAGATTATTACTAGTCAGATATATTCTTGTGCGGTGAATCGGGCGTGTTGAGTCCAGTTCTCTGAGCAAGGAGTAGGTCTTGTCTATTCCATATTGGGTTTATGGAACGGTATCTGAGCTAATTTGAAACTCTTGTTTTATGTATCACCCCACCTCACCTTTCCCGTTAAGCAGCCATAGTGTGTTTTCTGCATGTGTGACTCTGTTCTGTTTTGTAATTCAGTTCAAGTGTAACGGTTTTTACATTCCCTCTATAAGTGACACCTTATGAGAAGTGTCCTTTTCTGTGTGACTTATTTCACTTAGAATCGTCTTACCTAAATCCACTCATCATGCTGCTACTAGCCTTATGACATTGATTTCATGGCTGAGTGATATTCCATTGTACATAAGGACCACAACTTTTTTATCCATTTTTCGCTTTCCTGGGATATTTAAGGTGGAATGAAGTGGAGGTCTTGTCAACAGAGCAGCCCTAAACTTTGGGGTGCTTGTGTCTTGCTGATTTTCAATTTTCCCACTTTATCCCCCCATGCGTAGAAGTGCCCTATGCTCTCTAAGCTGTGTTTTTTAGATGTTTCAGGACACACCGTACACTTCTCCAGAGTGGCTGTTTGCAATTTACATCCCGCCCATCAGTGTAGCAAGGCTCCCATTTCTCCATGGCCTGTCCTGCATTTCTGGTTTTGACACTTTTTTCAGCATGGCCCTTTTGACCGATGGGAAGCGAGACTTCTTTGTAGCGCTGATTTGCCTTTCCAGGTTGCTTGGTTGGCCAGAAAGGGCGTATGCGTTTTTTCCTGAATATATTCAGGAAAAAACGCATACGCCCTTTTTGGCCAAGGGCACCATTGTCAACGTTTTGCCGCTTTTCATGTGCTTTAAAGGCGATTCGAATCTACCTCCTGAAATCTGTTTCCTGCAATTCTGCCTTGATTTCAAATCCTCTTCTTTGCCTTCCCTCAATATATTTGTGGACGAGAGTTATCATTTATAACTCTGCAGGTTTGTGAATTGCAGTGCCCTGAAGCTGCATTTTACAAGTCGCTTTTTTGGGAGTCGGCCGCAAAAGCGCAGGATGGCTTCAGGCCCTGTTCTGGTTCCGGGGGGCAGGCTGAGCCTGTGGTTAATTCTTCTTCCTGATGGGAAAATTGAGTGACCTGTGCCTGTCCCAACACCAAGAGCTAGTCTCTCATTGGTTCCCCGTCTTCCCGTTCATCCTCAGGACAAATTGCAACCTGTACGGAACAGGAGGTTAAAGGTGCTGATGCTCCAAGTAGGGAGATTGCTAGTAAAGTGGCTGGAATGGCGAACCCGAGCACAAGGAGATGAGAAATGCGGTGCGTTTTAGAAACCTTTCCCCATCACACGGTGTACCATCTTCTGGGTTTCTCATGCATGTTTTCGATGTAGGAAGATGCCCTTGAACCTGGAGATTTGGGACCCATGCGATGGGTAGCACGCAGTATTACTTTAAAGGGTCTGCGTTTGCTCACCCAACCTCACCAAACCTCTCAGCCCCAAGAGTGTCCACCCTTATGTCTCATCCAGCTGTGGGTCTAGATATGGTCAATGCAGGTTGCATCACAGCCCCCGAACGAATTGTGTAAGAATTTCTCTCTCTTTCCCTGTCTTTGTTTCATGGGTTTTTAAAAGTAATTTATTTTTATAATGGGGTTTAGCTGCTTTTCACGGCCGTGTTTATGCCGCCTTACACACACTTGACACACTAACAGAGAGATATCAATACATAGGTTTTAAGATTATTACTAGTCAGATATATTCTTGTGCGGTGAATCGGGCGTGTTGAGTCCAGTTCTCTGAGCAAGGAGTAGGTCTTGTCTATTCCATATTGGGTTTATGGAACGGTATCTGAGCTAATTTGAAACTCTTGTTTTATGTATCACCCCACCTCACCTTTCCCGTTAAGCAGCCATAGTGTGTTTTCTGCATGTGTGACTCTGTTCTGTTTTGTAATTCAGTTCAAGTGTAACGGTTTTTACATTCCCTCTATAAGTGACACCTTATGAGAAGTGTCCTTTTCTGTGTGACTTATTTCACTTAGAATCGTCTTACCTAAATCCACTCATCATGCTGCTACTAGCCTTATGACATTGATTTCATGGCTGAGTGATATTCCATTGTACATAAGGACCACAACTTTTTTATCCATTTTTCGCTTTCCTGGGATATTTAAGGTGGAATGAAGTGGAGGTCTTGTCAACAGAGCAGCCCTAAACTTTGGGGTGCTTGTGTCTTGCTGATTTTCAATTTTCCCACTTTATCCCCCCATGCGTAGAAGTGCCCTATGCTCTCTAAGCTGTGTTTTTTAGATGTTTCAGGACACACCGTACACTTCTCCAGAGTGGCTGTTTGCAATTTACATCCCGCCCATCAGTGTAGCAAGGCTCCCATTTCTCCATGGCCTGTCCTGCATTTCTGGTTTTGACACTTTTTTCAGCATGGCCCTTTTGACCGATGGGAAGCGAGACTTCTTTGTAGCGCTGATTTGCCTTTCCAGGTTGCTTGGTTGGCCAGAAAGGGCGTATGCGTTTTTTCCTGAATATATTCAGGAAAAAACGCATACGCCCTTTTTGGCCAAGGGCACCATTGTCAACGTTTTGCCGCTTTTCATGTGCTTTAAAGGCGATTCGAATCTACCTCCTGAAATCTGTTTCCTGCAATTCTGCCTTGATTTCAAATCCTCTTCTTTGCCTTCCCTCAATATATTTGTGGACGAGAGTTATCATTTATAACTCTGCAGGTTTGTGAATTGCAGTGCCCTGAAGCTGCATTTTACAAGTCGCTTTTTTGGGAGTCGGCCGCAAAAGCGCAGGATGGCTTCAGGCCCTGTTCTGGTTCCGGGGGGCAGGCTGAGCCTGTGGTTAATTCTTCTTCCTGATGGGAAAATTGAGTGACCTGTGCCTGTCCCAACACCAAGAGCTAGTCTCTCATTGGTTCCCCGTCTTCCCGTTCATCCTCAGGACAAATTGCAACCTGTACGGAACAGGAGGTTAAAGGTGCTGATGCTCCAAGTAGGGAGATTGCTAGTAAAGTGGCTGGAATGGCGAACCCGAGCACAAGGAGATGAGAAATGCGGTGCGTTTTAGAAACCTTTCCCCATCACACGGTGTACCATCTTCTGGGTTTCTCATGCATGTTTTCGATGTAGGAAGATGCCCTTGAACCTGGAGATTTGGGACCCATGCGATGGGTAGCACGCAGTATTACTTTAAAGGGTCTGCGTTTGCTCACCCAACCTCACCAAACCTCTCAGCCCCAAGAGTGTCCACCCTTATGTCTCATCCAGCTGTGGGTCTAGATATGGTCAATCCAGGTTGCATCACAGCCCCCGAACGAATTGTGTAAGAATTTCTCTCTCTTTCCCTGTCTTTGTTTCATGGGTTTTTAAAAGTAATTTATTTTTATAATGGGGTTTAGCTGCTTTTCACGGCCGTGTTTATGCCGCCTTACACACACTTGACACACTAACAGAGAGATATCAATACATAGGTTTTAAGATTATTACTAGTCAGATATATTCTTGTGCGGTGAATCGGGCGTGTTGAGTCCAGTTCTCTGAGCAAGGAGTAGGTCTTGTCTATTCCATATTGGGTTTATGGAACGGTATCTGAGCTAATTTGAAACTCTTGTTTTATGTATCACCCCACCTCACCTTTCCCGTTAAGCAGCCATAGTGTGTTTTCTGCATGTGTGACTCTGTTCTGTTTTGTAATTCAGTTCAAGTGTAACGGTTTTTACATTCCCTCTATAAGTGACACCTTATGAGAAGTGTCCTTTTCTGTGTGACTTATTTCACTTAGAATCGTCTTACCTAAATCCACTCATCATGCTGCTACTAGCCTTATGACATTGATTTCATGGCTGAGTGATATTCCATTGTACATAAGGACCACAACTTTTTTATCCATTTTTCGCTTTCCTGGGATATTTAAGGTGGAATGAAGTGGAGGTCTTGTCAACAGAGCAGCCCTAAACTTTGGGGTGCTTGTGTCTTGCTGATTTTCAATTTTCCCACTTTATCCCCCCATGCGTAGAAGTGCCCTATGCTCTCTAAGCTGTGTTTTTTAGATGTTTCAGGACACACCGTACACTTCTCCAGAGTGGCTGTTTGCAATTTACATCCCGCCCATCAGTGTAGCAAGGCTCCCATTTCTCCATGGCCTGTCCTGCATTTCTGGTTTTGACACTTTTTTCAGCATGGCCCTTTTGACCGATGGGAAGCGAGACTTCTTTGTAGCGCTGATTTGCCTTTCCAGGTTGCTTGGTTGGCCAGAAAGGGCGTATGCGTTTTTTCCTGAATATATTCAGGAAAAAACGCATACGCCCTTTTTGGCCAAGGGCACCATTGTCAACGTTTTGCCGCTTTTCATGTGCTTTAAAGGCGATTCGAATCTACCTCCTGAAATCTGTTTCCTGCAATTCTGCCTTGATTTCAAATCCTCTTCTTTGCCTTCCCTCAATATATTTGTGGACGAGAGTTATCATTTATAACTCTGCAGGTTTGTGAATTGCAGTGCCCTGAAGCTGCATTTTACAAGTCGCTTTTTTGGGAGTCGGCCGCAAAAGCGCAGGATGGCTTCAGGCCCTGTTCTGGTTCCGGGGGGCAGGCTGAGCCTGTGGTTAATTCTTCTTCCTGATGGGAAAATTGAGTGACCTGTGCCTGTCCCAACACCAAGAGCTAGTCTCTCATTGGTTCCCCGTCTTCCCGTTCATCCTCAGGACAAATTGCAACCTGTACGGAACAGGAGGTTAAAGGTGCTGATGCTCCAAGTAGGGAGATTGCTAGTAAAGTGGCTGGAATGGCGAACCCGAGCACAAGGAGATGAGAAATGCGGTGCGTTTTAGAAACCTTTCCCCATCACACGGTGTACCATCTTCTGGGTTTCTCATGCATGTTTTCGATGTAGGAAGATGCCCTTGAACCTGGAGATTTGGGACCCATGCGATGGGTAGCACGCAGTATTACTTTAAAGGGTCTGCGTTTGCTCACCCAACCTCACCAAACCTCTCAGCCCCAAGAGTGTCCACCCTTATGTCTCATCCAGCTGTGGGTCTAGATATGGTCAATCCAGGTTGCATCACAGCCCCCGAACGAATTGTGTAAGAATTTCTCTCTCTTTCCCTGTCTTTGTTTCATGGGTTTTTAAAAGTAATTTATTTTTATAATGGGGTTTAGCTGCTTTTCACGGCCGTGTTTATGCCGCCTTACACACACTTGACACACTAACAGAGAGATATCAATACATAGGTTTTAAGATTATTACTAGTCAGATATATTCTTGTGCGGTGAATCGGGCGTGTTGAGTCCAGTTCTCTGAGCAAGGAGTAGGTCTTGTCTATTCCATATTGGGTTTATGGAACGGTATCTGAGCTAATTTGAAACTCTTGTTTTATGTATCACCCCACCTCACCTTTCCCGTTAAGCAGCCATAGTGTGTTTTCTGCATGTGTGACTCTGTTCTGTTTTGTAATTCAGTTCAAGTGTAACGGTTTTTACATTCCCTCTATAAGTGACACCTTATGAGAAGTGTCCTTTTCTGTGTGACTTATTTCACTTAGAATCGTCTTACCTAAATCCACTCATCATGCTGCTACTAGCCTTATGACATTGATTTCATGGCTGAGTGATATTCCATTGTACATAAGGACCACAACTTTTTTATCCATTTTTCGCTTTCCTGGGATATTTAAGGTGGAATGAAGTGGAGGTCTTGTCAACAGAGCAGCCCTAAACTTTGGGGTGCTTGTGTCTTGCTGATTTTCAATTTTCCCACTTTATCCCCCCATGCGTAGAAGTGCCCTATGCTCTCTAAGCTGTGTTTTTTAGATGTTTCAGGACACACCGTACACTTCTCCAGAGTGGCTGTTGGCAATTTACATCCCGCCCATCAGTGTAGCAAGGCTCCCATTTCTCCATGGCCTGTCCTGCATTTCTGGTTTTGACACTTTTTTCAGCATGGCCCTTTTGACCGATGGGAAGCGAGACTTCTTTGTAGCGCTGATTTGCCTTTCCAGGTTGCTTGGTTGGCCAAAAAGGGCGTATGCGTTTTTTCCTGAATATATTCAGGAAAAAACGCATACGCCCTTTTTGGCCAAGGGCACCATTGTCAACGTTTTGCCGCTTTTCATGTGCTTTAAAGGCGATTCGAATCTACCTCCTGAAATCTGTTTCCTGCAATTCTGCCTTGATTTCAAATCCTCTTCTTTGCCTTCCCTCAATATATTTGTGGACGAGAGTTATCATTTATAACTCTGCAGGTTTGTGAATTGCAGTGCCCTGAAGCTGCATTTTACAAGTCGCTTTTTTGGGAGTCGGCCGCAAAAGCGCAGGATGGCTTCAGGCCCTGTTCTGGTTCTGGGGGGCAGGCTGAGCCTGTGGTTAATTCTTCTTCCTGATGGGAAAATTGAGTGACCTGTGCCTGTCCCAACACCAAGAGCTAGTCTCTCATTGGTTCCCCGTCTTCCCGTTCATCCTCAGGACAAATTGCAACCTGTACGGAACAGGAGGTTAAAGGTGCTGATGCTCCAAGTAGGGAGATTGCTAGTAAAGTGGCTGGAATGGCGAACCCGAGCACAAGGAGATGAGAAATGCGGTGCGTTTTAGAAACCTTTCCCCATCACACGGTGTACCATCTTCTGGGTTTCTCATGCATGTTTTCGATGTAGGAAGATGCCCTTGAACCTGGAGATTTGGGACCCATGCGATGGGTAGCACGCAGTGTTACTTTAAAGGGTCTGCGTTTGCTCACCCAACCTCACCAAACCTCTCAGCCCCAAGAGTGTCCACCCTTATGTCTCATCCAGCTGTGGGTCTAGATATGGTCAATCCAGGTTGCATCACAGCCCCCGAACGAATTGTGTAAGAATTTCTCTCTCTTTCCCTGTCTTTGTTTCATGGGTTTTTAAAAGTAATTTATTTTTATAATGGGGTTTAGCTGCTTTTCACGGCCGTGTTTATGCCGCCTTACACACACTTGACACACTAACAGAGAGATATCAATACATAGGTTTTAAGATTATTACTAGTCAGATATATTCTTGTGCGGTGAATCGGGCGTGTTGAGTCCAGTTCTCTGAGCAAGGAGTAGGTCTTGTCTATTCCATATTGGGTTTATGGAACGGTATCTGAGCTAATTTGAAACTCTTGTTTTATGTATCACCCCACCTCACCTTTCCCGTTAAGCAGCCATAGTGTGTTTTCTGCATGTGTGACTCTGTTCTGTTTTGTAATTCAGTTCAAGTGTAACGGTTTTTACATTCCCTCTATAAGTGACACCTTATGAGAAGTGTCCTTTTCTGTGTGACTTATTTCACTTAGAATCGTCTTACCTAAATCCACTCATCATGCTGCTACTAGCCTTATGACATTGATTTCATGGCTGAGTGATATTCCATTGTACATAAGGACCACAACTTTTTTATCCATTTTTCGCTTTCCTGGGATATTTAAGGTGGAATGAAGTGGAGGTCTTGTCAACAGAGCAGCCCTAAACTTTGGGGTGCTTGTGTCTTGCTGATTTTCAATTTTCCCACTTTATCCCCCCATGCGTAGAAGTGCCCTATGCTCTCTAAGCTGTGTTTTTTAGATGTTTCAGGACACACCGTACACTTCTCCAGAGTGGCTGTTTGCAATTTACATCCCGCCCATCAGTGTAGCAAGGCTCCCATTTCTCCATGGCCTGTCCTGCATTTCTGGTTTTGACACTTTTTTCAGCATGGCCCTTTTGACCGATGGGAAGCGAGACTTCTTTGTAGCGCTGATTTGCCTTTCCAGGTTGCTTGGTTGGCCAAAAAGGGCGTATGCGTTTTTTCCTGAATATATTCAGGAAAAAACGCATACGCCCTTTTTGGCCAAGGGCACCATTGTCAACGTTTTGCCGCTTTTCATGTGCTTTAAAGGCGATTCGAATCTACCTCCTGAAATCTGTTTCCTGCAATTCTGCCTTGATTTCAAATCCTCTTCTTTGCCTTCCCTCAATATATTTGTGGACGAGAGTTATCATTTATAACTCTGCAGGTTTGTGAATTGCAGTGCCCTGAAGCTGCATTTTACAAGTCGCTTTTTTGGGAGTCGGCCGCAAAAGCGCAGGATGGCTTCAGGCCCTGTTCTGGTTCCGGGGGGCAGGCTGAGCCTGTGGTTAATTCTTCTTCCTGATGGGAAAATTGAGTGACCTGTGCCTGTCCCAACACCAAGAGCTAGTCTCTCATTGGTTCCCCGTCTTCCCGTTCATCCTCAGGACAAATTGCAACCTGTACGGAACAGGAGGTTAAAGGTGCTGATGCTCCAAGTAGGGAGATTGCTAGTAAAGTGGCTGGAATGGCGAACCCGAGCACAAGGAGATGAGAAATGCGGTGCGTTTTAGAAACCTTTCCCCATCACACGGTGTACCATCTTCTGGGTTTCTCATGCATGTTTTCGATGTAGGAAGATGCCCTTGAACCTGGAGATTTGGGACCCATGCGATGGGTAGCACGCAGTATTACTTTAAAGGGTCTGCGTTTGCTCACCCAACCTCACCAAACCTCTCAGCCCCAAGAGTGTCCACCCTTATGTCTCATCCAGCTGTGGGTCTAGATATGGTCAATCCAGGTTGCATCACAGCCCCCGAACGAATTGTGTAAGAATTTCTCTCTCTTTCCCTGTCTTTGTTTCATGGGTTTTTAAAAGTAATTTATTTTTATAATGGGGTTTAGCTGCTTTTCACGGCCGTGTTTATGCCGCCTTACACACACTTGACACACTAACAGAGAGATATCAATACATAGGTTTTAAGATTATTACTAGTCAGATATATTCTTGTGCGGTGAATTGGGCGTGTTGAGTCCAGTTCTCTGAGCAAGGAGTAGGTCTTGTCTATTCCATATTGGGTTTATGGAACGGTATCTGAGCTAATTTGAAACTCTTGTTTTATGTATCACCCCACCTCACCTTTCCCGTTAAGCAGCCATAGTGTGTTTTCTGCATGTGTGACTCTGTTCTGTTTTGTAATTCAGTTCAAGTGTAACGGTTTTTACATTCCCTCTATAAGTGACACCTTATGAGAAGTGTCCTTTTCTGTGTGACTTATTTCACTTAGAATCGTCTTACCTAAATCCACTCATCATGCTGCTACTAGCCTTATGACATTGATTTCATGGCTGAGTGATATTCCATTGTACATAAGGACCACAACTTTTTTATCCATTTTTCGCTTTCCTGGGATATTTAAGGTGGAATGAAGTGGAGGTCTTGTCAACAGAGCAGCCCTAAACTTTGGGGTGCTTGTGTCTTGCTGATTTTCAATTTTCCCACTTTATCCCCCCATGCGTAGAAGTGCCCTATGCTCTCTAAGCTGTGTTTTTCAGATGTTTCAGGACACACCGTACACTTTTCCAGAGTGGCTGTTTGCAATTTACATCCCGCCCATCAGTGTAGCAAGGCTCCCATTTCTCCATGGCCTGTCCTGCATTTCTGGTTTTGACACTTTTTTCAGCATGGCCCTTTTGACCGATGGGAAGCGAGACTTCTTTGTAGCGCTGATTTGCCTTTCCAGGTTGCTTGGTTGGCCAAAAAGGGCGTATGCGTTTTTTCCTGAATATATTCAGGAAAAAACGCATACGACCTTTTTGGCCAAGGGCACCATTGTCAACGTTTTGCCGCTTTTCATGTGCTTTAAAGGCGATTCGAATCTACCTCCTGAAATCTGTTTCCTGCAATTCTGCCTTGATTTCAAATCCTCTTCTTTGCCTTCCCTCAATATATTTGTGGACGAGAGTTATCATTTATAACTCTGCAGGTTTGTGAATTGCAGTGCCCTGAAGCTGCATTTTACAAGTCGCTTTTTTGGGAGTCGGCCGCAAAAGCGCAGGATGGCTTCAGGCCCTGTTCTGGTTCCGGGGGGCAGGCTGAGCCTGTGGTTAATTCTTCTTCCTGATGGGAAAATTGAGTGACCTGTGCCTGTCCCAACACCAAGAGCTAGTCTCTCATTGGTTCCCCGTCTTCCCGTTCATCCTCAGGACAAATTGCAACCTGTACGGAACAGGAGGTTAAAGGTGCTGATGCTCCAAGTAGGGAGATTGCTAGTAAAGTGGCTGGAATGGCGAACCCGAGCACAAGGAGATGAGAAATGCGGTGCGTTTTAGAAACCTTTCCCCATCACACGGTGTACCATCTTCTGGGTTTCTCATGCATGTTTTCGATGTAGGAAGATGCCCTTGAACCTGGAGATTTGGGACCCATGCGATGGGTAGCACGCAGTATTACTTTAAAGGGTCTGCGTTTGCTCACCCAACCTCACCAAACCTCTCAGCCCCAAGAGTGTCCACCCTTATGTCTCATCCAGCTGTGGGTCTAGATATGGTCAATCCAGGTTGCATCACAGCCCCCGAACGAATTGTGTAAGAATTTCTCTCTCTTTCCCTGTCTTTGTTTCATGGGTTTTTAAAAGTAATTTATTTTTATAATGGGGTTTAGCTGCTTTTCACGGCCGTGTTTATGCCGCCTTACACACACTTGACACACTAACAGAGAGATATCAATACATAGGTTTTAAGATTATTACTAGTCAGATATATTCTTGTGCGGTGAATCGGGCGTGTTGAGTCCAGTTCTCTGAGCAAGGAGTAGGTCTTGTCTATTCCATATTGGGTTTATGGAACGGTATCTGAGCTAATTTGAAACTCTTGTTTTATGTATCACCCCACCTCACCTTTCCTGTTAAGCAGCCATAGTGTGTTTTCTGCATGTGTGACTCTGTTCTGTTTTGTAATTCAGTTCAAGTGTAACGGTTTTTACATTCCCTCTATAAGTGACACCTTATGAGAAGTGTCCTTTTCTGTGTGACTTATTTCACTTAGAATCGTCTTACCTAAATCCACTCATCATGCTGCTACTAGCCTTATGACATTGATTTCATGGCTGAGTGATATTCCATTGTACATAAGGACCACAACTTTTTTATCCATTTTTCGCTTTCCTGGGATATTTAAGGTGGAATGAAGTGGAGGTCTTGTCAACAGAGCAGCCCTAAACTTTGGGGTGCTTGTGTCTTGCTGATTTTCAATTTTCCCACTTTATCCCCCCATGCGTAGAAGTGCCCTATGCTCTCTAAGCTGTGTTTTTTAGATGTTTCAGGACACACCGTACACTTCTCCAGAGTGGCTGTTTGCAATTTACATCCCGCCCATCAGTGTAGCAAGGCTCCCATTTCTCCATGGCCTGTCCTGCATTTCTGGTTTTGACACTTTTTTCAGCATGGCCCTTTTGACCGATGGGAAGCGAGACTTCTTTGTAGTGCTGATTTGCCTTTCCAGGTTGCTTGGTTGGCCAAAAAGGGCGTATGCGTTTTTTCCTGAATATATTCAGGAAAAAACGCATACGCCCTTTTTGGCCAAGGGCACCATTGTCAACGTTTTGCCGCTTTTCATGTGCTTTAAAGGCGATTCGAATCTACCTCCTGAAATCTGTTTCCTGCAATTCTGCCTTGATTTCAAATCCTCTTCTTTGCCTTCCCTCAATATATTTGTGGACGAGAGTTATCATTTATAACTCTGCAGGTTTGTGAATTGCAGTGCCCTGAAGCTGCATTTTACAAGTCGCTTTTTTGGGAGTCGGCCGCAAAAGCGCAGGATGGCTTCAGGCCCTGTTCTGGTTCCGGGGGGCAGGCTGAGCCTGTGGTTAATTCTTCTTCCTGATGGGAAAATTGAGTGACCTGTGCCTGTCCCAACACCAAGAGCTAGTCTCTCATTGGTTCCCCGTCTTCCCGTTCATCCTCAGGACAAATTGCAACCTGTACGGAACAGGAGGTTAAAGGTGCTGATGCTCCAAGTAGGGAGATTGCTAGTAAAGTGGCTGGAATGGCGAACCCGAGCACAAGGAGATGAGAAATGCGGTGCGTTTTAGAAACCTTTCCCCATCACACGGTGTACCATCTTCTGGGTTTCTCATGCATGTTTTCGATGTAGGAAGATGCCCTTGAACCTGGAGATTTGGGACCCATGCGATGGGTAGCACGCAGTATTACTTTAAAGGGTCTGCGTTTGCTCACCCAACCTCACCAAACCTCTCAGCCCCAAGAGTGTCCACCCTTATGTCTCATCCAGCTGTGGGTCTAGATATGGTCAATCCAGGTTGCATCACAGCCCCCGAACGAATTGTGTAAGAATTTCTCTCTCTTTCCCTGTCTTTGTTTCATGGGTTTTTAAAAGTAATTTATTTTTATAATGGGGTTTAGCTGCTTTTCACGGCCGTGTTTATGCCGCCTTACACACACTTGACACACTAACAGAGAGATATCAATACATAGGTTTTAAGATTATTACTAGTCAGATATATTCTTGTGCGGTGAATCGGGCGTGTTGAGTCCAGTTCTCTGAGCAAGGAGTAGGTCTTGTCTATTCCATATTGGGTTTATGGAACGGTATCTGAGCTAATTTGAAACTCTTGTTTTATGTATCACCCCACCTCACCTTTCCCGTTAAGCAGCCATAGTGTGTTTTCTGCATGTGTGACTCTGTTCTGTTTTGTAATTCAGTTCAAGTGTAATGGTTTTTACATTCCCTCTATAAGTGACACCTTATGAGAAGTGTCCTTTTCTGTGTGACTTATTTCACTTAGAATCGTCTTACCTAAATCCACTCATCATGCTGCTACTAGCCTTATGACATTGATTTCATGGCTGAGTGATATTCCATTGTACATAAGGACCACAACTTTTTTATCCATTTTTCGCTTTCCTGGGATATTTAAGGTGGAATGAAGTGGAGGTCTTGTCAACAGAGCAGCCCTAAACTTTGGGGTGCTTGTGTCTTGCTGATTTTCAATTTTCCCACTTTATCCCCCCATGCGTAGAAGTGCCCTATGCTCTCTAAGCTGTGTTTTTCAGATGTTTCAGGACACACCGTACACTTTTCCAGAGTGGCTGTTTGCAATTTACATCCCGCCCATCAGTGTAGCAAGGCTCCCATTTCTCCATGGCCTGTCCTGCATTTCTGGTTTTGACACTTTTTTCAGCATGGCCCTTTTGACCGATGGGAAGCGAGACTTCTTTGTAGCGCTGATTTGCCTTTCCAGGTTGCTTGGTTGGCCAAAAAGGGCGTATGCGTTTTTTCCTGAATATATTCAGGAAAAAACGCATACGACCTTTTTGGCCAAGGGCACCATTGTCAACGTTTTGCCGCTTTTCATGTGCTTTAAAGGCGATTCGAATCTACCTCCTGAAATCTGTTTCCTGCAATTCTGCCTTGATTTCAAATCCTCTTCTTTGCCTTCCCTCAATATATTTGTGGACGAGAGTTATCATTTATAACTCTGCAGGTTTGTGAATTGCAGTGCCCTGAAGCTGCATTTTACAAGTCGCTTTTTTGGGAGTCGGCCGCAAAAGCGCAGGATGGCTTCAGGCCCTGTTCTGGTTCCGGGGGGCAGGCTGAGCCTGTGGTTAATTCTTCTTCCTGATGGGAAAATTGAGTGACCTGTGCCTGTCCCAACACCAAGAGCTAGTCTCTCATTGGTTCCCCGTCTTCCCGTTCATCCTCAGGACAAATTGCAACCTGTACGGAACAGGAGGTTAAAGGTGCTGATGCTCCAAGTAGGGAGATTGCTAGTAAAGTGGCTGGAATGGCGAACCCGAGCACAAGGAGATGAGAAATGCGGTGCGTTTTAGAAACCTTTCCCCATCACACGGTGTACCATCTTCTGGGTTTCTCATGCATGTTTTCGATGTAGGAAGATGCCCTTGAACCTGGAGATTTGGGACCCATGCGATGGGTAGCACGCAGTATTACTTTAAAGGGTCTGCGTTTGCTCACCCAACCTCACCAAACCTCTCAGCCCCAAGAGTGTCCACCCTTATGTCTCATCCAGCTGTGGGTCTAGATATGGTCAATCCAGGTTGCATCACAGCCCCCGAACGAATTGTGTAAGAATTTCTCTCTCTTTCCCTGTCTTTGTTTCATGGGTTTTTAAAAGTAATTTATTTTTATAATGGGGTTTAGCTGCTTTTCACGGCCGTGTTTATGCCGCCTTACACACACTTGACACACTAACAGAGAGATATCAATACATAGGTTTTAAGATTATTACTAGTCAGATATATTCTTGTGCGGTGAATCGGGCGTGTTGAGTCCAGTTCTCTGAGCAAGGAGTAGGTCTTGTCTATTCCATATTGGGTTTATGGAACGGTATCTGAGCTAATTTGAAACTCTTGTTTTATGTATCACCCCACCTCACCTTTCCCGTTAAGCAGCCATAGTGTGTTTTCTGCATGTGTGACTCTGTTCTGTTTTGTAATTCAGTTCAAGTGTAACGGTTTTTACATTCCCTCTATAAGTGACACCTTATGAGAAGTGTCCTTTTCTGTGTGACTTATTTCACTTAGAATCGTCTTACCTAAATCCACTCATCATGCTGCTACTAGCCTTATGACATTGATTTCATGGCTGAGTGATAGTCCATTGTACATAAGGACCACAACTTTTTTATCCATTTTTCGCTTTCCTGGGATATTTAAGGTGGAATGAAGTGGAGGTCCTTGTCAACAGAGCAGCCCTAAACTTTCGGGTGCTTGTGTCTTGCTGATTTTCAATTTTCCCACTTTATCCCCCCATGCGTAGAAGTGCCCTATGCTCTCTAAGCTGTGTTTTTTAGATGTTTCAGGACACACCGTACACTTCTCCAGAGTGGCTGTTGGCAATTTACATCCCGCCCATCAGTGTAGCAAGGCTCCCATTTCTCCATGGCCTGTCCTGCATTTCTGGTTTTGACACTTTTTTCAGCATGTCCCTTTTGACCGATGGGAAGCGAGACTTCTTTGTAGCGCTGATTTGCCTTTCCAGGTTGCTTGGTTGGCCAAAAAGAGCGTATGCGTTTTTTCCTGAATATATTCAGGAAAAAAGGCATACGCCCTTTTTGGCCAAGGGCACCATTGTCAACGTTTTGCCGCTTTTCAAGTGCTTTAAATGCGATTCGAATCTACCTCCTGAAATCTGTTTCCTGCAATTCTGCCTTGATTTCAAATCCTCTTCTTTGCCTTCCCTCAATATATTTGTGGACGAGAGTTATCATTTATAACTCTGCAGGTTTGTGAATTGCAGTGCCCTGAAGCTGCATTTTACAAGTCGCTTTTTTGGGAGCCGGCCGCAAAAGCGCAGGATGGCTTCAGGCCCTGTTCTGGTTCCGGGGGGCAGGCTGAGCCTGTGGTTAATTCTTCTTCCTGATGGGAAAATTGAGTGACCTGTGCCTGTCCCAACACCAAGAGCTAGTCTCTCATTGGTTCCCCGTCTTCCCGTTCATCCTCAGGACAAACTGCAACCTGTACGGAACAGGAGGTTAAAGGTGCTGATGCTCCAAGTAGGGAGATTGCTAGTAAAGTGGCTGGAATGGCGAACCCGAGCACAAGGAGATGAGAAATGCGGTGCGTTTTAGAAACCTTTCCCCATCACACGGTGTACCATCTTCTGGGTTTCTCATGCATGTTTTCGATGTAGGAAGATGCCCTTGAACCTGGAGATTTGGGACCCATGCGATGGGTAGCACGCAGTATTACTTTAAAGGGTCTGCGTTTGCTCACCCAACCTCACCAAACCTCTCAGCCCCAAGAGTGTCCACCCTTATGTCTCATCCAGCTGTGGGTCTAGATATGGTCAATCCAGGTTGCATCACAGCCCCCGAACGAATTGTGTAAGAATTTCTCTCTCTTTCCCTGTCTTTGTTTCATGGGTTTTTAAAAGTAATTTATTTTTATAATGGGGTTTAGCTGCTTTTCACGGCCGTGTTTATGCCGCCTTACACACACTTGACACACTAACAGAGAGATATCAATACATAGGTTTTAAGATTATTACTAGTCAGATATATTCTTGTGCGGTGAATCGGGCGTGTTGAGTCCAGTTCTCTGAGCAAGGAGTAGGTCTTGTCTATTCCATATTGGGTTTATGGAACGGTATCTGAGCTAATTTGAAACTCTTGTTTTATGTATCACCCCACCTCACCTTTCCCGTTAAGCAGCCATAGTGTGTTTTCTGCATGTGTGACTCTGTTCTGTTTTGTAATTCAGTTCAAGTGTAACGGTTTTTACATTCCCTCTATAAGTGACACCTTATGAGAAGTGTCCTTTTCTGTGTGACTTATTTCACTTAGAATCGTCTTACCTAAATCCACTCATCATGCTGCTACTAGCCTTATGACATTGATTTCATGGCTGAGTGATGTTCCATTCTACATAAGGACCACAACTTTTTTATCCATTTTTCGCTTTCCTGGGATATTTAAGGTGGAATGAAGTGGAGGTCCTTGTCAACAGAGCAGCCCTAAACTTTGGGGTGCTTGTGTCTTGCTGATTTTCAATTTTCCCACTTTATCCCCCCATGTGTGGAAGTGCCCTATGCTCTCTAAGCTGTGTTTTTTAGATGTTTCAGGACACACCGTACACTTCTCCAGAGTGGCTGTTGGCAATTTACATCCCGCCCATCAGTGTAGCAAGGCTCCCATTTCTCCATGGCCTGTCCTGCATTTCTGGTTTTGACACTTTTTTCAGCATGGCCCTTTTGACCGATGGGAAGCGAGACTTCTTTGTAGCGCTGATTTGCCTTTCCAGGTTGCTTGGTTGGCCAAAAAGGGCGTATGCGTTTTTTCCTGAATATATTCAGGAAAAAACGCATACGCCCTTTTTGGCCAAGGGCATCATTGTCAACGTTTTGCCGCTTTTCATGTGCTTTAAAGGCGATTCGAATCTACCTCCTGAAATCAGTTTCCTGCAATTCTGCCTTGATTTCAAATCCTCTTCTTTGCCTTCCCTCAATATATTTGTGGACGAGAGTTATCATTTATAACTCTGCAGGTTTGTGAATTGCAGTGCCCTGAAGCTGCATTTTACAAGTCGCTTTTTTGGGAGCCGGCCGCAAAAGCGCAGGATGGCTTCAGGCCCTGTTCTGGTTCCGGGGGGCAGGCTGAGCCTGTGGTTAATTCTTCTTCCTGATGGGAAAATAGAGTGACCTGTGCCTGTCCCAACACCAAGAGCTAGTCTCTCATTGGTTTCCCGTCTTCCCGTTCATCCTCAGGACAAATTGCAACCTGTACGGAACAGGAGGTTAAAGGTGCTGATGCTCCAAGTAGGGAGATTGCTAGTAAAGTGGCTGGAATGGCGAACACGAGCACAAGGAGGTGAGAAATGAGGTGCGTTTTAGAAACCTTTCCCCATCACACGGTGTACCATCTTCTGGGTTTCTCATGCATGTTTTCGATGTAGGAAGATGCCCTTGAACCTGGAGATTTGGGACCCATGCGATGGGTAGCACGCAGTATTACTTTAAAGGGTCTGCGTTTGCTCACCCAACCTCACCAAACCTCTCAGCCCCAAGAGTGTCCACCCTTATGTCTCATCCAGCTGTGGGTCTAGATATGGTCAATCCAGGTTGCATCACAGCCCCCGAACGAATTGTGTAAGAATTTCTCTCTCTTTCCCTGTCTTTGTTTCATGGGTTTTTAAAAGTAATTTATTTTTATAATGGGGTTTAGCTGCTTTTCACGGCCGTGTTTATGCCGCCTTACACACACTTGACACACTAACAGAGAGATATCAATACATAGGTTTTAAGATTATTACTAGTCAGATATATTCTTGTGCGGTGAATCGGGCGTGTTGAGTCCAGTTCTCTGAGCAAGGAGTAGGTCTTGTCTATTCCATATTGGGTTTATGGAACGGTATCTGAGCTAATTTGAAACTCTTGTTTTATGTATCACCCCACCTCACCTTTCCCGTTAAGCAGCCATAGTGTGTTTTCTGCATGTGTGACTCTGTTCTGTTTTGTAATTCAGTTCAAGTGTAACGGTTTTTACATTCCCTCTATAAGTGACACCTTATGAGAAGTGTCCTTTTCTGTGTGACTTATTTCACTTAGAATCGTCTTACCTAAATCCACTCATCATGCTGCTACTAGCCTTATGACATTGATTTCATGGCTGAGTGATATTCCATTGTACATAAGGACCACAACTGTTTTTATCCATTTTTCGCTTTCCTGGGATATTTAAGGTGGAATGAAGTGGAGGTCTTGTCAACAGAGCAGCCCTAAACTTTCGGGTGCTTGTGTCTTGCTGATTTTCAATTTTCCCACTTTATCCCCCCATGCGTAGAAGTGCCCTATGCTCTCTAAGCTGTGTTTTTTAGATGTTTCAGGACACACCGTACACTTCTCCAGAGTGGCTGTTGGCAATTTACATCCCGCCCATCAGTGTAGCAAGGCTCCCATTTCTCCATGGCCTGTCCTGCATTTCTGGTTTTGACACTTTTTTCAGCATGGCCCTTTTGACCGATGGGAAGCGAGACTTCTTTGTAGCGCTGATTTGCCTTTCCAGGTTGCTTGGTTGGCCAAAAAGGGCGTATGCGTTTTTTCCTGAATATATTCAGGAAAAAACGCATACGCCCTTTTTGGCCAAGGGCACCATTGTCAACGTTTTGCCGCTTTTCATGTGCTTTAAAGGCGATTCGAATCTACCTCCTGAAATCTGTTTCCTGCAATTCTGCCTTGATTTCAAATCCTCTTCTTTGCCTTCCCTCAATATATTTGTGGACGAGAGTTATCATTTATAACTCTGCAGGTTTGTGAATTGCAGTGCCCTGAAGCTGCATTTTACAAGTCGCTTTTTTGGGAGTCGGCCGCAAAAGCGCAGGATGGCTTCAGGCCCTGTTCTGGTTCCGGGGGGCAGGCTGAGCCTGTGGTTAATTCTTCTTCCTGATGGGAAAATTGAGTGACCTGTGCCTGTCCCAACACCAAGAGCTAGTCTCTCATTGGTTCCCCGTCTTCCCGTTCATCCTCAGGACAAATTGCAACCTGTACGGAACAGGAGGTTAAAGGTGCTGATGCTCCAAGTAGGGAGATTGCTAGTAAAGTGGCTGGAATGGCGAACCCGAGCACAAGGAGATGAGAAATGCGGTGCGTTTTAGAAACCTTTCCCCATCACACGGTGTACCATCTTCTGGGTTTCTCATGCATGTTTTCGATGTAGGAAGATGCCCTTGAACCTGGAGATTTGGGACCCATGCGATGGGTAGCACGCAGTATTACTTTAAAGGGTCTGCGTTTGCTCACCCAACCTCACCAAACCTATCAGCCCCAAGAGTGTCCACCCTTATGTCTCATCCAGCTGTGGGTCTAGATATGGTCAATCCAGGTTGCATCACAGCCCCCGAACGAATTGTGTAAGAATTTCTCTCTCTTTCCCTGTCTTTGTTTCATGGGTTTTTAAAAGTAATTTATTTTTATAATGGGGTTTAGCTGCTTTTCACGGCCGTGTTTATGCCGCCTTACACACACTTGACACACTAACAGAGAGATATCAATACATAGGTTTTAAGATTATTACTAGTCAGATATATTCTTGTGCGGTGAATCGGGCGTGTTGAGTCCAGTTCTCTGAGCAAGGAGTAGGTCTTGTCTATTCCATATTGGGTTTATGGAACGGTATCTGAGCTAATTTGAAACTCTTGTTTTATGTATCACCCCACCTCACCTTTCCCGTTAAGCAGCCATAGTGTGTTTTCTGCATGTGTGACTCTGTTCTGTTTTGTAATTCAGTTCAAGTGTAACGGTTTTTACATTCCCTCTATAAGTGACACCTTATGAGAAGTGTCCTTTTCTGTGTGACTTATTTCACTTAGAATCGTCTTACCTAAATCCACTCATCATGCTGCTACTAGCCTTATGACATTGATTTCATGGCTGAGTGATATTCCATTGTACATAAGGACCACAACTTTTTTATCCATTTTTCGCTTTCCTGGGATATTTAAGGTGGAATGAAGTGGAGGTCTTGTCAACAGAGCAGCCCTAAACTTTGGGGTGCTTGTGTCTTGCTGATTTTCAATTTTCCCACTTTATCCCCCCATGCGTAGAAGTGCCCTATGCTCTCTAAGCTGTGTTTTTTAGATGTTTCAGGACACACCGTACACTTCTCCAGAGTGGCTGTTGGCAATTTACATCCCGCCCATCAGTGTAGCAAGGCTCCCATTTCTCCATGGCCTGTCCTGCATTTCTGGTTTTGACACTTTTTTCAGCATGGCCCTTTTGACCGATGGGAAGCGAGACTTCTTTGTAGCGCTGATTTGCCTTTCCAGGTTGCTTGGTTGGCCAAAAAGGGCGTATGCGTTTTTTCCTGAATATATTCAGGAAAAAACGCATACGCCCTTTTTGGCCAAGGGCACCATTGTCAACGTTTTGCCGCTTTTCATGTGCTTTAAAGGCGATTCGAATCTACCTCCTGAAATCTGTTTCCTGCAATTCTGCCTTGATTTCAAATCCTCTTCTTTGCCTTCCCTCAATATATTTGTGGACGAGAGTTATCATTTATAACTCTGCAGGTTTGTGAATTGCAGTGCCCTGAAGCTGCATTTTACAAGTCGCTTTTTTGGGAGTCGGCCGCAAAAGCGCAGGATGGCTTCAGGCCCTGTTCTGGTTCCGGGGGGCAGGCTGAGCCTGTGGTTAATTCTTCTTCCTGATGGGAAAATTGAGTGACCTGTGCCTGTCCCAACACCAAGAGCTAGTCTCTCATTGGTTCCCCGTCTTCCCGTTCATCCTCAGGACAAATTGCAACCTGTACGGAACAGGAGGTTAAAGGTGCTGATGCTCCAAGTAGGGAGATTGCTAGTAAAGTGGCTGGAATGGCGAACCCGAGCACAAGGAGATGAGAAATGCGGTGCGTTTTAGAAACCTTTCCCCATCACACGGTGTACCATCTTCTGGGTTTCTCATGCATGTTTTCGATGTAGGAAGATGCCCTTGAACCTGGAGATTTGGGACCCATGCGATGGGTAGCACGCAGTATTACTTTAAAGGGTCTGCGTTTGCTCACCCAACCTCACCAAACCTGTCAGCCCCAAGAGTGTCCACCCTTATGTCTCATCCAGCTGTGGGTCTAGATATGGTCAATGCAGGTTGCATCACAGCCCCCGAACGAATTGTGTAAGAATTTCTCTCTCTTTCCCTGTCTTTGTTTCATGGGTTTTTAAAAGTAATTTATTTTTATAATGGGGTTTAGCTGCTTTTCACGGCCGTGTTTATGCCGCCTTACACACACTTGACACACTAACAGAGAGATATCAATACATAGGTTTTAAGATTATTACTAGTCAGATATATTCTTGTGCGGTGAATCGGGCGTGTTGAGTCCAGTTCTCTGAGCAAGGAGTAGGTCTTGTCTATTCCATATTGGGTTTATGGAACGGTATCTGAGCTAATTTGAAACTCTTGTTTTATGTATCACCCCACCTCACCTTTCCCGTTAAGCAGCCATAGTGTGTTTTCTGCATGTGTGACTCTGTTCTGTTTTGTAATTCAGTTCAAGTGTAACGGTTTTTACATTCCCTCTATAAGTGACACCTTATGAGAAGTGTCCTTTTCTGTGTGACTTATTTCACTTAGAATCGTCTTACCTAAATCCACTCATCATGCTGCTACTAGCCTTATGACATTGATTTCATGGCTGAGTGATATTCCATTGTACATAAGGACCACAACTTTTTTATCCATTTTTCGCTTTCCTGGGATATTTAAGGTGGAATGAAGTGGAGGTCTTGTCAACAGAGCAGCCCTAAACTTTGGGGTGCTTGTGTCTTGCTGATTTTCAATTTTCCCACTTTATCCCCCCATGCGTAGAAGTGCCCTATGCTCTCTAAGCTGTGTTTTTTAGATGTTTCAGGACACACCGTACACTTCTCCAGAGTGGCTGTTTGCAATTTACATCCCGCCCATCAGTGTAGCAAGGCTCCCATTTCTCCATGGCCTGTCCTGCATTTCTGGTTTTGACACTTTTTTCAGCATGGCCCTTTTGACCGATGGGAAGCGAGACTTCTTTGTAGCGCTGATTTGCCTTTCCAGGTTGCTTGGTTGGCCAAAAAGGGCGTATGCGTTTTTTCCTGAATATATTCAGGAAAAAACGCATACGCCCTTTTTGGCCAAGGGCACCATTGTCAACGTTTTGCCGCTTTTCATGTGCTTTAAAGGCGATTCGAATCTACCTCCTGAAATCTGTTTCCTGCAATTCTGCCTTGATTTCAAATCCTCTTCTTTGCCTTCCCTCAATATATTTGTGGACGAGAGTTATCATTTATAACTCTGCAGGTTTGTGAATTGCAGTGCCCTGAAGCTGCATTTTACAAGTCACTTTTTTGGGAGTCGGCCGCAAAAGCGCAGGATGGCTTCAGGCCCTGTTCTGGTTCCGGGGGGCAGGCTGAGCCTGTGGTTAATTCTTCTTCCTGATGGGAAAATTGAGTGACCTGTGCCTGTCCCAACACCAAGAGCTAGTCTCTCATTGGTTCCCCGTCTTCCCGTTCATCCTCAGGACAAATTGCAACCTGTACGGAACAGGAGGTTAAAGGTGCTGATGCTCCAAGTAGGGAGATTGCTAGTAAAGTGGCTGGAATGGCGAACCCGAGCACAAGGAGATGAGAAATGCGGTGCGTTTTAGAAACCTTTCCCCATCACACGGTGTACCATCTTCTGGGTTTCTCATGCATGTTTTCGATGTAGGAAGATGCCCTTGAACCTGGAGATTTGGGACCCATGCGATGGGTAGCACGCAGTATTACTTTAAAGGGTCTGCGTTTGCTCACCCAACCTCACCAAACCTCTCAGCCCCAAGAGTGTCCACCCTTATGTCTCATCCAGCTGTGGGTCTAGATATGGTCAATCCAGGTTGCATCACAGCCCCCGAACGAATTGTGTAAGAATTTCTCTCTCTTTCCCTGTCTTTGTTTCATGGGTTTTTAAAAGTAATTTATTTTTATAATGGGGTTTAGCTGCTTTTCACGGCCGTGTTTATGCCGCCTTACACACACTTGACACACTAACAGAGAGATATCAATACATAGGTTTTAAGATTATTACTAGTCAGATATATTCTTGTGCGGTGAATCGGGCGTGTTGAGTCCAGTTCTCTGAGCAAGGAGTAGGTCTTGTCTATTCCATATTGGGTTTATGGAACGGTATCTGAGCTAATTTGAAACTCTTGTTTTATGTATCACCCCACCTCACCTTTCCCGTTAAGCAGCCATAGTGTGTTTTCTGCATGTGTGACTCTGTTCTGTTTTGTAATTCAGTTCAAGTGTAACGGTTTTTACATTCCCTCTATAAGTGACACCTTATGAGAAGTGTCCTTTTCTGTGTGACTTATTTCACTTAGAATCGTCTTACCTAAATCCACTCATCATGCTGCTACTAGCCTTATGACATTGATTTCATGGCTGAGTGATATTCCATTGTACATAAGGACCACAACTTTTTTATCCATTTTTCGCTTTCCTGGGATATTTAAGGTGGAATGAAGTGGAGGTCTTGTCAACAGAGCAGCCCTAAACTTTGGGGTGCTTGTGTCTTGCTGATTTTCAATTTTCCCACTTTATCCCCCCATGCGTAGAAGTGCCCTATGCTCTCTAAACTGTGTTTTTCAGATGTTTCAGGACACACCGTACACTTTTCCAGAGTGGCTGTTTGCAATTTACATCCCGCCCATCAGTGTAGCAAGGCTCCCATTTCTCCATGGCCTGTCCTGCATTTCTGGTTTTGACACTTTTTTCAGCATGGCCCTTTTGACCGATGGGAAGCGAGACTTCTTTGTAGCGCTGATTTGCCTTTCCAGGTTGCTTGGTTGGCCAAAAAGGGCGTATGCGTTTTTTCCTGAATATATTCAGGAAAAAACGCATACGCCCTTTTTGGCCAAGGGCACCATTGTCAACGTTTTGCCGCTTTTCATGTGCTTTAAAGGCGATTCGAATCTACCTCCTGAAATCTGTTTCCTGCAATTCTGCCTTGATTTCAAATCCTCTTCTTTGCCTTCCCTCAATATATTTGTGGACGAGAGTTATCATTTATAACTCTGCAGGTTTGTGAATTGCAGTGCCCTGAAGCTGCATTTTACAAGTCGCTTTTTTGGGAGTCGGCCGCAAAAGCGCAGGATGGCTTCAGGCCCTGTTCTGGTTCCGGGGGGCAGGCTGAGCCTGTGGTTAATTCTTCTTCCTGATGGGAAAATTGAGTGACCTGTGCCTGTCCCAACACCAAGAGCTAGTCTCTCATTGGTTCCCCGTCTTCCCGTTCATCCTCAGGACAAATTGCAACCTGTACGGAACAGGAGGTTAAAGGTGCTGATGCTCCAAGTAGGGAGATTGCTAGTAAAGTGGCTGGAATGGCGAACCCGAGCACAAGGAGATGAGAAATGCGGTGCGTTTTAGAAACCTTTCCCCATCACACGGTGTACCATCTTCTGGGTTTCTCATGCATGTTTTCGATGTAGGAAGATGCCCTTGAACCTGGAGATTTGGGACCCATGCGATGGGTAGCACGCAGTATTACTTTAAAGGGTCTGCGTTTGCTCACCCAACCTCACCAAACCTCTCAGCCCCAAGAGTGTCCACCCTTATGTCTCATCCAGCTGTGGGTCTAGATATGGTCAATCCAGGTTGCATCACAGCCCCCGAACGAATTGTGTAAGAATTTCTCTCTCTTTCCCTGTCTTTGTTTCATGGGTTTTTAAAAGTAATTTATTTTTATAATGGGGTTTAGCTGCTTTTCACGGCCGTGTTTATGCCGCCTTACACACACTTGACACACTAACAGAGAGATATCAATACATAGGTTTTAAGATTATTACTAGTCAGATATATTCTTGTGCGGTGAATCGGGCGTGTTGAGTCCAGTTCTCTGAGCAAGGAGTAGGTCTTGTCTATTCCATATTGGGTTTATGGAACGGTATCTGAGCTAATTTGAAACTCTTGTTTTATGTATCACCCCACCTCACCTTTCCCGTTAAGCAGCCATAGTGTGTTTTCTGCATGTGTGACTCTGTTCTGTTTTGTAATTCAGTTCAAGTGTAACGGTTTTTACATTCCCTCTATAAGTGACACCTTATGAGAAGTGTCCTTTTCTGTGTGACTTATTTCACTTAGAATCGTCTTACCTAAATCCACTCATCATGCTGCTACTAGCCTTATGACATTGATTTCATGGCTGAGTGATATTCCATTGTACATAAGGACCACAACTTTTTTATCCATTTTTCGCTTTCCTGGGATATTTAAGGTGGAATGAAGTGGAGGTCTTGTCAACAGAGCAGCCCTAAACTTTGGGGTGCTTGTGTCTTGCTGATTTTCAATTTTCCCACTTTATCCCCCCATGCGTAGAAGTGCCCTATGCTCTCTAAGCTGTGTTTTTCAGATGTTTCAGGACACACCGTACACTTTTCCAGAGTGGCTGTTTGCAATTTACATCCCGCCCATCAGTGTAGCAAGGCTCCCATTTCTCCATGGCCTGTCCTGCATTTCTGGTTTTGACACTTTTTTCAGCATGGCCCTTTTGACCGATGGGAAGCGAGACTTCTTTGTAGCGCTGATTTGCCTTTCCAGGTTGCTTGGTTGGCCAAAAAGGGCGTATGCGTTTTTTCCTGAATATATTCAGGAAAAAACGCATACGCCCTTTTTGGCCAAGGGCACCATTGTCAACGTTTTGCCGCTTTTCATGTGCTTTAAAGGCGATTCGAATCTACCTCCTGAAATCTGTTTCCTGCAATTCTGCCTTGATTTCAAATCCTCTTCTTTGCCTTCCCTCAATATATTTGTGGACGAGAGTTATCATTTATAACTCTGCAGGTTTGTGAATTGCAGTGCCCTGAAGCTGCATTTTACAAGTCGCTTTTTTGGGAGTCGGCCGCAAAAGCGCAGGATGGCTTCAGGCCCTGTTCTGGTTCCGGGGGGCAGGCTGAGCCTGTGGTTAATTCTTCTTCCTGATGGGAAAATTGAGTGACCTGTGCCTGTCCCAACACCAAGAGCTAGTCTCTCATTGGTTCCCCGTCTTCCCGTTCATCCTCAGGACAAATTGCAACCTGTACGGAACAGGAGGTTAAAGGTGCTGATGCTCCAAGTAGGGAGATTGCTAGTAAAGTGGCTGGAATGGCGAACCCGAGCACAAGGAGATGAGAAATGCGGTGCGTTTTAGAAACCTTTCCCCATCACACGGTGTACCATCTTCTGGGTTTCTCATGCATGTTTTCGATGTAGGAAGATGCCCTTGAACCTGGAGATTTGGGACCCATGCGATGGGTAGCACGCAGTATTACTTTAAAGGGTCTGCGTTTGCTCACCCAACCTCACCAAACCTCTCAGCCCCAAGAGTGTCCACCCTTATGTCTCATCCAGCTGTGGGTCTAGATATGGTCAATCCAGGTTGCATCACAGCCCCCGAACGAATTGTGTAAGAATTTCTCTCTCTTTCCCTGTCTTTGTTTCATGGGTTTTTAAAAGTAATTTATTTTTATAATGGGGTTTAGCTGCTTTTCACGGCCGTGTTTATGCCGCCTTACACACACTTGACACACTAACAGAGAGATATCAATACATAGGTTTTAAGATTATTACTAGTCAGATATATTCTTGTGCGGTGAATCGGGCGTGTTGAGTCCAGTTCTCTGAGCAAGGAGTAGGTCTTGTCTATTCCATATTGGGTTTATGGAACGGTATCTGAGCTAATTTGAAACTCTTGTTTTATGTATCACCCCACCTCACCTTTCCCGTTAAGCAGCCATAGTGTGTTTTCTGCATGTGTGACTCTGTTCTGTTTTGTAATTCAGTTCAAGTGTAACGGTTTTTACATTCCCTCTATAAGTGACACCTTATGAGAAGTGTCCTTTTCTGTGTGACTTATTTCACTTAGAATCGTCTTACCTAAATCCACTCATCATGCTGCTACTAGCCTTATGACATTGATTTCATGGCTGAGTGATAGTCCATTGTACATAAGGACCACAACTTTTTTATCCATTTTTCGCTTTCCTGGGATATTTAAGGTGGAATGAAGTGGAGGTCCTTGTCAACAGAGCAGCCCTAAACTTTCGGGTGCTTGTGTCTTGCTGATTTTCAATTTTCCCACTTTATCCCCCCATGCGTAGAAGTGCCCTATGCTCTCTAAGCTGTGTTTTTTAGATGTTTCAGGACACACCGTACACTTCTCCAGAGTGGCTGTTGGCAATTTACATCCCGCCCATCAGTGTAGCAAGGCTCCCATTTCTCCATGGCCTGTCCTGCATTTCTGGTTTTGACACTTTTTTCAGCATGTCCCTTTTGACCGATGGGAAGCGAGACTTCTTTGTAGCGCTGATTTGCCTTTCCAGGTTGCTTGGTTGGCCAAAAAGGGCGTATGCGTTTTTTCCTGTATATATTCAGGAAAAAAGGCATACGCCCTTTTTGGCCAAGGGCACCATTGTCAACGTTTTGCCGCTTTTCAAGTGCTTTAAATGCGATTCGAATCTACCTCCTGAAATCTGTTTCCTGCAATTCTGCCTTGATTTCAAATCCTCTTCTTTGCCTTCCCTCAATATATTTGTGGACGAGAGTTATCATTTATAACTCTGCAGGTTTGTGAATTGCAGTGCCCTGAAGCTGCATTTTACAAGTCGCTTTTTTGGGAGCCGGCCGCAAAAGCGCAGGATGGCTTCAGGCCCTGTTCTGGTTCCGGCGGGCAGGCTGAGCCTGTGGTTAATTCTTCTTCCTGATGGGAAAATTGAGTGACCTGTGCCTGTCCCAACACCAAGAGCTAGTCTCTCATTGGTTCCCCGTCTTCCCGTTCATCCTCAGGACAAACTGCAACCTGTACGGAACAGGAGGTTAAAGGTGCTGATGCTCCAAGTAGGGAGATTGCTAGTAAAGTGGCTGGAATGGCGAACCCGAGCACAAGGAGATGAGAAATGCGGTGCGTTTTAGAAACCTTTCCCCATCACACGGTGTACCATCTTCTGGGTTTCTCATGCATGTTTTCGATGTAGGAAGATGCCCTTGAACCTGGAGATTTGGGACCCATGCGATGGGTAGCACGCAGTATTACTTTAAAGGGTCTGCGTTTGCTCACCCAACCTCACCAAACCTCTCAGCCCCAAGAGTGTCCACCCTTATGTCTCATCCAGCTGTGGGTCTAGATATGGTCAATCCAGGTTGCATCACAGCCCCTGAACGAATTGTGTAAGAATTTCTCTCTCTTTCCCTGTCTTTGTTTCATGGGTTTTTAAAAGTAATTTATTTTTATAATGGGGTTTAGCTGCTTTTCACGGCCGTGTTTATGCCGCCTTACACACACTTGACACACTAACAGAGAGATATCAATACATAGGTTTTAAGATTATTACTAGTCAGATATATTCTTGTGCGGTGAATCGGGCGTGTTGAGTCCAGTTCTCTGAGCAAGGAGTAGGTCTTGTCTATTCCATATTGGGTTTATGGAACGTTATCTGAGCTAATTTGAAACTCTTGTTTTATGTATCACCCCACCTCACCTTTCCCGTTAAGCAGCCATAGTGTGTTTTCTGCATGTGTGACTCTGTTCTGTTTTGTAATTCAGTTCAAGTGTAACGGTTTTTACATTCCCTCTATAAGTGACACCTTATGAGAAGTGTCCTTTTCTGTGTGACTTATTTCACTTAGAATCGTCTTACCTAAATCCACTCATCATGCTGCTACTAGCCTTATGACATTGATTTCATGGCTGAGTGATATTCCATTGTACATAAGGACCACAACTTTTTTATCCATTTTTCGCTTTCCTGGGATATTTAAGGTGGAATGAAGTGGAGGTCTTGTCAACAGAGCAGCCCTAAACTTTGGGGTGCTTGTGTCTTGCTGATTTTCAATTTTCCCACTTTATCCCCCCATGCGTAGAAGTGCCCTATGCTCTCTAAGCTGTGTTTTTTAGATGTTTCAGGACACACCGTACACTTCTCCAGAGTGGCTGTTGGCAATTTACATCCCGCCCATCAGTGTAGCAAGGCTCCCATTTCTCCATGGCCTGTCCTGCATTTCTGGTTTTGACACTTTTTTCAGCATGGCCCTTTTGACCGATGGGAAGCGAGACTTCTTTGTAGCGCTGATTTGCCTTTCCAGGTTGCTTGGTTGGCCAAAAAGGGCGTATGCGTTTTTTCCTGAATATATTCAGGAAAAAAGGCATACGCCCTTTTTGGCCAAGGGCATCATTGTCAACGTTTTGCCGCTTTTCAAGTGCTTTAAATGCGATTCGAATCTACCTCCTGAAATCTGTTTCCTGCAATTCTGCCTTGATTTCAAATCCTCTTCTTTGCCTTCCCTCAATATATTTGTGGACGAGAGTTATCATTTATAACTCTGCAGGTTTGTGAATTGCAGTGCCCTGAAGCTGCATTTTACAAGTCGCTTTTTTGGGAGTCGGCCGCAAAAGCGCAGGATGGCTTCAGGCCCTGTTCTGGTTCCGGGGGGCAGGCTGAGCCTGTGGTTAATTCTTCTTCCTGATGGGAAAATTGAGTGACCTGTGCCTGTCCCAACACCAAGAGCTAGTCTCTCATTGGTTCCCCGTCTTCCCGTTCATCCTCAGGACAAACTGCAACCTGTACGGAACAGGAGGTTAAAGGTGCTGATGCTCCAAGTAGGGAGATTGCTAGTAAAGTGGCTGGAATGGCGAACCCGAGCACAAGGAGATGAGAAATGCGGTGCGTTTTAGAAACCTTTCCCCATCACACGGTGTACCATCTTCTGGGTTTCTCATGCATGTTTTCGATGTAGGAAGATGCCCTTGAACCTGGAGATTTGGGACCCATGCGATGGGTAGCACGCAGTATTACTTTAAAGGGTCTGCGTTTGCTCACCCAACCTCACCAAACCTGTCAGCCCCAAGAGTGTCCACCCTTATGTCTCATCCAGCTGTGGGTCTAGATATGGTCAATGCAGGTTGCATCACAGCCCCCGAACGAATTGTGTAAGAATTTCTCTCTCTTTCCCTGTCTTTGTTTCATGGGTTTTTAAAAGTAATTTATTTTTATAATGGGGTTTAGCTGCTTTTCACGGCCGTGTTTATGCCGCCTTACACACACTTGACACACTAACAGAGAGATATCAATACATAGGTTTTAAGATTATTACTAGTCAGATATATTCTTGTGCGGTGAATCGGGCGTGTTGAGTCCAGTTCTCTGAGCAAGGAGTAGGTCTTGTCTATTCCATATTGGGTTTATGGAACGGTATCTGAGCTAATTTGAAACTCTTGTTTTATGTATCACCCCACCTCACCTTTCCCGTTAAGCAGCCATAGTGTGTTTTCTGCATGTGTGACTCTGTTCTGTTTTGTAATTCAGTTCAAGTGTAACGGTTTTTACATTCCCTCTATAAGTGACACCTTATGAGAAGTGTCCTTTTCTGTGTGACTTATTTCACTTAGAATCGTGTTACCTAAATCCACTCATCATGCTGCTACTAGCCTTATGACATTGATTTCATGGCTGAGTGATAGTCCATTGTACATAAGGACCACAACTTTTTTATCCATTTTTCGCTTTCCTGGGATATTTAAGGTGGAATGAAGTGTAGGTCCTTGTCAACAGAGCAGCCCTAAACTTTGGGGTGCTTGTGTCTTGCTGATTTTCAATTTTCCCACTTTATCCCCCCATGCGTAGAAGTGCCCTATGCTCTCTAAGCTGTGTTTTTTAGATGTTTCAGGACACACCGTACACTTCTCCAGAGTGGCTGTTGGCAATTTACATCCCGCCCATCAGTGTAGCAAGGCTCCCATTTCTCCATGGCCTGTCCTGCATTTCTGGTTTTGACACTTTTTTCAGCATGTCCCTTTTGACCGATGGGAAGCGAGACTTCTTTGTAGCGCTGATTTGCCTTTCCAGGTTGCTTGGTTGGCCAAAAAGGGCGTATGCGTTTTTTCCTGAATATATTCAGGAAAAAAGGCATACGCCCTTTTTGGCCAAGGGCATCATTGTCAACGTTTTGCCGCTTTTCAAGTGCTTTAAATGCGATTCGAATCTACCTCCTGAAATCTGTTTCCTGCAATTCTGCCTTGATTTCAAATCCTCTTCTTTGCCTTCCCTCAATATATTTGTGGACGAGAGTTATCATTTATAACTCTGCAGGTTTGTGAATTGCAGTGCCCTGAAGCTGCATTTTACAAGTCGCTTTTTTGGGAGCCGGCCGCAAAAGCGCAGGATGGCTTCAGGCCCTGTTCTGGTTCCGGGGGGCAGGCTGAGCCTGTGGTTAATTCTTCTTCCTGATGGGAAAATAGAGTGACCTGTGCCTGTCCCAACACCAAGAGCTAGTCTCTCATTGGTTTCCCATCTTCCCGTTCATCCTCAGGACAAATTGCAACCTGTACGGAACAGGAGGTTAAAGGTGCTGATGCTCCAAGTAGGGAGATTGCTAGTAAAGTGGCTGGAATGGCGAACACGAGCACAAGGAGGTGAGAAATGAGGTGCGTTTTAGAAACCTTTCCCCATCACACGGTGTACCATCTTCTGGGGTTCTCATGCATGTTTTTGATGTAGGAAGATGCCCTTGAACCTGGAGATTTGGGACCCATGCGATGGGTAGCACGCAGTATTACTTTAAAGGGTCTGCGTTTGCTCACCCAACCTCACCAAACCTCTCAGCCCCAAGAGTGTCCACCCTTATGTCTCATCCAGCTGTGGGTCTAGATATGGTCAATCCAGGTTGCATCACAGCCCCCGAACGAATTGTGTAAGAATTTCTCTCTCTTTCCCTGTCTTTGTTTCATGGGTTTTTAAAAGTAATTTATTTTTATAATGGGGTTTAGCTGCTTTTCACGGCTGTGTTTAGGCCGCTTTACACCCACTTGACACACTAACAGAGAGATATCAATACATAGGTTTTAAGATTATTACTAGTCAGATATATTCTTGTGCGGTGAATCGGGCGTGTTGAGTCCAGTTCTCTGAGCAAGGAGTAGGTCTTGTCTATTCCATATTGGGTTTATGGAACGGTATCTGAGCTAATTTGAAACTCTTGTTTTATGTATCACCCCACCTCACCTTTCCCGTTAAGCAGCCATAGTGTGTTTTCTGCATGTGTGACTCTGTTCTGTTTTGTAATTCAGTTCAAGTGTAACGGTTTTTACATTCCCTCTATAAGTGACACCTTATGAGAAGTGTCCTTTTCTGTGTGACTTATTTCACTTAGAATCGTCTTACCTAAATCCACTCATCATGCTGCTACTAGGCTTATGACATTGATTTCATGGCTGAGTGATATTCCATTGTACATAAGGACCACAACGTTTTTATCCATTTTTCGCTTTCCTGGGATATTTAAGGTGGAATGAATTGGAGGTCCTTGTCAACAGAGCAGCCCTAAACTTTCGGGTGCTTGTGTCTTGCTGATTTTCAATTTTCCCACTTTATCCCCCCATGCGTAGAAGTGCCCTATGCTCTCTAAGCTGTGTTTTTTAGATGTTTCAGGACACACCGTACACTTCTCCAGAGTGGCTGTTGGCAATTTACATCCCGCCCATCAGTGTAGCAAGGCTCCCATTTCTCCATGCCCTCTCCTGCATTTCTGGTTTTGACACCTTTTTCAGCATGTCCCTTTTGACCGATGGGAAGTGAGACTTCTTTGTAGCGCTGATTTGCCTTTCCAGGTTGCTTGGTTGGCCAAAAAGGGCGTATGCGTTTTTTCCTGAATATATTCAGGAAAAAACGCATACGCCCTTTTTGGCCAAGGGCATCATTGTCAACGTTTTGCCGCTTTTCATGTGCTTTAAAGGCGATTCGAATCTACCTCCTGAAATCTATTTCCTGCAATTCTGCCTTGATTTCAAATCCTCTTCTTTGCCTTCCCTCAATATATTTGTGGACGAGAGTTATCATTTATAACTCTGCAGGTTTGTGAATTGCAGTGCCCTGAAGCTGCATTTTACAAGTCGCTTTTTTGGGAGTCGGCCGCAAAAGCGCAGGATGGCTTCAGGCCCTGTTCTGGTTCCGGGGGGCAGGCTGAGCCTGTGGTTAATTCTTCTTCCTGATGGGAAAATTGAGTGACCTGTGCCTGTCCCAACACCAAGAGCTAGTCTCTCATTGGTTCCCCGTCTTCCCGTTCATCCTCAGGACAAATTGCAACCTGTACGGAACAGGAGGTTAAAGGTGCTGATGCTCCAAGTAGGGAGATTGCTAGTAAAGTGGCTGGAATGGCGAACCCGAGCACAAGGAGATGAGAAATGCGGTGCGTTTTAGAAACCTTTCCCCATCACACGGTGTACCATCTTCTGGGTTTCTCATGCATGTTTTCGATGTAGGAAGATGCCCTTGAACCTGGAGATTTGGGACCCATGCGATGGGTAGCACGCAGTATTACTTTAAAGGGTCTGCGTTTGCTCACCCAACCTCACCAAACCTCTCAGCCCCAAGAGTGTCCACCCTTATGTCTCATCCAGCTGTGGGTCTAGATATGGTCAATCCAGGTTGCATCACAGCCCCCGAACGAATTGTGTAAGAATTTCTCTCTCTTTCCCTGTCTTTGTTTCATGGGTTTTTAAAAGTAATTTATTTTTATAATGGGGTTTAGCTGCTTTTCACGGCCGTGTTTATGCCGCCTTACACACACTTGACACACTAACAGAGAGATATCAATACATAGGTTTTAAGATTATTACTAGTCAGATATATTCTTGTGCGGTGAATCGGGCGTGTTGAGTCCAGTTCTCTGAGCAAGGAGTAGGTCTTGTCTATTCCATATTGGGTTTATGGAACGGTATCTGAGCTAATTTGAAACTCTTGTTTTATGTATCACCCCACCTCACCTTTCCCGTTAAGCAGCCATAGTGTGTTTTCTGCATGTGTGACTCTGTTCTGTTTTGTAATTCAGTTCAAGTGTAACGGTTTTTACATTCCCTCTATAAGTGACACCTTATGAGAAGTGTCCTTTTCTGTGTGACTTATTTCACTTAGAATCGTCTTACCTAAATCCACTCATCATGCTGCTACTAGCCTTATGACATTGATTTCATGGCTGAGTGATATTCCATTGTACATAAGGACCACAACTTTTTTATCCATTTTTCGCTTTCCTGGGATATTTAAGGTGAAATGAAGTGGAGGTCTTGTCAACAGAGCAGCCCTAAACTTTGGGGTGCTTGTGTCTTGCTGATTTTCAATTTTCCCACTTTATCCCCCCATGCGTAGAAGTGCCCTATGCTCTCTAAGCTGTGTTTTTTAGATGTTTCAGGACACACCGTACACTTCTCCAGAGTGGCTGTTGGCAATTTACATCCCGCCCATCAGTGTAGCAAGGCTCCCATTTCTCCATGGCCTGTCCTGCATTTCTGGTTTTGACACTTTTTTCAGCATGGCCCTTTTGACCGATGGGAAGCGAGACTTCTTTGTAGCGCTGATTTGCCTTTCCAGGTTGCTTGGTTGGCCAAAAAGGGCGTATGCGTTTTTTCCTGAATATATTCAGGAAAAAACGCATACGCCCTTTTTGGCCAAGGGCACCATTGTCAACGTTTTGCCTCTTTTCATGTGCTTTAAAGGCGATTCGAATCTACCTCCTGAAATCTGTTTCCTGCAATTCTGCCTTGATTTCAAATCCTCTTCTTTGCCTTCCCTCAATATATTTGTGGACGAGAGTTATCATTTATAACTCTGCAGGTTTGTGAATTGCAGTGCCCTGAAGCTGCATTTTACAAGTCGCTTTTTTGGGAGTCGGCCGCAAAAGCGCAGGATGGCTTCAGGCCCTGTTCTGGTTCCGGGGGGCAGGCTGAGCCTGTGGTTAATTCTTCTTCCTGATGGGAAAATTGAGTGACCTGTGCCTGTCCCAACACCAAGAGCTAGTCTCTCATTGGTTCCCCGTCTTCCCGTTCATCCTCAGGACAAATTGCAACCTGTACGGAACAGGAGGTTAAAGGTGCTGATGCTCCAAGTAGGGAGATTGCTAGTAAAGTGGCTGGAATGGCGAACCCGAGCACAAGGAGATGAGAAATGCGGTGCGTTTTAGAAACCTTTCCCCATCACACGGTGTACCATCTTCTGGGTTTCTCATGCATGTTTTCGATGTAGGAAGATGCCCTTGAACCTGGAGATTTGGGACCCATGCGATGGGTAGCACGCAGTATTACTTTAAAGGGTCTGCGTTTGCTCACCCAACCTCACCAAACCTCTCAGCCCCAAGAGTGTCCACCCTTATGTCTCATCCAGCTGTGGGTCTAGATATGGTCAATCCAGGTTGCATCACAGCCCCCGAACGAATTGTGTAAGAATTTCTCTCTCTTTCCCTGTCTTTGTTTCATGGGTTTTTAAAAGTAATTTATTTTTATAATGGGGTTTAGCTGCTTTTCACGGCCGTGTTTATGCCGCCTTACACACACTTGACACACTAACAGAGAGATATCAATACATAGGTTTTAAGATTATTACTAGTCAGATATATTCTTGTGCGGTGAATCGGGCGTGTTGAGTCCAGTTCTCTGAGCAAGGAGTAGGTCTTGTCTATTCCATATTGGGTTTATGGAACGGTATCTGAGCTAATTTGAAACTCTTGTTTTATGTATCACCCCACCTCACCTTTCCCGTTAAGCAGCCATAGTGTGTTTTGTGCATGTGTGACTCTGTTCTGTTTTGTAATTCAGTTCAAGTGTAACGGTTTTTACATTCCCTCTATAAGTGACACCTTATGAGAAGTGTCCTTTTCTGTGTGACTTATTTCGCTTAGAATCGTCTTACCTAAATCCACTCATCATGCTGCTACTAGCCTTATGACATTGATTTCATGGCTGAGTGATATTCCATTGTACATAAGGACCACAACTTTTTTATCCATTTTTCGCTTTCCTGGGATATTTAAGGTGGAATGAAGTGGAGGTCTTGTCAACAGAGCAGCCCTAAACTTTGGGGTGCTTGTGTCTTGCTGATTTTCAATTTTCCCACTTTATCCCCCCATGCGTAGAAGTGCCCTATGCTCTCTAAGCTGTGTTTTTTAGATGTTTCAGGACACACCGTACACTTCTCCAGAGTGGCTGTTTGCAATTTACATCCCGCCCATCAGTGTAGCAAGGCTCCCATTTCTCCATGGCCTGTCCTGCATTTCTGGTTTTGACACTTTTTTCAGCATGGCCCTTTTGACCGATGGGAAGCGAGACTTCTTTGTAGCGCTGATTTGCCTTTCCAGGTTGCTTGGTTGGCCAAAAAGGGCGTATGCGTTTTTTCCTGAATATATTCAGGAAAAAACGCATACGCCCTTTTTGGCCAAGGGCACCATTGTCAACGTTTTGCCGCTTTTCATGTGCTTTAAAGGCGATTCGAATCTACCTCCTGAAATCTGTTTCCTGCAATTCTGCCTTGATTTCAAATCCTCTTCTTTGCCTTCCCTCAATATATTTGTGGACGAGAGTTATCATTTATAACTCTGCAGGTTTGTGAATTGCAGTGCCCTGAAGCTGCATTTTACAAGTCGCTTTTTTGGGAGTCGGCCGCAAAAGCGCAGGATGGCTTCAGGCCCTGTTCTGGTTCCGGGGGGCAGGCTGAGCCTGTGGTTAATTCTTCTTCCTGATGGGAAAATTGAGTGACCTGTGCCTGTCCCAACACCAAGAGCTAGTCTCTCATTGGTTCCCCGTCTTCCCGTTCATCCTCAGGACAAATTGCAACCTGTACGGAACAGGAGGTTAAAGGTGCTGATGCTCCAAGTAGGGAGATTGCTAGTAAAGTGGCTGGAATGGCGAACCCGAGCACAAGGAGATGAGAAATGCGGTGCGTTTTAGAAACCTTTCCCCATCACACGGTGTACCATCTTCTGGGTTTCTCATGCATGTTTTCGATGTAGGAAGATGCCCTTGAACCTGGAGATTTGGGACCCATGCGATGGGTAGCACGCAGTATTACTTTAAAGGGTCTGCGTTTGCTCACCCAACCTCACCAAACCTCTCAGCCCCAAGAGTGTCCACCCTTATGTCTCATCCAGCTGTGGGTCTAGATATGGTCAATCCAGGTTGCATCACAGCCCCCGAACGAATTGTGTAAGAATTTCTCTCTCTTTCCCTGTCTTTGTTTCATGGGTTTTTAAAAGTAATTTATTTTTATAATGGGGTTTAGCTGCTTTTCACGGCCGTGTTTATGCCGCCTTACACACACTTGACACACTAACAGAGAGATATCAATACATAGGTTTTAAGATTATTACTAGTCAGATATATTCTTGTGCGGTGAATCGGGCGTGTTGAGTCCAGTTCTCTGAGCAAGGAGTAGGTCTTGTCTATTCCATATTGGGTTTATGGAACGGTATCTGAGCTAATTTGAAACTCTTGTTTTATGTATCACCCCACCTCACCTTTCCCGTTAAGCAGCCATAGTGTGTTTTCTGCATGTGTGACTCTGTTCTGTTTTGTAATTCAGTTCAAGTGTAACGGTTTTTACATTCCCTCTATAAGTGACACCTTATGAGAAGTGTCCTTTTCTGTGTGACTTATTTCACTTAGAATCGTCTTACCTAAATCCACTCATCATGCTGCTACTAGCCTTATGACATTGATTTCATGGCTGAGTGATATTCCATTGTACATAAGGACCACAACTTTTTTATCCATTTTTCGCTTTCCTGGGATATTTAAGGTGGAATGAAGTGGAGGTCTTGTCAACAGAGCAGCCCTAAACTTTGGGGTGCTTGTGTCTTGCTGATTTTCAATTTTCCCACTTTATCCCCCCATGCGTAGAAGTGCCCTATGCTCTCTAAGCTGTGTTTTTTAGATGTTTCAGGACACACCGTACACTTCTCCAGAGTGGCTGTTGGCAATTTACATCCCGCCCATCAGTGTAGCAAGGCTCCCATTTCTCCATGGCCTGTCCTGCATTTCTGGTTTTGACACTTTTTTCAGCATGGCCCTTTTGACCGATGGGAAGCGAGACTTCTTTGTAGCGCTGATTTGCCTTTCCAGGTTGCTTGGTTGGCCAAAAAGGGCGTATGCGTTTTTTCCTGAATATATTCAGGAAAAAACGCATACGCCCTTTTTGGCCAAGGGCACCATTGTCAACGTTTTGCCGCTTTTCATGTGCTTTAAAGGCGATTCGAATCTACCTCCTGAAATCTGTTTCCTGCAATTCTGCCTTGATTTCAAATCCTCTTCTTTGCCTTCCCTCAATATATTTGTGGACGAGAGTTATCATTTATAACTCTGCAGGTTTGTGAATTGCAGTGCCCTGAAGCTGCATTTTACAAGTCGCTTTTTTGGGAGTCGGCCGCAAAAGCGCAGGATGGCTTCAGGCCCTGTTCTGGTTCCGGGGGGCAGGCTGAGCCTGTGGTTAATTCTTCTTCCTGATGGGAAAATTGAGTGACCTGTGCCTGTCCCAACACCAAGAGCTAGTCTCTCATTGGTTCCCCGTCTTCCCGTTCATCCTCAGGACAAATTGCAACCTGTACGGAACAGGAGGTTAAAGGTGCTGATGCTCCAAGTAGGGAGATTGCTAGTAAAGTGGCTGGAATGGCGAACCCGAGCACAAGGAGATGAGAAATGCGGTGCGTTTTAGAAACCTTTCCCCATCACACGGTGTACCATCTTCTGGGTTTCTCATGCATGTTTTCGATGTAGGAAGATGCCCTTGAACCTGGAGATTTGGGACCCATGCGATGGGTAGCACGCAGTATTACTTTAAAGGGTCTGCGTTTGCTCACCCAACCTCACCAAACCTCTCAGCCCCAAGAGTGTCCACCCTTATGTCTCATCCAGCTGTGGGTCTAGATATGGTCAATCCAGGTTGCATCACAGCCCCCGAACGAATTGTGTAAGAATTTCTCTCTCTTTCCCTGTCTTTGTTTCATGGGTTTTTAAAAGTAATTTATTTTTATAATGGGGTTTAGCTGCTTTTCACGGCCGTGTTTATGCCGCCTTACACACACTTGACACACTAACAGAGAGATATCAATACATAGGTTTTAAGATTATTACTAGTCAGATATATTCTTGTGCGGTGAATCGGGCGTGTTGAGTCCAGTTCTCTGAGCAAGGAGTAGGTCTTGTCTATTCCATATTGGGTTTATGGAACGGTATCTGAGCTAATTTGAAACTCTTGTTTTATGTATCACCCCACCTCACCTTTCCCGTTAAGCAGCCATAGTGTGTTTTGTGCATGTGTGACTCTGTTCTGTTTTGTAATTCAGTTCAAGTGTAACGGTTTTTACATTCCCTCTATAAGTGACACCTTATGAGAAGTGTCCTTTTCTGTGTGACTTATTTCACTTAGAATCGTCTTACCTAAATCCACTCATCATGCTGCTACTAGCCTTATGACATTGATTTCATGGCTGAGTGATATTCCATTGTACATAAGGACCACAACTTTTTTATCCATTTTTCGCTTTCCTGGGATATTTAAGGTGGAATGAAGTGGAGGTCTTGTCAACAGAGCAGCCCTAAACTTTGGGGTGCTTGTGTCTTGCTGATTTTCAATTTTCCCACTTTATCCCCCCATGCGTAGAAGTGCCCTATGCTCTCTAAGCTGTGTTTTTCAGATGTTTCAGGACACACCGTACACTTCTCCAGAGTGGCTGTTTGCAATTTACATCCCGCCCATCAGTGTAGCAAGGCTCCCATTTCTCCATGGCCTGTCCTGCATTTCTGGTTTTGACACTTTTTTCAGCATGGCCCTTTTGACCGATGGGAAGCGAGACTTCTTTGTAGCGCTGATTTGCCTTTCCAGGTTGCTTGGTTGGCCAAAAAGGGCGTATGCGTTTTTTCCTGAATATATTCAGGAAAAAACGCATACGCCCTTTTTGGCCAAGGGCACCATTGTCAACGTTTTGCCGCTTTTCATGTGCTTTAAAGGCGATTCGAATCTACCTCCTGAAATCTGTTTCCTGCAATTCTGCCTTGATTTCAAATCCTCTTCTTTGCCTTCCCTCAATATATTTGTGGACGAGAGTTATCATTTATAACTCTGCAGGTTTGTGAATTGCAGTGCCCTGAAGCTGCATTTTACAAGTCGCTTTTTTGGGAGTCGGCCGCAAAAGCGCAGGATGGCTTCAGGCCCTGTTCTGGTTCCGGGGGGCAGGCTGAGCCTGTGGTTAATTCTTCTTCCTGATGGGAAAATTGAGTGACCTGTGCCTGTCCCAACACCAAGAGCTAGTCTCTCATTGGTTCCCCGTCTTCCCGTTCATCCTCAGGACAAATTGCAACCTGTACGGAACAGGAGGTTAAAGGTGCTGATGCTCCAAGTAGGGAGATTGCTAGTAAAGTGGCTGGAATGGCGAACCCGAGCACAAGGAGATGAGAAATGCAGTGCGTTTTAGAAACCTTTCCCCATCACACGGTGTACCATCTTCTGGGTTTCTCATGCATGTTTTCGATGTAGGAAGATGCCCTTGAACCTGGAGATTTGGGACCCATGCGATGGGTAGCACGCAGTATTACTTTAAAGGGTCTGCGTTTGCTCACCCAACCTCACCAAACCTCTCAGCCCCAAGAGTGTCCACCCTTATGTCTCATCCAGCTGTGGGTCTAGATATGGTCAATGCAGGTTGCATCACAGCCCCCGAACGAATTGTGTAAGAATTTCTCTCTCTTTCCCTGTCTTTGTTTCATGGGTTTTTAAAAGTAATTTATTTTTATAATGGGGTTTAGCTGCTTTTCACGGCCGTGTTTATGCCGCCTTACACACACTTGACACACTAACAGAGAGATATCAATACATAGGTTTTAAGATTATTACTAGTCAGATATATTCTTGTGCGGTGAATCGGGCGTGTTGAGTCCAGTTCTCTGAGCAAGGAGTAGGTCTTGTCTATTCCATATTGGGTTTATGGAACGGTATCTGAGCTAATTTGAAACTCTTGTTTTATGTATCACCCCACCTCACCTTTCCCGTTAAGCAGCCATAGTGTGTTTTCTGCATGTGTGACTCTGTTCTGTTTTGTAATTCAGTTCAAGTGTAACGGTTTTTACATTCCCTCTATAAGTGACACCTTATGAGAAGTGTCCTTTTCTGTGTGACTTATTTCACTTAGAATCGTCTTACCTAAATCCACTCATCATGCTGCTACTAGCCTTATGACATTGATTTCATGGCTGAGTGATATTCCATTGTACATAAGGACCACAACTTTTTTATCCATTTTTCGCTTTCCTGGGATATTTAAGGTGGAATGAAGTGGAGGTCCTTGTCAACAGAGCAGCCCTAAACTTTCGGGTGCTTGTGTCTTGCTGATTTTCAATTTTCCCACTTTATCCCCCCATGCGTAGAAGTGCCCTATGCTCTCTAAGCTGTGTTTTTTAGATGTTTCAGGACACACCGTACACTACTCCAGAGTGGCTGTTGGCAATTTACATCCCGCCCATCAGTGTAGCAAGGCTCCCATTTCTCCATGGCCTGTCCTGCATTTCTGGTTTTGAAACTTTTTTCAGCATGTCCCTTTTGACCGATGGGAAGCGAGACTTCTTTGTAGCGCTGATTTGCCTTTCCAGGTTGCTTGGTTGGCCAAAAAGGGCGTATGCGTTTTTTCCTGAATATATTCAGGAAAAAAGGCATACGCCCTTTTTGGCCAAGGGCATCATTGTCAACGTTTTGCCGCTTTTCAAGTGCTTTAAATGCGATTCGAATCTACCTCCTGAAATCTGTTTCCTGCAATTCTGCCTTGATTTCAAATCCTCTTCTTTGCCTTCCCTCAATATATTTGTGGACGAGAGTTATCACTTATAACTCTGCAGGTTTGTGAATTGCAGTGCCCTGAAGCTGCATTTTACAAGTCGCTTTTTTGGGAGCCGGCCGCAAAAGCGCAGGATGGCTTCAGGCCCTGTTCTGGTTCCGGGGGGCAGGCTGAGCCTGTGGTTAATTCTTCTTCCTGATGGGAAAATAGAGTGACCTGTGCCTGTCCCAACACCAAGAGCTAGTCTCTCATTGGTTTCCCGTCTTCCCGTTCATCCTCAGGACAAATTGCAACCTGTACAGAACAGGAGGTTAAAGGTGCTGATGCTCCAAGTAGGGAGATTGCTAGTAAAGTGGCTGGAATGGCGAACACGAGCACAAGGAGGTGAGAAATGAGGTGCGTTTTAGAAACCTTTCCCCATCACACGGTGTACCATCTTCTGGGGTTCTCATGCATGTTTTTGATGTAGGAAGATGCCCTTGAACCTGGAGATTTGGGACCCATGCGATGGGTAGCACGCAGTATTACTTTAAAGGGTCTGCGTTTGCTCACCCAACCTCACCAAACCTCTCAGCCCCAAGAGTGTCCACCCTTATGTCTCATCCAGCTGTCGGTCTAGATATGGTCAATCCAGGTTGCATCACAGCCCCCGAACGAATTGTGTAAGAATTTCTCTCTCTTTCCCTGTCTTTGTTTCATGGGTTTTTAAAAGTAATTTATTTTTATAATGGGGTTTAGCTGCTTTTCACGGCTGTGTTTAGGCCGCTTTACACCCACTTGACACACTAACAGAGAGATATCAATACATAGGTTTTAAGATTATTACTAGTCAGATATATTCTTGTGCGGTGAATCGGGCGTGTTGAGTCCAGTTCTCTGAGCAAGGAGTAGGTCTTGTCTATTCCATATTGGGTTTATGGAACGGTATCTGAGCTAATTTGAAACTCTTGTTTTATGTATCACCCCACCTCACCATTCCCGTTAAGCAGCCATAGTGTGTTTTCTGCATGTGTGACTCTGTTCTGTTTTGTAATTCAGTTCAAGTGTAACGGTTTTTACATTCCCTCTATAAGTGACACCTTATGAGAAGTTTCCTTTTCTGTGTGACTTATTTCACTTAGAATCGTCTTACCTAAATCCACTCATCATGCTGCTACTAGCCTTATGACATTGATTTCATGGCTGAGTGATAGTCCATTGTACATAAGGACCACAACTTTTTTATCCATTTTTCGCTTTCCTGGGATATTTAAGGTGGAATGAAGTGGAGGTCCTTGTCAACAGAGCAGCCCTAAACTTTCGGGTGCTTGTGTCTTGCTGATTTTCAATTTTCCCACTTTATCCCCCCATGCGTAGAAGTGCCCTATGCTCTCTAAGCTGTGTTTTTTAGATGTTTCAGGACACACCGTACACTTCTCCAGAGTGGCTGTTGGCAATTTACATCCCGCCCATCAGTGTAGCAAGGCTCCCATTTCTCCATGGCCTGTCCTGCATTTCTGGTTTTGACACTTTTTTCAGCATGTCCCTTTTGACCGATGGGAAGCGAGACTTCTTTGTAGCGCTGATTTGCCTTTCCAGGTTGCTTGGTTGGCCAAAAAGAGCGTATGCGTTTTTTCCTGAATATATTCAGGAAAAAAGGCATACGCCCTTTTTGGCCAAGGGCACCATTGTCAACGTTTTGCCGCTTTTCAAGTGCTTTAAATGCGATTCGAATCTACCTCCTGAAATCTGTTTCCTGCAATTCTGCCTTGATTTCAAATCCTCTTCTTTGCCTTCCCTCAATATATTTGTGGACGAGAGTTATCATTTATAACTCTGCAGGTTTGTGAATTGCAGTGCCCTGAAGCTGCATTTTACAAGTCGCTTTTTTGGGAGCCGGCCGCAAAAGCGCAGGATGGCTTCAGGCCCTGTTCTGGTTCCGGGGGGCAGGCTGAGCCTGTGGTTAATTCTTCTTCCTGATGGGAAAATTGAGTGACCTGTGCCTGTCCCAACACCAAGAGCTAGTCTCTCATTGGTTCCCCGTCTTCCCGTTCATCCTCAGGACAAACTGCAACCTGTACGGAACAGGAGGTTAAAGGTGCTGATGCTCCAAGTAGGGAGATTGCTAGTAAAGTGGCTGGAATGGCGAACCCGAGCACAAGGAGATGAGAAATGCGGTGCGTTTTAGAAACCTTTCCCCATCACACGGTGTACCATCTTCTGGGTTTCTCATGCATGTTTTCGATGTAGGAAGATGCCCTTGAACCTGGAGATTTGGGACCCATGCGATGGGTAGCACGCAGTATTACTTTAAAGGGTCTGCGTTTGCTCACCCAACCTCACCAAACCTGTCAGCCCCAAGAGTGTCCACCCTTATGTCTCATCCAGCTGTGGGTCTAGATATGGTCAATCCAGGTTGCATCACAGCCCCCGAACGAATTGTGTAAGAATTTCTCTCTCTTTCCCTGTCTTTGTTTCATGGGTTTTTAAAAGTAATTTATTTTTATAATGGGGTTTAGCTGCTTTTCACGGCCGTGTTTATGCCGCCTTACACACACTTGACACACTAACAGAGAGATATCAATACATAGGTTTTAAGATTATTACTAGTCAGATATATTCTTGTGCGGTGAATCGGGCGTGTTGAGTCCAGTTCTCTGAGCAAGGAGTAGGTCTTGTCTATTCCATATTGGGTTTATGGAACGGTATCTGAGCTAATTTGAAACTCTTGTTTTATGTATCACCCCACCTCACCTTTCCCGTTAAGCAGCCATAGTGTGTTTTCTGCATGTGTGACTCTGTTCTGTTTTGTAATTCAGTTCAAGTGTAACGGTTTTTACATTCCCTCTATAAGTGACACCTTATGAGAAGTGTCCTTTTCTGTGTGACTTATTTCACTTAGAATCGTCTTACCTAAATCCACTCATCATGCTGCTACTAGCCTTATGACATTGATTTCATGGCTGAGTGATGTTCCATTCTACATAAGGACCAAAACTTTTTTATCCATTTTTCGCTTTCCTGGGATATTTAAGGTGGAATGAAGTGGAGGTCCTTGTCAACAGAGCAGCCCTAAACTTTGGGGTGCTTGTGTCTTGCTGATTTTCAATTTTCCCACTTTATCCCCCCATGTGTGGAAGTGCCCTATGCTCTCTAAGCTGTGTTTTTTAGATGTTTCAGGACACACCGTACACTTCTCCAGAGTGGCTGTTGGCAATTTACATCCCGCCCATCAGTGTAGCAAGGCTCCCATTTCTCCATGGCCTGTCCTGCATTTCTGGTTTTGACACTTTTTTCAGCATGGCCCTTTTGACCGATGGGAAGCGAGACTTCTTTGTAGCGCTGATTTGCCTTTCCAGGTTGCTTGGTTGGCCAAAAAGGGCGTATGCGTTTTTTCCTGAATATATTCAGGAAAAAACGCATACGCCCTTTTTGGCCAAGGGCATCATTGTCAACGTTTTGCCGCTTTTCATGTGCTTTAAAGGCGATTCGAATCTACCTCCTGAAATCAGTTTCCTGCAATTCTGCCTTGATTTCAAATCCTCTTCTTTGCCTTCCCTCAATATATTTGTGGACGAGAGTTATCATTTATAACTCTGCAGGTTTGTGAATTGCAGTGCCCTGAAGCTGCATTTTACAAGTCGCTTTTTTGGGAGCCGGCCGCAAAAGCGCAGGATGGCTTCAGGCCCTGTTCTGGTTCCGGGGGGCAGGCTGAGCCTGTGGTTAATTCTTCTTCCTGATGGGAAAATAGAGTGACCTGTGCCTGTCCCAACACCAAGAGCTAGTCTCTCATTGGTTTCCCGTCTTCCCGTTCATCCTCAGGACAAATTGCAACCTGTACGGAACAGGAGGTTAAAGGTGCTGATGCTCCAAGTAGGGAGATTGCTAGTAAAGTGGCTGGAATGGCGAACACGAGCACAAGGAGGTGAGAAATGAGGTGCGTTTTAGAAACCTTTCCCCATCACACGGTGTACCATCTTCTGGGTTTCTCATGCATGTTTTCGATGTAGGAAGATGCCCTTGAACCTGGAGATTTGGGACCCATGCGATGGGTAGCACGCAGTATTACTTTAAAGGGTCTGCGTTTGCTCACCCAACCTCACCAAACCTCTCAGCCCCAAGAGTGTCCACCCTTATGTCTCATCCAGCTGTGGGTCTAGATATGGTCAATCCAGGTTGCATCACAGCCCCCGAACGAATTGTGTAAGAATTTCTCTCTCTTTCCCTGTCTTTGTTTCATGGGTTTTTAAAAGTAATTTATTTTTATAATGGGGTTTAGCTGCTTTTCACGGCCGTGTTTATGCCGCCTTACACACACTTGACACACTAACAGAGAGATATCAATACATAGGTTTTAAGATTATTACTAGTCAGATATATTCTTGTGCGGTGAATCGGGCGTGTTGAGTCCAGTTCTCTGAGCAAGGAGTAGGTCTTGTCTATTCCATATTGGGTTTATGGAACGGTATCTGAGCTAATTTGAAACTCTTGTTTTATGTATCACCCCACCTCACCTTTCCCGTTAAGCAGCCATAGTGTGTTTTCTGCATGTGTGACTCTGTTCTGTTTTGTAATTCAGTTCAAGTGTAACGGTTTTTACATTCCCTCTATAAGTGACACCTTATGAGAAGTGTCCTTTTCTGTGTGACTTATTTCACTTAGAATCGTCTTACCTAAATCCACTCATCATGCTGCTACTAGCCTTATGACATTGATTTCATGGCTGAGTGATATTCCATTGTACATAAGGACCACAACTGTTTTTATCCATTTTTCGCTTTCCTGGGATATTTAAGGTGGAATGAAGTGGAGGTCTTGTCAACAGAGCAGCCCTAAACTTTCGGGTGCTTGTGTCTTGCTGATTTTCAATTTTCCCACTTTATCCCCCCATGCGTAGAAGTGCCCTATGCTCTCTAAGCTGTGTTTTTTAGATGTTTCAGGACACACCGTACACTTCTCCAGAGTGGCTGTTGGCAATTTACATCCCGCCCATCAGTGTAGCAAGGCTCCCATTTCTCCATGGCCTGTCCTGCATTTCTGGTTTTGACACTTTTTTCAGCATGGCCCTTTTGACCGATGGGAAGCGAGACTTCTTTGTAGCGCTGATTTGCCTTTCCAGGTTGCTTGGTTGGCCAAAAAGGGCGTATGCGTTTTTTCCTGAATATATTCAGGAAAAAACGCATACGCCCTTTTTGGCCAAGGGCACCATTGTCAACGTTTTGCCGCTTTTCATGTGCTTTAAAGGCGATTCGAATCTACCTCCTGAAATCTGTTTCCTGCAATTCTGCCTTGATTTCAAATCCTCTTCTTTGCCTTCCCTCAATATATTTGTGGACGAGAGTTATCATTTATAACTCTGCAGGTTTGTGAATTGCAGTGCCCTGAAGCTGCATTTTACAAGTCGCTTTTTTGGGAGTCGGCCGCAAAAGCGCAGGATGGCTTCAGGCCCTGTTCTGGTTCCGGGGGGCAGGCTGAGCCTGTGGTTAATTCTTCTTCCTGATGGGAAAATTGAGTGACCTGTGCCTGTCCCAACACCAAGAGCTAGTCTCTCATTGGTTCCCCGTCTTCCCGTTCATCCTCAGGACAAATTGCAACCTGTACGGAACAGGAGGTTAAAGGTGCTGATGCTCCAAGTAGGGAGATTGCTAGTAAAGTGGCTGGAATGGCGAACCCGAGCACAAGGAGATGAGAAATGCGGTGCGTTTTAGAAACCTTTCCCCATCACACGGTGTACCATCTTCTGGGTTTCTCATGCATGTTTTCGATGTAGGAAGATGCCCTTGAACCTGGAGATTTGGGACCCATGCGATGGGTAGCACGCAGTATTACTTTAAAGGGTCTGCGTTTGCTCACCCAACCTCACCAAACCTATCAGCCCCAAGAGTGTCCACCCTTATGTCTCATCCAGCTGTGGGTCTAGATATGGTCAATCCAGGTTGCATCACAGCCCCCGAACGAATTGTGTAAGAATTTCTCTCTCTTTCCCTGTCTTTGTTTCATGGGTTTTTAAAAGTAATTTATTTTTATAATGGGGTTTAGCTGCTTTTCACGGCCGTGTTTATGCCGCCTTACACACACTTGACACACTAACAGAGAGATATCAATACATAGGTTTTAAGATTATTACTAGTCAGATATATTCTTGTGCGGTGAATCGGGCGTGTTGAGTCCAGTTCTCTGAGCAAGGAGTAGGTCTTGTCTATTCCATATTGGGTTTATGGAACGGTATCTGAGCTAATTTGAAACTCTTGTTTTATGTATCACCCCACCTCACCTTTCCCGTTAAGCAGCCATAGTGTGTTTTCTGCATGTGTGACTCTGTTCTGTTTTGTAATTCAGTTCAAGTGTAACGGTTTTTACATTCCCTCTATAAGTGACACCTTATGAGAAGTGTCCTTTTCTGTGTGACTTATTTCACTTAGAATCGTCTTACCTAAATCCACTCATCATGCTGCTACTAGCCTTATGACATTGATTTCATGGCTGAGTGATATTCCATTGTACATAAGGACCACAACTTTTTTATCCATTTTTCGCTTTCCTGGGATATTTAAGGTGGAATGAAGTGGAGGTCTTGTCAACAGAGCAGCCCTAAACTTTCGGGTGCTTGTGTCTTGCTGATTTTCAATTTTCCCACTTTATCCCCCCATGCGTAGAAGTGCCCTATGCTCTCTAAGCTGTGTTTTTTAGATGTTTCAGGACACACCGTACACTTCTCCAGAGTGGCTGTTGGCAATTTACATCCCGCCCATCAGTGTAGCAAGGCTCCCATTTCTCCATGGCCTGTCCTGCATTTCTGGTTTTGACACTTTTTTCAGCATGGCCCTTTTGACCGATGGGAAGCGAGACTTCTTTGTAGCGCTGATTTGCCTTTCCAGGTTGCTTGGTTGGCCAAAAAGGGCGTATGCGTTTTTTCCTGAATATATTCAGGAAAAAACGCATACGCCCTTTTTGGCCAAGGGCACCATTGTCAACGTTTTGCCGCTTTTCATGTGCTTTAAAGGCGATTCGAATCTACCTCCTGAAATCTGTTTCCTGCAATTCTGCCTTGATTTCAAATCCTCTTCTTTGCCTTCCCTCAATATATTTGTGGACGAGAGTTATCATTTATAACTCTGCAGGTTTGTGAATTGCAGTGCCCTGAAGCTGCATTTTACAAGTCGCTTTTTTGGGAGTCGGCCGCAAAAGCGCAGGATGGCTTCAGGCCCTGTTCTGGTTCCGGGGGGCAGGCTGAGCCTGTGGTTAATTCTTCTTCCTGATGGGAAAATTGAGTGACCTGTGCCTGTCCCAACACCAAGAGCTAGTCTCTCATTGGTTCCCCGTCTTCCCGTTCATCCTCAGGACAAATTGCAACCTGTACGGAACAGGAGGTTAAAGGTGCTGATGCTCCAAGTAGGGAGATTGCTAGTAAAGTGGCTGGAATGGCGAACCCGAGCACAAGGAGATGAGAAATGCGGTGCGTTTTAGAAACCTTTCCCCATCACACGGTGTACCATCTTCTGGGTTTCTCATGCATGTTTTCGATGTAGGAAGATGCCCTTGAACCTGGAGATTTGGGACCCATGCGATGGGTAGCACGCAGTATTACTTTAAAGGGTCTGCGTTTGCTCACCCAACCTCACCAAACCTGTCAGCCCCAAGAGTGTCCACCCTTATGTCTCATCCAGCTGTGGGTCTAGATATGGTCAATGCAGGTTGCATCACAGCCCCCGAACGAATTGTGTAAGAATTTCTCTCTCTTTCCCTGTCTTTGTTTCATGGGTTTTTAAAAGTAATTTATTTTTATAATGGGGTTTAGCTGCTTTTCACGGCCGTGTTTATGCCGCCTTACACACACTTGACACACTAACAGAGAGATATCAATACATAGGTTTTAAGATTATTACTAGTCAGATATATTCTTGTGCGGTGAATCGGGCGTGTTGAGTCCAGTTCTCTGAGCAAGGAGTAGGTCTTGTCTATTCCATATTGGGTTTATGGAACGGTATCTGAGCTAATTTGAAACTCTTGTTTTATGTATCACCCCACCTCACCTTTCCCGTTAAGCAGCCATAGTGTGTTTTCTGCATGTGTGACTCTGTTCTGTTTTGTAATTCAGTTCAAGTGTAACGGTTTTTACATTCCCTCTATAAGTGACACCTTATGAGAAGTGTCCTTTTCTGTGTGACTTATTTCACTTAGAATCGTCTTACCTAAATCCACTCATCATGCTGCTACTAGCCTTATGACATTGATTTCATGGCTGAGTGATATTCCATTGTACATAAGGACCACAACTTTTTTATCCATTTTTCGCTTTCCTGGGATATTTAAGGTGGAATGAAGTGGAGGTCTTGTCAACAGAGCAGCCCTAAACTTTGGGGTGCTTGTGTCTTGCTGATTTTCAATTTTCCCACTTTATCCCCCCATGCGTAGAAGTGCCCTATGCTCTCTAAGCTGTGTTTTTTAGATGTTTCAGGACACACCGTACACTTCTCCAGAGTGGCTGTTTGCAATTTACATCCCGCCCATCAGTGTAGCAAGGCTCCCATTTCTCCATGGCCTGTCCTGCATTTCTGGTTTTGACACTTTTTTCAGCATGGCCCTTTTGACCGATGGGAAGCGAGACTTCTTTGTAGCGCTGATTTGCCTTTCCAGGTTGCTTGGTTGGCCAAAAAGGGCGTATGCGTTTTTTCCTGAATATATTCAGGAAAAAACGCATACGCCCTTTTTGGCCAAGGGCACCATTGTCAACGTTTTGCCGCTTTTCATGTGCTTTAAAGGCGATTCGAATCTACCTCCTGAAATCTGTTTCCTGCAATTCTGCCTTGATTTCAAATCCTCTTCTTTGCCTTCCCTCAATATATTTGTGGACGAGAGTTATCATTTATAACTCTGCAGGTTTGTGAATTGCAGTGCCCTGAAGCTGCATTTTACAAGTCACTTTTTTGGGAGTCGGCCGCAAAAGCGCAGGATGGCTTCAGGCCCTGTTCTGGTTCCGGGGGGCAGGCTGAGCCTGTGGTTAATTCTTCTTCCTGATGGGAAAATTGAGTGACCTGTGCCTGTCCCAACACCAAGAGCTAGTCTCTCATTGGTTCCCCGTCTTCCCGTTCATCCTCAGGACAAATTGCAACCTGTACGGAACAGGAGGTTAAAGGTGCTGATGCTCCAAGTAGGGAGATTGCTAGTAAAGTGGCTGGAATGGCGAACCCGAGCACAAGGAGATGAGAAATGCGGTGCGTTTTAGAAACCTTTCCCCATCACACGGTGTACCATCTTCTGGGTTTCTCATGCATGTTTTCGATGTAGGAAGATGCCCTTGAACCTGGAGATTTGGGACCCATGCGATGGGTAGCACGCAGTATTACTTTAAAGGGTCTGCGTTTGCTCACCCAACCTCACCAAACCTCTCAGCCCCAAGAGTGTCCACCCTTATGTCTCATCCAGCTGTGGGTCTAGATATGGTCAATCCAGGTTGCATCACAGCCCCCGAACGAATTGTGTAAGAATTTCTCTCTCTTTCCCTGTCTTTGTTTCATGGGTTTTTAAAAGTAATTTATTTTTATAATGGGGTTTAGCTGCTTTTCACGGCCGTGTTTATGCCGCCTTACACACACTTGACACACTAACAGAGAGATATCAATACATAGGTTTTAAGATTATTACTAGTCAGATATATTCTTGTGCGGTGAATCGGGCGTGTTGAGTCCAGTTCTCTGAGCAAGGAGTAGGTCTTGTCTATTCCATATTGGGTTTATGGAACGGTATCTGAGCTAATTTGAAACTCTTGTTTTATGTATCACCCCACCTCACCTTTCCCGTTAAGCAGCCATAGTGTGTTTTCTGCATGTGTGACTCTGTTCTGTTTTGTAATTCAGTTCAAGTGTAACGGTTTTTACATTCCCTCTATAAGTGACACCTTATGAGAAGTGTCCTTTTCTGTGTGACTTATTTCACTTAGAATCGTCTTACCTAAATCCACTCATCATGCTGCTACTAGCCTTATGACATTGATTTCATGGCTGAGTGATATTCCATTGTACATAAGGACCACAACTTTTTTATCCATTTTTCGCTTTCCTGGGATATTTAAGGTGGAATGAAGTGGAGGTCTTGTCAACAGAGCAGCCCTAAACTTTGGGGTGCTTGTGTCTTGCTGATTTTCAATTTTCCCACTTTATCCCCCCATGCGTAGAAGTGCCCTATGCTCTCTAAACTGTGTTTTTCAGATGTTTCAGGACACACCGTACACTTTTCCAGAGTGGCTGTTTGCAATTTACATCCCGCCCATCAGTGTAGCAAGGCTCCCATTTCTCCATGGCCTGTCCTGCATTTCTGGTTTTGACACTTTTTTCAGCATGGCCCTTTTGACCGATGGGAAGCGAGACTTCTTTGTAGCGCTGATTTGCCTTTCCAGGTTGCTTGGTTGGCCAAAAAGGGCGTATGCGTTTTTTCCTGAATATATTCAGGAAAAAACGCATACGCCCTTTTTGGCCAAGGGCACCATTGTCAACGTTTTGCCGCTTTTCATGTGCTTTAAAGGCGATTCGAATCTACCTCCTGAAATCTGTTTCCTGCAATTCTGCCTTGATTTCAAATCCTCTTCTTTGCCTTCCCTCAATATATTTGTGGACGAGAGTTATCATTTATAACTCTGCAGGTTTGTGAATTGCAGTGCCCTGAAGCTGCATTTTACAAGTCGCTTTTTTGGGAGTCGGCCGCAAAAGCGCAGGATGGCTTCAGGCCCTGTTCTGGTTCCGGGGGGCAGGCTGAGCCTGTGGTTAATTCTTCTTCCTGATGGGAAAATTGAGTGACCTGTGCCTGTCCCAACACCAAGAGCTAGTCTCTCATTGGTTCCCCGTCTTCCCGTTCATCCTCAGGACAAATTGCAACCTGTACGGAACAGGAGGTTAAAGGTGCTGATGCTCCAAGTAGGGAGATTGCTAGTAAAGTGGCTGGAATGGCGAACCCGAGCACAAGGAGATGAGAAATGCGGTGCGTTTTAGAAACCTTTCCCCATCACACGGTGTACCATCTTCTGGGTTTCTCATGCATGTTTTCGATGTAGGAAGATGCCCTTGAACCTGGAGATTTGGGACCCATGCGATGGGTAGCACGCAGTATTACTTTAAAGGGTCTGCGTTTGCTCACCCAACCTCACCAAACCTCTCAGCCCCAAGAGTGTCCACCCTTATGTCTCATCCAGCTGTGGGTCTAGATATGGTCAATCCAGGTTGCATCACAGCCCCCGAACGAATTGTGTAAGAATTTCTCTCTCTTTCCCTGTCTTTGTTTCATGGGTTTTTAAAAGTAATTTATTTTTATAATGGGGTTTAGCTGCTTTTCACGGCCGTGTTTATGCCGCCTTACACACACTTGACACACTAACAGAGAGATATCAATACATAGGTTTTAAGATTATTACTAGTCAGATATATTCTTGTGCGGTGAATCGGGCGTGTTGAGTCCAGTTCTCTGAGCAAGGAGTAGGTCTTGTCTATTCCATATTGGGTTTATGGAACGGTATCTGAGCTAATTTGAAACTCTTGTTTTATGTATCACCCCACCTCACCTTTCCCGTTAAGCAGCCATAGTGTGTTTTCTGCATGTGTGACTCTGTTCTGTTTTGTAATTCAGTTCAAGTGTAACGGTTTTTACATTCCCTCTATAAGTGACACCTTATGAGAAGTGTCCTTTTCTGTGTGACTTATTTCACTTAGAATCGTCTTACCTAAATCCACTCATCATGCTGCTACTAGCCTTATGACATTGATTTCATGGCTGAGTGATATTCCATTGTACATAAGGACCACAACTTTTTTATCCATTTTTCGCTTTCCTGGGATATTTAAGGTGGAATGAAGTGGAGGTCTTGTCAACAGAGCAGCCCTAAACTTTGGGGTGCTTGTGTCTTGCTGATTTTCAATTTTCCCACTTTATCCCCCCATGCGTAGAAGTGCCCTATGCTCTCTAAGCTGTGTTTTTCAGATGTTTCAGGACACACCGTACACTTTTCCAGAGTGGCTGTTTGCAATTTACATCCCGCCCATCAGTGTAGCAAGGCTCCCATTTCTCCATGGCCTGTCCTGCATTTCTGGTTTTGACACTTTTTTCAGCATGGCCCTTTTGACCGATGGGAAGCGAGACTTCTTTGTAGCGCTGATTTGCCTTTCCAGGTTGCTTGGTTGGCCAAAAAGGGCGTATGCGTTTTTTCCTGAATATATTCAGGAAAAAACGCATACGCCCTTTTTGGCCAAGGGCACCATTGTCAACGTTTTGCCGCTTTTCATGTGCTTTAAAGGCGATTCGAATCTACCTCCTGAAATCTGTTTCCTGCAATTCTGCCTTGATTTCAAATCCTCTTCTTTGCCTTCCCTCAATATATTTGTGGACGAGAGTTATCATTTATAACTCTGCAGGTTTGTGAATTGCAGTGCCCTGAAGCTGCATTTTACAAGTCGCTTTTTTGGGAGTCGGCCGCAAAAGCGCAGGATGGCTTCAGGCCCTGTTCTGGTTCCGGGGGGCAGGCTGAGCCTGTGGTTAATTCTTCTTCCTGATGGGAAAATTGAGTGACCTGTGCCTGTCCCAACACCAAGAGCTAGTCTCTCATTGGTTCCCCGTCTTCCCGTTCATCCTCAGGACAAATTGCAACCTGTACGGAACAGGAGGTTAAAGGTGCTGATGCTCCAAGTAGGGAGATTGCTAGTAAAGTGGCTGGAATGGCGAACCCGAGCACAAGGAGATGAGAAATGCGGTGCGTTTTAGAAACCTTTCCCCATCACACGGTGTACCATCTTCTGGGTTTCTCATGCATGTTTTCGATGTAGGAAGATGCCCTTGAACCTGGAGATTTGGGACCCATGCGATGGGTAGCACGCAGTATTACTTTAAAGGGTCTGCGTTTGCTCACCCAACCTCACCAAACCTCTCAGCCCCAAGAGTGTCCACCCTTATGTCTCATCCAGCTGTGGGTCTAGATATGGTCAATCCAGGTTGCATCACAGCCCCCGAACGAATTGTGTAAGAATTTCTCTCTCTTTCCCTGTCTTTGTTTCATGGGTTTTTAAAAGTAATTTATTTTTATAATGGGGTTTAGCTGCTTTTCACGGCCGTGTTTATGCCGCCTTACACACACTTGACACACTAACAGAGAGATATCAATACATAGGTTTTAAGATTATTACTAGTCAGATATATTCTTGTGCGGTGAATCGGGCGTGTTGAGTCCAGTTCTCTGAGCAAGGAGTAGGTCTTGTCTATTCCATATTGGGTTTATGGAACGGTATCTGAGCTAATTTGAAACTCTTGTTTTATGTATCACCCCACCTCACCTTTCCCGTTAAGCAGCCATAGTGTGTTTTCTGCATGTGTGACTCTGTTCTGTTTTGTAATTCAGTTCAAGTGTAACGGTTTTTACATTCCCTCTATAAGTGACACCTTATGAGAAGTGTCCTTTTCTGTGTGACTTATTTCACTTAGAATCGTCTTACCTAAATCCACTCATCATGCTGCTACTAGCCTTATGACATTGATTTCATGGCTGAGTGATAGTCCATTGTACATAAGGACCACAACTTTTTTATCCATTTTTCGCTTTCCTGGGATATTTAAGGTGGAATGAAGTGGAGGTCCTTGTCAACAGAGCAGCCCTAAACTTTCGGGTGCTTGTGTCTTGCTGATTTTCAATTTTCCCACTTTATCCCCCCATGCGTAGAAGTGCCCTATGCTCTCTAAGCTGTGTTTTTTAGATGTTTCAGGACACACCGTACACTTCTCCAGAGTGGCTGTTGGCAATTTACATCCCGCCCATCAGTGTAGCAAGGCTCCCATTTCTCCATGGCCTGTCCTGCATTTCTGGTTTTGACACTTTTTTCAGCATGTCCCTTTTGACCGATGGGAAGCGAGACTTCTTTGTAGCGCTGATTTGCCTTTCCAGGTTGCTTGGTTGGCCAAAAAGGGCGTATGCGTTTTTTCCTGTATATATTCAGGAAAAAAGGCATACGCCCTTTTTGGCCAAGGGCACCATTGTCAACGTTTTGCCGCTTTTCAAGTGCTTTAAATGCGATTCGAATCTACCTCCTGAAATCTGTTTCCTGCAATTCTGCCTTGATTTCAAATCCTCTTCTTTGCCTTCCCTCAATATATTTGTGGACGAGAGTTATCATTTATAACTCTGCAGGTTTGTGAATTGCAGTGCCCTGAAGCTGCATTTTACAAGTCGCTTTTTTGGGAGCCGGCCGCAAAAGCGCAGGATGGCTTCAGGCCCTGTTCTGGTTCCGGCGGGCAGGCTGAGCCTGTGGTTAATTCTTCTTCCTGATGGGAAAATTGAGTGACCTGTGCCTGTCCCAACACCAAGAGCTAGTCTCTCATTGGTTCCCCGTCTTCCCGTTCATCCTCAGGACAAACTGCAACCTGTACGGAACAGGAGGTTAAAGGTGCTGATGCTCCAAGTAGGGAGATTGCTAGTAAAGTGGCTGGAATGGCGAACCCGAGCACAAGGAGATGAGAAATGCGGTGCGTTTTAGAAACCTTTCCCCATCACACGGTGTACCATCTTCTGGGTTTCTCATGCATGTTTTCGATGTAGGAAGATGCCCTTGAACCTGGAGATTTGGGACCCATGCGATGGGTAGCACGCAGTATTACTTTAAAGGGTCTGCGTTTGCTCACCCAACCTCACCAAACCTCTCAGCCCCAAGAGTGTCCACCCTTATGTCTCATCCAGCTGTGGGTCTAGATATGGTCAATCCAGGTTGCATCACAGCCCCTGAACGAATTGTGTAAGAATTTCTCTCTCTTTCCCTGTCTTTGTTTCATGGGTTTTTAAAAGTAATTTATTTTTATAATGGGGTTTAGCTGCTTTTCACGGCCGTGTTTATGCCGCCTTACACACACTTGACACACTAACAGAGAGATATCAATACATAGGTTTTAAGATTATTACTAGTCAGATATATTCTTGTGCGGTGAATCGGGCGTGTTGAGTCCAGTTCTCTGAGCAAGGAGTAGGTCTTGTCTATTCCATATTGGGTTTATGGAACGTTATCTGAGCTAATTTGAAACTCTTGTTTTATGTATCACCCCACCTCACCTTTCCCGTTAAGCAGCCATAGTGTGTTTTCTGCATGTGTGACTCTGTTCTGTTTTGTAATTCAGTTCAAGTGTAACGGTTTTTACATTCCCTCTATAAGTGACACCTTATGAGAAGTGTCCTTTTCTGTGTGACTTATTTCACTTAGAATCGTCTTACCTAAATCCACTCATCATGCTGCTACTAGCCTTATGACATTGATTTCATGGCTGAGTGATATTCCATTGTACATAAGGACCACAACTTTTTTATCCATTTTTCGCTTTCCTGGGATATTTAAGGTGGAATGAAGTGGAGGTCTTGTCAACAGAGCAGCCCTAAACTTTGGGGTGCTTGTGTCTTGCTGATTTTCAATTTTCCCACTTTATCCCCCCATGCGTAGAAGTGCCCTATGCTCTCTAAGCTGTGTTTTTTAGATGTTTCAGGACACACCGTACACTTCTCCAGAGTGGCTGTTGGCAATTTACATCCCGCCCATCAGTGTAGCAAGGCTCCCATTTCTCCATGGCCTGTCCTGCATTTCTGGTTTTGACACTTTTTTCAGCATGGCCCTTTTGACCGATGGGAAGCGAGACTTCTTTGTAGCGCTGATTTGCCTTTCCAGGTTGCTTGGTTGGCCAAAAAGGGCGTATGCGTTTTTTCCTGAATATATTCAGGAAAAAAGGCATACGCCCTTTTTGGCCAAGGGCATCATTGTCAACGTTTTGCCGCTTTTCAAGTGCTTTAAATGCGATTCGAATCTACCTCCTGAAATCTGTTTCCTGCAATTCTGCCTTGATTTCAAATCCTCTTCTTTGCCTTCCCTCAATATATTTGTGGACGAGAGTTATCATTTATAACTCTGCAGGTTTGTGAATTGCAGTGCCCTGAAGCTGCATTTTACAAGTCGCTTTTTTGGGAGTCGGCCGCAAAAGCGCAGGATGGCTTCAGGCCCTGTTCTGGTTCCGGGGGGCAGGCTGAGCCTGTGGTTAATTCTTCTTCCTGATGGGAAAATTGAGTGACCTGTGCCTGTCCCAACACCAAGAGCTAGTCTCTCATTGGTTCCCCGTCTTCCCGTTCATCCTCAGGACAAACTGCAACCTGTACGGAACAGGAGGTTAAAGGTGCTGATGCTCCAAGTAGGGAGATTGCTAGTAAAGTGGCTGGAATGGCGAACCCGAGCACAAGGAGATGAGAAATGCGGTGCGTTTTAGAAACCTTTCCCCATCACACGGTGTACCATCTTCTGGGTTTCTCATGCATGTTTTCGATGTAGGAAGATGCCCTTGAACCTGGAGATTTGGGACCCATGCGATGGGTAGCACGCAGTATTACTTTAAAGGGTCTGCGTTTGCTCACCCAACCTCACCAAACCTGTCAGCCCCAAGAGTGTCCACCCTTATGTCTCATCCAGCTGTGGGTCTAGATATGGTCAATGCAGGTTGCATCACAGCCCCCGAACGAATTGTGTAAGAATTTCTCTCTCTTTCCCTGTCTTTGTTTCATGGGTTTTTAAAAGTAATTTATTTTTATAATGGGGTTTAGCTGCTTTTCACGGCCGTGTTTATGCCGCCTTACACACACTTGACACACTAACAGAGAGATATCAATACATAGGTTTTAAGATTATTACTAGTCAGATATATTCTTGTGCGGTGAATCGGGCGTGTTGAGTCCAGTTCTCTGAGCAAGGAGTAGGTCTTGTCTATTCCATATTGGGTTTATGGAACGGTATCTGAGCTAATTTGAAACTCTTGTTTTATGTATCACCCCACCTCACCTTTCCCGTTAAGCAGCCATAGTGTGTTTTCTGCATGTGTGACTCTGTTCTGTTTTGTAATTCAGTTCAAGTGTAACGGTTTTTACATTCCCTCTATAAGTGACACCTTATGAGAAGTGTCCTTTTCTGTGTGACTTATTTCACTTAGAATCGTGTTACCTAAATCCACTCATCATGCTGCTACTAGCCTTATGACATTGATTTCATGGCTGAGTGATAGTCCATTGTACATAAGGACCACAACTTTTTTATCCATTTTTCGCTTTCCTGGGATATTTAAGGTGGAATGAAGTGTAGGTCCTTGTCAACAGAGCAGCCCTAAACTTTGGGGTGCTTGTGTCTTGCTGATTTTCAATTTTCCCACTTTATCCCCCCATGCGTAGAAGTGCCCTATGCTCTCTAAGCTGTGTTTTTTAGATGTTTCAGGACACACCGTACACTTCTCCAGAGTGGCTGTTGGCAATTTACATCCCGCCCATCAGTGTAGCAAGGCTCCCATTTCTCCATGGCCTGTCCTGCATTTCTGGTTTTGACACTTTTTTCAGCATGTCCCTTTTGACCGATGGGAAGCGAGACTTCTTTGTAGCGCTGATTTGCCTTTCCAGGTTGCTTGGTTGGCCAAAAAGGGCGTATGCGTTTTTTCCTGAATATATTCAGGAAAAAAGGCATACGCCCTTTTTGGCCAAGGGCATCATTGTCAACGTTTTGCCGCTTTTCAAGTGCTTTAAATGCGATTCGAATCTACCTCCTGAAATCTGTTTCCTGCAATTCTGCCTTGATTTCAAATCCTCTTCTTTGCCTTCCCTCAATATATTTGTGGACGAGAGTTATCATTTATAACTCTGCAGGTTTGTGAATTGCAGTGCCCTGAAGCTGCATTTTACAAGTCGCTTTTTTGGGAGCCGGCCGCAAAAGCGCAGGATGGCTTCAGGCCCTGTTCTGGTTCCGGGGGGCAGGCTGAGCCTGTGGTTAATTCTTCTTCCTGATGGGAAAATAGAGTGACCTGTGCCTGTCCCAACACCAAGAGCTAGTCTCTCATTGGTTTCCCATCTTCCCGTTCATCCTCAGGACAAATTGCAACCTGTACGGAACAGGAGGTTAAAGGTGCTGATGCTCCAAGTAGGGAGATTGCTAGTAAAGTGGCTGGAATGGCGAACACGAGCACAAGGAGGTGAGAAATGAGGTGCGTTTTAGAAACCTTTCCCCATCACACGGTGTACCATCTTCTGGGGTTCTCATGCATGTTTTTGATGTAGGAAGATGCCCTTGAACCTGGAGATTTGGGACCCATGCGATGGGTAGCACGCAGTATTACTTTAAAGGGTCTGCGTTTGCTCACCCAACCTCACCAAACCTCTCAGCCCCAAGAGTGTCCACCCTTATGTCTCATCCAGCTGTGGGTCTAGATATGGTCAATCCAGGTTGCATCACAGCCCCCGAACGAATTGTGTAAGAATTTCTCTCTCTTTCCCTGTCTTTGTTTCATGGGTTTTTAAAAGTAATTTATTTTTATAATGGGGTTTAGCTGCTTTTCATGGCTGTGTTTAGGCCGCTTTACACCCACTTGACACACTAACAGAGAGATATCAATACATAGGTTTTAAGATTATTACTAGTCAGATATATTCTTGTGCGGTGAATCGGGCGTGTTGAGTCCAGTTCTCTGAGCAAGGAGTAGGTCTTGTCTATTCCATATTGGGTTTATGGAACGGTATCTGAGCTAATTTGAAACTCTTGTTTTATGTATCACCCCACCTCACCTTTCCCGTTAAGCAGCCATAGTGTGTTTTCTGCATGTGTGACTCTGTTCTGTTTTGTAATTCAGTTCAAGTGTAACGGTTTTTACATTCCCTCTATAAGTGACACCTTATGAGAAGTGTCCTTTTCTGTGTGACTTATTTCACTTAGAATCGTCTTACCTAAATCCACTCATCATGCTGCTACTAGGCTTATGACATTGATTTCATGGCTGAGTGATATTCCATTGTACATAAGGACCACAACGTTTTTATCCATTTTTCGCTTTCCTGGGATATTTAAGGTGGAATGAATTGGAGGTCCTTGTCAACAGAGCAGCCCTAAACTTTCGGGTGCTTGTGTCTTGCTGATTTTCAATTTTCCCACTTTATCCCCCCATGCGTAGAAGTGCCCTATGCTCTCTAAGCTGTGTTTTTTAGATGTTTCAGGACACACCGTACACTTCTCCAGAGTGGCTGTTGGCAATTTACATCCCGCCCATCAGTGTAGCAAGGCTCCCATTTCTCCATGCCCTCTCCTGCATTTCTGGTTTTGACACCTTTTTCAGCATGTCCCTTTTGACCGATGGGAAGTGAGACTTCTTTGTAGCGCTGATTTGCCTTTCCAGGTTGCTTGGTTGGCCAAAAAGGGCGTATGCGTTTTTTCCTGAATATATTCAGGAAAAAACGCATACGCCCTTTTTGGCCAAGGGCATCATTGTCAACGTTTTGCCGCTTTTCATGTGCTTTAAAGGCGATTCGAATCTACCTCCTGAAATCTATTTCCTGCAATTCTGCCTTGATTTCAAATCCTCTTCTTTGCCTTCCCTCAATATATTTGTGGACGAGAGTTATCATTTATAACTCTGCAGGTTTGTGAATTGCAGTGCCCTGAAGCTGCATTTTACAAGTCGCTTTTTTGGGAGTCGGCCGCAAAAGCGCAGGATGGCTTCAGGCCCTGTTCTGGTTCCGGGGGGCAGGCTGAGCCTGTGGTTAATTCTTCTTCCTGATGGGAAAATTGAGTGACCTGTGCCTGTCCCAACACCAAGAGCTAGTCTCTCATTGGTTCCCCGTCTTCCCGTTCATCCTCAGGACAAATTGCAACCTGTACGGAACAGGAGGTTAAAGGTGCTGATGCTCCAAGTAGGGAGATTGCTAGTAAAGTGGCTGGAATGGCGAACCCGAGCACAAGGAGATGAGAAATGCGGTGCGTTTTAGAAACCTTTCCCCATCACACGGTGTACCATCTTCTGGGTTTCTCATGCATGTTTTCGATGTAGGAAGATGCCCTTGAACCTGGAGATTTGGGACCCATGCGATGGGTAGCACGCAGTATTACTTTAAAGGGTCTGCGTTTGCTCACCCAACCTCACCAAACCTCTCAGCCCCAAGAGTGTCCACCCTTATGTCTCATCCAGCTGTGGGTCTAGATATGGTCAATCCAGGTTGCATCACAGCCCCCGAACGAATTGTGTAAGAATTTCTCTCTCTTTCCCTGTCTTTGTTTCATGGGTTTTTAAAAGTAATTTATTTTTATAATGGGGTTTAGCTGCTTTTCACGGCCGTGTTTATGCCGCCTTACACACACTTGACACACTAACAGAGAGATATCAATACATAGGTTTTAAGATTATTACTAGTCAGATATATTCTTGTGCGGTGAATCGGGCGTGTTGAGTCCAGTTCTCTGAGCAAGGAGTAGGTCTTGTCTATTCCATATTGGGTTTATGGAACGGTATCTGAGCTAATTTGAAACTCTTGTTTTATGTATCACCCCACCTCACCTTTCCCGTTAAGCAGCCATAGTGTGTTTTCTGCATGTGTGACTCTGTTCTGTTTTGTAATTCAGTTCAAGTGTAACGGTTTTTACATTCCCTCTATAAGTGACACCTTATGAGAAGTGTCCTTTTCTGTGTGACTTATTTCACTTAGAATCGTCTTACCTAAATCCACTCATCATGCTGCTACTAGCCTTATGACATTGATTTCATGGCTGAGTGATATTCCATTGTACATAAGGACCACAACTTTTTTATCCATTTTTCGCTTTCCTGGGATATTTAAGGTGAAATGAAGTGGAGGTCTTGTCAACAGAGCAGCCCTAAACTTTGGGGTGCTTGTGTCTTGCTGATTTTCAATTTTCCCACTTTATCCCCCCATGCGTAGAAGTGCCCTATGCTCTCTAAGCTGTGTTTTTTAGATGTTTCAGGACACACCGTACACTTCTCCAGAGTGGCTGTTGGCAATTTACATCCCGCCCATCAGTGTAGCAAGGCTCCCATTTCTCCATGGCCTGTCCTGCATTTCTGGTTTTGACACTTTTTTCAGCATGGCCCTTTTGACCGATGGGAAGCGAGACTTCTTTGTAGCGCTGATTTGCCTTTCCAGGTTGCTTGGTTGGCCAAAAAGGGCGTATGCGTTTTTTCCTGAATATATTCAGGAAAAAACGCATACGCCCTTTTTGGCCAAGGGCACCATTGTCAACGTTTTGCCGCTTTTCATGTGCTTTAAAGGCGATTCGAATCTACCTCCTGAAATCTGTTTCCTGCAATTCTGCCTTGATTTCAAATCCTCTTCTTTGCCTTCCCTCAATATATTTGTGGACGAGAGTTATCATTTATAACTCTGCAGGTTTGTGAATTGCAGTGCCCTGAAGCTGCATTTTACAAGTCGCTTTTTTGGGAGTCGGCCGCAAAAGCGCAGGATGGCTTCAGGCCCTGTTCTGGTTCCGGGGGGCAGGCTGAGCCTGTGGTTAATTCTTCTTCCTGATGGGAAAATTGAGTGACCTGTGCCTGTCCCAACACCAAGAGCTAGTCTCTCATTGGTTCCCCGTCTTCCCGTTCATCCTCAGGACAAATTGCAACCTGTACGGAACAGGAGGTTAAAGGTGCTGATGCTCCAAGTAGGGAGATTGCTAGTAAAGTGGCTGGAATGGCGAACCCGAGCACAAGGAGATGAGAAATGCGGTGCGTTTTAGAAACCTTTCCCCATCACACGGTGTACCATCTTCTGGGTTTCTCATGCATGTTTTCGATGTAGGAAGATGCCCTTGAACCTGGAGATTTGGGACCCATGCGATGGGTAGCACGCAGTATTACTTTAAAGGGTCTGCGTTTGCTCACCCAACCTCACCAAACCTCTCAGCCCCAAGAGTGTCCACCCTTATGTCTCATCCAGCTGTGGGTCTAGATATGGTCAATCCAGGTTGCATCACAGCCCCCGAACGAATTGTGTAAGAATTTCTCTCTCTTTCCCTGTCTTTGTTTCATGGGTTTTTAAAAGTAATTTATTTTTATAATGGGGTTTAGCTGCTTTTCACGGCCGTGTTTATGCCGCCTTACACACACTTGACACACTAACAGAGAGATATCAATACATAGGTTTTAAGATTATTACTAGTCAGATATATTCTTGTGCGGTGAATCGGGCGTGTTGAGTCCAGTTCTCTGAGCAAGGAGTAGGTCTTGTCTATTCCATATTGGGTTTATGGAACGGTATCTGAGCTAATTTGAAACTCTTGTTTTATGTATCACCCCACCTCACCTTTCCCGTTAAGCAGCCATAGTGTGTTTTGTGCATGTGTGACTCTGTTCTGTTTTGTAATTCAGTTCAAGTGTAACGGTTTTTACATTCCCTCTATAAGTGACACCTTATGAGAAGTGTCCTTTTCTGTGTGACTTATTTCGCTTAGAATCGTCTTACCTAAATCCACTCATCATGCTGCTACTAGCCTTATGACATTGATTTCATGGCTGAGTGATATTCCATTGTACATAAGGACCACAACTTTTTTATCCATTTTTCGCTTTCCTGGGATATTTAAGGTGGAATGAAGTGGAGGTCTTGTCAACAGAGCAGCCCTAAACTTTGGGGTGCTTGTGTCTTGCTGATTTTCAATTTTCCCACTTTATCCCCCCATGCGTAGAAGTGCCCTATGCTCTCTAAGCTGTGTTTTTTAGATGTTTCAGGACACACCGTACACTTCTCCAGAGTGGCTGTTTGCAATTTACATCCCGCCCATTAGTGTAGCAAGGCTCCCATTTCTCCATGGCCTGTCCTGCATTTCTGGTTTTGACACTTTTTTCAGCATGGCCCTTTTGACCGATGGGAAGCGAGACTTCTTTGTAGCGCTGATTTGCCTTTCCAGGTTGCTTGGTTGGCCAAAAAGGGCGTATGCGTTTTTTCCTGAATATATTCAGGAAAAAACGCATACGCCCTTTTTGGCCAAGGGCACCATTGTCAACGTTTTGCCGCTTTTCATGTGCTTTAAAGGCGATTCGAATCTACCTCCTGAAATCTGTTTCCTGCAATTCTGCCTTGATTTCAAATCCTCTTCTTTGCCTTCCCTCAATATATTTGTGGACGAGAGTTATCATTTATAACTCTGCAGGTTTGTGAATTGCAGTGCCCTGAAGCTGCATTTTACAAGTCGCTTTTTTGGGAGTCGGCCGCAAAAGCGCAGGATGGCTTCAGGCCCTGTTCTGGTTCCGGGGGGCAGGCTGAGCCTGTGGTTAATTCTTCTTCCTGATGGGAAAATTGAGTGACCTGTGCCTGTCCCAACACCAAGAGCTAGTCTCTCATTGGTTCCCCGTCTTCCCGTTCATCCTCAGGACAAATTGCAACCTGTACGGAACAGGAGGTTAAAGGTGCTGATGCTCCAAGTAGGGAGATTGCTAGTAAAGTGGCTGGAATGGCGAACCCGAGCACAAGGAGATGAGAAATGCGGTGCGTTTTAGAAACCTTTCCCCATCACACGGTGTACCATCTTCTGGGTTTCTCATGCATGTTTTCGATGTAGGAAGATGCCCTTGAACCTGGAGATTTGGGACCCATGCGATGGGTAGCACGCAGTATTACTTTAAAGGGTCTGCGTTTGCTCACCCAACCTCACCAAACCTCTCAGCCCCAAGAGTGTCCACCCTTATGTCTCATCCAGCTGTGGGTCTAGATATGGTCAATCCAGGTTGCATCACAGCCCCCGAACGAATTGTGTAAGAATTTCTCTCTCTTTCCCTGTCTTTGTTTCATGGGTTTTTAAAAGTAATTTATTTTTATAATGGGGTTTAGCTGCTTTTCACGGCCGTGTTTATGCCGCCTTACACACACTTGACACACTAACAGAGAGATATCAATACATAGGTTTTAAGATTATTACTAGTCAGATATATTCTTGTGCGGTGAATCGGGCGTGTTGAGTCCAGTTCTCTGAGCAAGGAGTAGGTCTTGTCTATTCCATATTGGGTTTATGGAACGGTATCTGAGCTAATTTGAAACTCTTGTTTTATGTATCACCCCACCTCACCTTTCCCGTTAAGCAGCCATAGTGTGTTTTCTGCATGTGTGACTCTGTTCTGTTTTGTAATTCAGTTCAAGTGTAACGGTTTTTACATTCCCTCTATAAGTGACACCTTATGAGAAGTGTCCTTTTCTGTGTGACTTATTTCACTTAGAATCGTCTTACCTAAATCCACTCATCATGCTGCTACTAGCCTTATGACATTGATTTCATGGCTGAGTGATATTCCATTGTACATAAGGACCACAACTTTTTTATCCATTTTTCGCTTTCCTGGGATATTTAAGGTGGAATGAAGTGGAGGTCTTGTCAACAGAGCAGCCCTAAACTTTGGGGTGCTTGTGTCTTGCTGATTTTCAATTTTCCCACTTTATCCCCCCATGCGTAGAAGTGCCCTATGCTCTCTAAGCTGTGTTTTTTAGATGTTTCAGGACACACCGTACACTTCTCCAGAGTGGCTGTTGGCAATTTACATCCCGCCCATCAGTGTAGCAAGGCTCCCATTTCTCCATGGCCTGTCCTGCATTTCTGGTTTTGACACTTTTTTCAGCATGGCCCTTTTGACCGATGGGAAGCGAGACTTCTTTGTAGCGCTGATTTGCCTTTCCAGGTTGCTTGGTTGGCCAAAAAGGGCGTATGCGTTTTTTCCTGAATATATTCAGGAAAAAACGCATACGCCCTTTTTGGCCAAGGGCACCATTGTCAACGTTTTGCCGCTTTTCATGTGCTTTAAAGGCGATTCGAATCTACCTCCTGAAATCTGTTTCCTGCAATTCTGCCTTGATTTCAAATCCTCTTCTTTGCCTTCCCTCAATATATTTGTGGACGAGAGTTATCATTTATAACTCTGCAGGTTTGTGAATTGCAGTGCCCTGAAGCTGCATTTTACAAGTCGCTTTTTTGGGAGTCGGCCGCAAAAGCGCAGGATGGCTTCAGGCCCTGTTCTGGTTCCGGGGGGCAGGCTGAGCCTGTGGTTAATTCTTCTTCCTGATGGGAAAATTGAGTGACCTGTGCCTGTCCCAACACCAAGAGCTAGTCTCTCATTGGTTCCCCGTCTTCCCGTTCATCCTCAGGACAAATTGCAACCTGTACGGAACAGGAGGTTAAAGGTGCTGATGCTCCAAGTAGGGAGATTGCTAGTAAAGTGGCTGGAATGGCGAACCCGAGCACAAGGAGATGAGAAATGCGGTGCGTTTTAGAAACCTTTCCCCATCACACGGTGTACCATCTTCTGGGTTTCTCATGCATGTTTTCGATGTAGGAAGATGCCCTTGAACCTGGAGATTTGGGACCCATGCGATGGGTAGCACGCAGTATTACTTTAAAGGGTCTGCGTTTGCTCACCCAACCTCACCAAACCTCTCAGCCCCAAGAGTGTCCACCCTTATGTCTCATCCAGCTGTGGGTCTAGATATGGTCAATCCAGGTTGCATCACAGCCCCCGAACGAATTGTGTAAGAATTTCTCTCTCTTTCCCTGTCTTTGTTTCATGGGTTTTTAAAAGTAATTTATTTTTATAATGGGGTTTAGCTGCTTTTCACGGCCGTGTTTATGCCGCCTTACACACACTTGACACACTAACAGAGAGATATCAATACATAGGTTTTAAGATTATTACTAGTCAGATATATTCTTGTGCGGTGAATCGGGCGTGTTGAGTCCAGTTCTCTGAGCAAGGAGTAGGTCTTGTCTATTCCATATTGGGTTTATGGAACGGTATCTGAGCTAATTTGAAACTCTTGTTTTATGTATCACCCCACCTCACCTTTCCCGTTAAGCAGCCATAGTGTGTTTTGTGCATGTGTGACTCTGTTCTGTTTTGTAATTCAGTTCAAGTGTAACGGTTTTTACATTCCCTCTATAAGTGACACCTTATGAGAAGTGTCCTTTTCTGTGTGACTTATTTCACTTAGAATCGTCTTACCTAAATCCACTCATCATGCTGCTACTAGCCTTATGACATTGATTTCATGGCTGAGTGATATTCCATTGTACATAAGGACCACAACTTTTTTATCCATTTTTCGCTTTCCTGGGATATTTAAGGTGGAATGAAGTGGAGGTCTTGTCAACAGAGCAGCCCTAAACTTTGGGGTGCTTGTGTCTTGCTGATTTTCAATTTTCCCACTTTATCCCCCCATGCGTAGAAGTGCCCTATGCTCTCTAAGCTGTGTTTTTCAGATGTTTCAGGACACACCGTACACTTCTCCAGAGTGGCTGTTTGCAATTTACATCCCGCCCATCAGTGTAGCAAGGCTCCCATTTCTCCATGGCCTGTCCTGCATTTCTGGTTTTGACACTTTTTTCAGCATGGCCCTTTTGACCGATGGGAAGCGAGACTTCTTTGTAGCGCTGATTTGCCTTTCCAGGTTGCTTGGTTGGCCAAAAAGGGCGTATGCGTTTTTTCCTGAATATATTCAGGAAAAAACGCATACGCCCTTTTTGGCCAAGGGCACCATTGTCAACGTTTTGCCGCTTTTCATGTGCTTTAAAGGCGATTCGAATCTACCTCCTGAAATCTGTTTCCTGCAATTCTGCCTTGATTTCAAATCCTCTTCTTTGCCTTCCCTCAATATATTTGTGGACGAGAGTTATCATTTATAACTCTGCAGGTTTGTGAATTGCAGTGCCCTGAAGCTGCATTTTACAAGTCGCTTTTTTGGGAGTCGGCCGCAAAAGCGCAGGATGGCTTCAGGCCCTGTTCTGGTTCCGGGGGGCAGGCTGAGCCTGTGGTTAATTCTTCTTCCTGATGGGAAAATTGAGTGACCTGTGCCTGTCCCAACACCAAGAGCTAGTCTCTCATTGGTTCCCCGTCTTCCCGTTCATCCTCAGGACAAATTGCAACCTGTACGGAACAGGAGGTTAAAGGTGCTGATGCTCCAAGTAGGGAGATTGCTAGTAAAGTGGCTGGAATGGCGAACCCGAGCACAAGGAGATGAGAAATGCAGTGCGTTTTAGAAACCTTTCCCCATCACACGGTGTACCATCTTCTGGGTTTCTCATGCATGTTTTCGATGTAGGAAGATGCCCTTGAACCTGGAGATTTGGGACCCATGCGATGGGTAGCACGCAGTATTACTTTAAAGGGTCTGCGTTTGCTCACCCAACCTCACCAAACCTCTCAGCCCCAAGAGTGTCCACCCTTATGTCTCATCCAGCTGTGGGTCTAGATATGGTCAATGCAGGTTGCATCACAGCCCCCGAACGAATTGTGTAAGAATTTCTCTCTCTTTCCCTGTCTTTGTTTCATGGGTTTTTAAAAGTAATTTATTTTTATAATGGGGTTTAGCTGCTTTTCACGGCCGTGTTTATGCCGCCTTACACACACTTGACACACTAACAGAGAGATATCAATACATAGGTTTTAAGATTATTACTAGTCAGATATATTCTTGTGCGGTGAATCGGGCGTGTTGAGTCCAGTTCTCTGAGCAAGGAGTAGGTCTTGTCTATTCCATATTGGGTTTATGGAACGGTATCTGAGCTAATTTGAAACTCTTGTTTTATGTATCACCCCACCTCACCTTTCCCGTTAAGCAGCCATAGTGTGTTTTCTGCATGTGTGACTCTGTTCTGTTTTGTAATTCAGTTCAAGTGTAACGGTTTTTACATTCCCTCTATAAGTGACACCTTATGAGAAGTGTCCTTTTCTGTGTGACTTATTTCACTTAGAATCGTCTTACCTAAATCCACTCATCATGCTGCTACTAGCCTTATGACATTGATTTCATGGCTGAGTGATATTCCATTGTACATAAGGACCACAACTTTTTTATCCATTTTTCGCTTTCCTGGGATATTTAAGGTGGAATGAAGTGGAGGTCCTTGTCAACAGAGCAGCCCTAAACTTTCGGGTGCTTGTGTCTTGCTGATTTTCAATTTTCCCACTTTATCCCCCCATGCGTAGAAGTGCCCTATGCTCTCTAAGCTGTGTTTTTTAGATGTTTCAGGACACACCGTACACTACTCCAGAGTGGCTGTTGGCAATTTACATCCCGCCCATCAGTGTAGCAAGGCTCCCATTTCTCCATGGCCTGTCCTGCATTTCTGGTTTTGAAACTTTTTTCAGCATGTCCCTTTTGACCGATGGGAAGCGAGACTTCTTTGTAGCGCTGATTTGCCTTTCCAGGTTGCTTGGTTGGCCAAAAAGGGCGTATGCGTTTTTTCCTGAATATATTCAGGAAAAAAGGCATACGCCCTTTTTGGCCAAGGGCATCATTGTCAACGTTTTGCCGCTTTTCAAGTGCTTTAAATGCGATTCGAATCTACCTCCTGAAATCTGTTTCCTGCAATTCTGCCTTGATTTCAAATCCTCTTCTTTGCCTTCCCTCAATATATTTGTGGACGAGAGTTATCACTTATAACTCTGCAGGTTTGTGAATTGCAGTGCCCTGAAGCTGCATTTTACAAGTCGCTTTTTTGGGAGCCGGCCGCAAAAGCGCAGGATGGCTTCAGGCCCTGTTCTGGTTCCGGGGGGCAGGCTGAGCCTGTGGTTAATTCTTCTTCCTGATGGGAAAATAGAGTGACCTGTGCCTGTCCCAACACCAAGAGCTAGTCTCTCATTGGTTTCCCGTCTTCCCGTTCATCCTCAGGACAAATTGCAACCTGTACAGAACAGGAGGTTAAAGGTGCTGATGCTCCAAGTAGGGAGATTGCTAGTAAAGTGGCTGGAATGGCGAACACGAGCACAAGGAGGTGAGAAATGAGGTGCGTTTTAGAAACCTTTCCCCATCACACGGTGTACCATCTTCTGGGGTTCTCATGCATGTTTTTGATGTAGGAAGATGCCCTTGAACCTGGAGATTTGGGACCCATGCGATGGGTAGCACGCAGTATTACTTTAAAGGGTCTGCGTTTGCTCACCCAACCTCACCAAACCTCTCAGCCCCAAGAGTGTCCACCCTTATGTCTCATCCAGCTGTCGGTCTAGATATGGTCAATCCAGGTTGCATCACAGCCCCCGAACGAATTGTGTAAGAATTTCTCTCTCTTTCCCTGTCTTTGTTTCATGGGTTTTTAAAAGTAATTTATTTTTATAATGGGGTTTAGCTGCTTTTCACGGCTGTGTTTAGGCCGCTTTACACCCACTTGACACACTAACAGAGAGATATCAATACATAGGTTTTAAGATTATTACTAGTCAGATATATTCTTGTGCGGTGAATCGGGCGTGTTGAGTCCAGTTCTCTGAGCAAGGAGTAGGTCTTGTCTATTCCATATTGGGTTTATGGAACGGTATCTGAGCTAATTTGAAACTCTTGTTTTATGTATCACCCCACCTCACCATTCCCGTTAAGCAGCCATAGTGTGTTTTCTGCATGTGTGACTCTGTTCTGTTTTGTAATTCAGTTCAAGTGTAACGGTTTTTACATTCCCTCTATAAGTGACACCTTATGAGAAGTTTCCTTTTCTGTGTGACTTATTTCACTTAGAATCGTCTTACCTAAATCCACTCATCATGCTGCTACTAGCCTTATGACATTGATTTCATGGCTGAGTGATAGTCCATTGTACATAAGGACCACAACTTTTTTATCCATTTTTCGCTTTCCTGGGATATTTAAGGTGGAATGAAGTGGAGGTCCTTGTCAACAGAGCAGCCCTAAACTTTCGGGTGCTTGTGTCTTGCTGATTTTCAATTTTCCCACTTTATCCCCCCATGCGTAGAAGTGCCCTATGCTCTCTAAGCTGTGTTTTTTAGATGTTTCAGGACACACCGTACACTTCTCCAGAGTGGCTGTTGGCAATTTACATCCCGCCCATCAGTGTAGCAAGGCTCCCATTTCTCCATGGCCTGTCCTGCATTTCTGGTTTTGACACTTTTTTCAGCATGTCCCTTTTGACCGATGGGAAGCGAGACTTCTTTGTAGCGCTGATTTGCCTTTCCAGGTTGCTTGGTTGGCCAAAAAGAGCGTATGCGTTTTTTCCTGAATATATTCAGGAAAAAAGGCATACGCCCTTTTTGGCCAAGGGCACCATTGTCAACGTTTTGCCGCTTTTCAAGTGCTTTAAATGCGATTCGAATCTACCTCCTGAAATCTGTTTCCTGCAATTCTGCCTTGATTTCAAATCCTCTTCTTTGCCTTCCCTCAATATATTTGTGGACGAGAGTTATCATTTATAACTCTGCAGGTTTGTGAATTGCAGTGCCCTGAAGCTGCATTTTACAAGTCGCTTTTTTGGGAGCCGGCCGCAAAAGCGCAGGATGGCTTCAGGCCCTGTTCTGGTTCCGGGGGGCAGGCTGAGCCTGTGGTTAATTCTTCTTCCTGATGGGAAAATTGAGTGACCTGTGCCTGTCCCAACACCAAGAGCTAGTCTCTCATTGGTTCCCCGTCTTCCCGTTCATCCTCAGGACAAACTGCAACCTGTACGGAACAGGAGGTTAAAGGTGCTGATGCTCCAAGTAGGGAGATTGCTAGTAAAGTGGCTGGAATGGCGAACCCGAGCACAAGGAGATGAGAAATGCGGTGCGTTTTAGAAACCTTTCCCCATCACACGGTGTACCATCTTCTGGGTTTCTCATGCATGTTTTCGATGTAGGAAGATGCCCTTGAACCTGGAGATTTGGGACCCATGCGATGGGTAGCACGCAGTATTACTTTAAAGGGTCTGCGTTTGCTCACCCAACCTCACCAAACCTGTCAGCCCCAAGAGTGTCCACCCTTATGTCTCATCCAGCTGTGGGTCTAGATATGGTCAATCCAGGTTGCATCACAGCCCCCGAACGAATTGTGTAAGAATTTCTCTCTCTTTCCCTGTCTTTGTTTCATGGGTTTTTAAAAGTAATTTATTTTTATAATGGGGTTTAGCTGCTTTTCACGGCCGTGTTTATGCCGCCTTACACACACTTGACACACTAACAGAGAGATATCAATACATAGGTTTTAAGATTATTACTAGTCAGATATATTCTTGTGCGGTGAATCGGGCGTGTTGAGTCCAGTTCTCTGAGCAAGGAGTAGGTCTTGTCTATTCCATATTGGGTTTATGGAACGGTATCTGAGCTAATTTGAAACTCTTGTTTTATGTATCACCCCACCTCACCTTTCCCGTTAAGCAGCCATAGTGTGTTTTCTGCATGTGTGACTCTGTTCTGTTTTGTAATTCAGTTCAAGTGTAACGGTTTTTACATTCCCTCTATAAGTGACACCTTATGAGAAGTGTCCTTTTCTGTGTGACTTATTTCACTTAGAATCGTCTTACCTAAATCCACTCATCATGCTGCTACTAGCCTTATGACATTGATTTCATGGCTGAGTGATGTTCCATTCTACATAAGGACCAAAACTTTTTTATCCATTTTTCGCTTTCCTGGGATATTTAAGGTGGAATGAAGTGGAGGTCCTTGTCAACAGAGCAGCCCTAAACTTTGGGGTGCTTGTGTCTTGCTGATTTTCAATTTTCCCACTTTATCCCCCCATGTGTGGAAGTGCCCTATGCTCTCTAAGCTGTGTTTTTTAGATGTTTCAGGACACACCGTACACTTCTCCAGAGTGGCTGTTGGCAATTTACATCCCGCCCATCAGTGTAGCAAGGCTCCCATTTCTCCATGGCCTGTCCTGCATTTCTGGTTTTGACACTTTTTTCAGCATGGCCCTTTTGACCGATGGGAAGCGAGACTTCTTTGTAGCGCTGATTTGCCTTTCCAGGTTGCTTGGTTGGCCAAAAAGGGCGTATGCGTTTTTTCCTGAATATATTCAGGAAAAAACGCATACGCCCTTTTTGGCCAAGGGCATCATTGTCAACGTTTTGCCGCTTTTCATGTGCTTTAAAGGCGATTCGAATCTACCTCCTGAAATCAGTTTCCTGCAATTCTGCCTTGATTTCAAATCCTCTTCTTTGCCTTCCCTCAATATATTTGTGGACGAGAGTTATCATTTATAACTCTGCAGGTTTGTGAATTGCAGTGCCCTGAAGCTGCATTTTACAAGTCGCTTTTTTGGGAGCCGGCCGCAAAAGCGCAGGATGGCTTCAGGCCCTGTTCTGGTTCCGGGGGGCAGGCTGAGCCTGTGGTTAATTCTTCTTCCTGATGGGAAAATAGAGTGACCTGTGCCTGTCCCAACACCAAGAGCTAGTCTCTCATTGGTTTCCCGTCTTCCCGTTCATCCTCAGGACAAATTGCAACCTGTACGGAACAGGAGGTTAAAGGTGCTGATGCTCCAAGTAGGGAGATTGCTAGTAAAGTGGCTGGAATGGCGAACACGAGCACAAGGAGGTGAGAAATGAGGTGCGTTTTAGAAACCTTTCCCCATCACACGGTGTACCATCTTCTGGGTTTCTCATGCATGTTTTCGATGTAGGAAGATGCCCTTGAACCTGGAGATTTGGGACCCATGCGATGGGTAGCACGCAGTATTACTTTAAAGGGTCTGCGTTTGCTCACCCAACCTCACCAAACCTCTCAGCCCCAAGAGTGTCCACCCTTATGTCTCATCCAGCTGTGGGTCTAGATATGGTCAATCCAGGTTGCATCACAGCCCCCGAACGAATTGTGTAAGAATTTCTCTCTCTTTCCCTGTCTTTGTTTCATGGGTTTTTAAAAGTAATTTATTTTTATAATGGGGTTTAGCTGCTTTTCACGGCCGTGTTTATGCCGCCTTACACACACTTGACACACTAACAGAGAGATATCAATACATAGGTTTTAAGATTATTACTAGTCAGATATATTCTTGTGCGGTGAATCGGGCGTGTTGAGTCCAGTTCTCTGAGCAAGGAGTAGGTCTTGTCTATTCCATATTGGGTTTATGGAACGGTATCTGAGCTAATTTGAAACTCTTGTTTTATGTATCACCCCACCTCACCTTTCCCGTTAAGCAGCCATAGTGTGTTTTCTGCATGTGTGACTCTGTTCTGTTTTGTAATTCAGTTCAAGTGTAACGGTTTTTACATTCCCTCTATAAGTGACACCTTATGAGAAGTGTCCTTTTCTGTGTGACTTATTTCACTTAGAATCGTCTTACCTAAATCCACTCATCATGCTGCTACTAGCCTTATGACATTGATTTCATGGCTGAGTGATATTCCATTGTACATAAGGACCACAACTGTTTTTATCCATTTTTCGCTTTCCTGGGATATTTAAGGTGGAATGAAGTGGAGGTCTTGTCAACAGAGCAGCCCTAAACTTTCGGGTGCTTGTGTCTTGCTGATTTTCAATTTTCCCACTTTATCCCCCCATGCGTAGAAGTGCCCTATGCTCTCTAAGCTGTGTTTTTTAGATGTTTCAGGACACACCGTACACTTCTCCAGAGTGGCTGTTGGCAATTTACATCCCGCCCATCAGTGTAGCAAGGCTCCCATTTCTCCATGGCCTGTCCTGCATTTCTGGTTTTGACACTTTTTTCAGCATGGCCCTTTTGACCGATGGGAAGCGAGACTTCTTTGTAGCGCTGATTTGCCTTTCCAGGTTGCTTGGTTGGCCAAAAAGGGCGTATGCGTTTTTTCCTGAATATATTCAGGAAAAAACGCATACGCCCTTTTTGGCCAAGGGCACCATTGTCAACGTTTTGCCGCTTTTCATGTGCTTTAAAGGCGATTCGAATCTACCTCCTGAAATCTGTTTCCTGCAATTCTGCCTTGATTTCAAATCCTCTTCTTTGCCTTCCCTCAATATATTTGTGGACGAGAGTTATCATTTATAACTCTGCAGGTTTGTGAATTGCAGTGCCCTGAAGCTGCATTTTACAAGTCGCTTTTTTGGGAGTCGGCCGCAAAAGCGCAGGATGGCTTCAGGCCCTGTTCTGGTTCCGGGGGGCAGGCTGAGCCTGTGGTTAATTCTTCTTCCTGATGGGAAAATTGAGTGACCTGTGCCTGTCCCAACACCAAGAGCTAGTCTCTCATTGGTTCCCCGTCTTCCCGTTCATCCTCAGGACAAATTGCAACCTGTACGGAACAGGAGGTTAAAGGTGCTGATGCTCCAAGTAGGGAGATTGCTAGTAAAGTGGCTGGAATGGCGAACCCGAGCACAAGGAGATGAGAAATGCGGTGCGTTTTAGAAACCTTTCCCCATCACACGGTGTACCATCTTCTGGGTTTCTCATGCATGTTTTCGATGTAGGAAGATGCCCTTGAACCTGGAGATTTGGGACCCATGCGATGGGTAGCACGCAGTATTACTTTAAAGGGTCTGCGTTTGCTCACCCAACCTCACCAAACCTATCAGCCCCAAGAGTGTCCACCCTTATGTCTCATCCAGCTGTGGGTCTAGATATGGTCAATCCAGGTTGCATCACAGCCCCCGAACGAATTGTGTAAGAATTTCTCTCTCTTTCCCTGTCTTTGTTTCATGGGTTTTTAAAAGTAATTTATTTTTATAATGGGGTTTAGCTGCTTTTCACGGCCGTGTTTATGCCGCCTTACACACACTTGACACACTAACAGAGAGATATCAATACATAGGTTTTAAGATTATTACTAGTCAGATATATTCTTGTGCGGTGAATCGGGCGTGTTGAGTCCAGTTCTCTGAGCAAGGAGTAGGTCTTGTCTATTCCATATTGGGTTTATGGAACGGTATCTGAGCTAATTTGAAACTCTTGTTTTATGTATCACCCCACCTCACCTTTCCCGTTAAGCAGCCATAGTGTGTTTTCTGCATGTGTGACTCTGTTCTGTTTTGTAATTCAGTTCAAGTGTAACGGTTTTTACATTCCCTCTATAAGTGACACCTTATGAGAAGTGTCCTTTTCTGTGTGACTTATTTCACTTAGAATCGTCTTACCTAAATCCACTCATCATGCTGCTACTAGCCTTATGACATTGATTTCATGGCTGAGTGATATTCCATTGTACATAAGGACCACAACTTTTTTATCCATTTTTCGCTTTCCTGGGATATTTAAGGTGGAATGAAGTGGAGGTCTTGTCAACAGAGCAGCCCTAAACTTTCGGGTGCTTGTGTCTTGCTGATTTTCAATTTTCCCACTTTATCCCCCCATGCGTAGAAGTGCCCTATGCTCTCTAAGCTGTGTTTTTTAGATGTTTCAGGACACACCGTACACTTCTCCAGAGTGGCTGTTGGCAATTTACATCCCGCCCATCAGTGTAGCAAGGCTCCCATTTCTCCATGGCCTGTCCTGCATTTCTGGTTTTGACACTTTTTTCAGCATGGCCCTTTTGACCGATGGGAAGCGAGACTTCTTTGTAGCGCTGATTTGCCTTTCCAGGTTGCTTGGTTGGCCAAAAAGGGCGTATGCGTTTTTTCCTGAATATATTCAGGAAAAAACGCATACGCCCTTTTTGGCCAAGGGCACCATTGTCAACGTTTTGCCGCTTTTCATGTGCTTTAAAGGCGATTCGAATCTACCTCCTGAAATCTGTTTCCTGCAATTCTGCCTTGATTTCAAATCCTCTTCTTTGCCTTCCCTCAATATATTTGTGGACGAGAGTTATCATTTATAACTCTGCAGGTTTGTGAATTGCAGTGCCCTGAAGCTGCATTTTACAAGTCGCTTTTTTGGGAGTCGGCCGCAAAAGCGCAGGATGGCTTCAGGCCCTGTTCTGGTTCCGGGGGGCAGGCTGAGCCTGTGGTTAATTCTTCTTCCTGATGGGAAAATTGAGTGACCTGTGCCTGTCCCAACACCAAGAGCTAGTCTCTCATTGGTTCCCCGTCTTCCCGTTCATCCTCAGGACAAATTGCAACCTGTACGGAACAGGAGGTTAAAGGTGCTGATGCTCCAAGTAGGGAGATTGCTAGTAAAGTGGCTGGAATGGCGAACCCGAGCACAAGGAGATGAGAAATGCGGTGCGTTTTAGAAACCTTTCCCCATCACACGGTGTACCATCTTCTGGGTTTCTCATGCATGTTTTCGATGTAGGAAGATGCCCTTGAACCTGGAGATTTGGGACCCATGCGATGGGTAGCACGCAGTATTACTTTAAAGGGTCTGCGTTTGCTCACCCAACCTCACCAAACCTGTCAGCCCCAAGAGTGTCCACCCTTATGTCTCATCCAGCTGTGGGTCTAGATATGGTCAATGCAGGTTGCATCACAGCCCCCGAACGAATTGTGTAAGAATTTCTCTCTCTTTCCCTGTCTTTGTTTCATGGGTTTTTAAAAGTAATTTATTTTTATAATGGGGTTTAGCTGCTTTTCACGGCCGTGTTTATGCCGCCTTACACACACTTGACACACTAACAGAGAGATATCAATACATAGGTTTTAAGATTATTACTAGTCAGATATATTCTTGTGCGGTGAATCGGGCGTGTTGAGTCCAGTTCTCTGAGCAAGGAGTAGGTCTTGTCTATTCCATATTGGGTTTATGGAACGGTATCTGAGCTAATTTGAAACTCTTGTTTTATGTATCACCCCACCTCACCTTTCCCGTTAAGCAGCCATAGTGTGTTTTCTGCATGTGTGACTCTGTTCTGTTTTGTAATTCAGTTCAAGTGTAACGGTTTTTACATTCCCTCTATAAGTGACACCTTATGAGAAGTGTCCTTTTCTGTGTGACTTATTTCACTTAGAATCGTCTTACCTAAATCCACTCATCATGCTGCTACTAGCCTTATGACATTGATTTCATGGCTGAGTGATATTCCATTGTACATAAGGACCACAACTTTTTTATCCATTTTTCGCTTTCCTGGGATATTTAAGGTGGAATGAAGTGGAGGTCTTGTCAACAGAGCAGCCCTAAACTTTGGGGTGCTTGTGTCTTGCTGATTTTCAATTTTCCCACTTTATCCCCCCATGCGTAGAAGTGCCCTATGCTCTCTAAGCTGTGTTTTTTAGATGTTTCAGGACACACCGTACACTTCTCCAGAGTGGCTGTTTGCAATTTACATCCCGCCCATCAGTGTAGCAAGGCTCCCATTTCTCCATGGCCTGTCCTGCATTTCTGGTTTTGACACTTTTTTCAGCATGGCCCTTTTGACCGATGGGAAGCGAGACTTCTTTGTAGCGCTGATTTGCCTTTCCAGGTTGCTTGGTTGGCCAAAAAGGGCGTATGCGTTTTTTCCTGAATATATTCAGGAAAAAACGCATACGCCCTTTTTGGCCAAGGGCACCATTGTCAACGTTTTGCCGCTTTTCATGTGCTTTAAAGGCGATTCGAATCTACCTCCTGAAATCTGTTTCCTGCAATTCTGCCTTGATTTCAAATCCTCTTCTTTGCCTTCCCTCAATATATTTGTGGACGAGAGTTATCATTTATAACTCTGCAGGTTTGTGAATTGCAGTGCCCTGAAGCTGCATTTTACAAGTCACTTTTTTGGGAGTCGGCCGCAAAAGCGCAGGATGGCTTCAGGCCCTGTTCTGGTTCCGGGGGGCAGGCTGAGCCTGTGGTTAATTCTTCTTCCTGATGGGAAAATTGAGTGACCTGTGCCTGTCCCAACACCAAGAGCTAGTCTCTCATTGGTTCCCCGTCTTCCCGTTCATCCTCAGGACAAATTGCAACCTGTACGGAACAGGAGGTTAAAGGTGCTGATGCTCCAAGTAGGGAGATTGCTAGTAAAGTGGCTGGAATGGCGAACCCGAGCACAAGGAGATGAGAAATGCGGTGCGTTTTAGAAACCTTTCCCCATCACACGGTGTACCATCTTCTGGGTTTCTCATGCATGTTTTCGATGTAGGAAGATGCCCTTGAACCTGGAGATTTGGGACCCATGCGATGGGTAGCACGCAGTATTACTTTAAAGGGTCTGCGTTTGCTCACCCAACCTCACCAAACCTCTCAGCCCCAAGAGTGTCCACCCTTATGTCTCATCCAGCTGTGGGTCTAGATATGGTCAATCCAGGTTGCATCACAGCCCCCGAACGAATTGTGTAAGAATTTCTCTCTCTTTCCCTGTCTTTGTTTCATGGGTTTTTAAAAGTAATTTATTTTTATAATGGGGTTTAGCTGCTTTTCACGGCCGTGTTTATGCCGCCTTACACACACTTGACACACTAACAGAGAGATATCAATACATAGGTTTTAAGATTATTACTAGTCAGATATATTCTTGTGCGGTGAATCGGGCGTGTTGAGTCCAGTTCTCTGAGCAAGGAGTAGGTCTTGTCTATTCCATATTGGGTTTATGGAACGGTATCTGAGCTAATTTGAAACTCTTGTTTTATGTATCACCCCACCTCACCTTTCCCGTTAAGCAGCCATAGTGTGTTTTCTGCATGTGTGACTCTGTTCTGTTTTGTAATTCAGTTCAAGTGTAACGGTTTTTACATTCCCTCTATAAGTGACACCTTATGAGAAGTGTCCTTTTCTGTGTGACTTATTTCACTTAGAATCGTCTTACCTAAATCCACTCATCATGCTGCTACTAGCCTTATGACATTGATTTCATGGCTGAGTGATATTCCATTGTACATAAGGACCACAACTTTTTTATCCATTTTTCGCTTTCCTGGGATATTTAAGGTGGAATGAAGTGGAGGTCTTGTCAACAGAGCAGCCCTAAACTTTGGGGTGCTTGTGTCTTGCTGATTTTCAATTTTCCCACTTTATCCCCCCATGCGTAGAAGTGCCCTATGCTCTCTAAACTGTGTTTTTCAGATGTTTCAGGACACACCGTACACTTTTCCAGAGTGGCTGTTTGCAATTTACATCCCGCCCATCAGTGTAGCAAGGCTCCCATTTCTCCATGGCCTGTCCTGCATTTCTGGTTTTGACACTTTTTTCAGCATGGCCCTTTTGACCGATGGGAAGCGAGACTTCTTTGTAGCGCTGATTTGCCTTTCCAGGTTGCTTGGTTGGCCAAAAAGGGCGTATGCGTTTTTTCCTGAATATATTCAGGAAAAAACGCATACGCCCTTTTTGGCCAAGGGCACCATTGTCAACGTTTTGCCGCTTTTCATGTGCTTTAAAGGCGATTCGAATCTACCTCCTGAAATCTGTTTCCTGCAATTCTGCCTTGATTTCAAATCCTCTTCTTTGCCTTCCCTCAATATATTTGTGGACGAGAGTTATCATTTATAACTCTGCAGGTTTGTGAATTGCAGTGCCCTGAAGCTGCATTTTACAAGTCGCTTTTTTGGGAGTCGGCCGCAAAAGCGCAGGATGGCTTCAGGCCCTGTTCTGGTTCCGGGGGGCAGGCTGAGCCTGTGGTTAATTCTTCTTCCTGATGGGAAAATTGAGTGACCTGTGCCTGTCCCAACACCAAGAGCTAGTCTCTCATTGGTTCCCCGTCTTCCCGTTCATCCTCAGGACAAATTGCAACCTGTACGGAACAGGAGGTTAAAGGTGCTGATGCTCCAAGTAGGGAGATTGCTAGTAAAGTGGCTGGAATGGCGAACCCGAGCACAAGGAGATGAGAAATGCGGTGCGTTTTAGAAACCTTTCCCCATCACACGGTGTACCATCTTCTGGGTTTCTCATGCATGTTTTCGATGTAGGAAGATGCCCTTGAACCTGGAGATTTGGGACCCATGCGATGGGTAGCACGCAGTATTACTTTAAAGGGTCTGCGTTTGCTCACCCAACCTCACCAAACCTCTCAGCCCCAAGAGTGTCCACCCTTATGTCTCATCCAGCTGTGGGTCTAGATATGGTCAATCCAGGTTGCATCACAGCCCCCGAACGAATTGTGTAAGAATTTCTCTCTCTTTCCCTGTCTTTGTTTCATGGGTTTTTAAAAGTAATTTATTTTTATAATGGGGTTTAGCTGCTTTTCACGGCCGTGTTTATGCCGCCTTACACACACTTGACACACTAACAGAGAGATATCAATACATAGGTTTTAAGATTATTACTAGTCAGATATATTCTTGTGCGGTGAATCGGGCGTGTTGAGTCCAGTTCTCTGAGCAAGGAGTAGGTCTTGTCTATTCCATATTGGGTTTATGGAACGGTATCTGAGCTAATTTGAAACTCTTGTTTTATGTATCACCCCACCTCACCTTTCCCGTTAAGCAGCCATAGTGTGTTTTCTGCATGTGTGACTCTGTTCTGTTTTGTAATTCAGTTCAAGTGTAACGGTTTTTACATTCCCTCTATAAGTGACACCTTATGAGAAGTGTCCTTTTCTGTGTGACTTATTTCACTTAGAATCGTCTTACCTAAATCCACTCATCATGCTGCTACTAGCCTTATGACATTGATTTCATGGCTGAGTGATATTCCATTGTACATAAGGACCACAACTGTTTTTATCCATTTTTCGCTTTCCTGGGATATTTAAGGTGGAATGAAGTGGAGGTCTTGTCAACAGAGCAGCCCTAAACTTTCGGGTGCTTGTGTCTTGCTGATTTTCAATTTTCCCACTTTATCCCCCCATGCGTAGAAGTGCCCTATGCTCTCTAAGCTGTGTTTTTTAGATGTTTCAGGACACACCGTACACTTCTCCAGAGTGGCTGTTGGCAATTTACATCCCGCCCATCAGTGTAGCAAGGCTCCCATTTCTCCATGGCCTGTCCTGCATTTCTGGTTTTGACACTTTTTTCAGCATGGCCCTTTTGACCGATGGGAAGCGAGACTTCTTTGTAGCGCTGATTTGCCTTTCCAGGTTGCTTGGTTGGCCAAAAAGGGCGTATGCGTTTTTTCCTGAATATATTCAGGAAAAAACGCATACGCCCTTTTTGGCCAAGGGCACCATTGTCAACGTTTTGCCGCTTTTCATGTGCTTTAAAGGCGATTCGAATCTACCTCCTGAAATCTGTTTCCTGCAATTCTGCCTTGATTTCAAATCCTCTTCTTTGCCTTCCCTCAATATATTTGTGGACGAGAGTTATCATTTATAACTCTGCAGGTTTGTGAATTGCAGTGCCCTGAAGCTGCATTTTACAAGTCGCTTTTTTGGGAGTCGGCCGCAAAAGCGCAGGATGGCTTCAGGCCCTGTTCTGGTTCCGGGGGGCAGGCTGAGCCTGTGGTTAATTCTTCTTCCTGATGGGAAAATTGAGTGACCTGTGCCTGTCCCAACACCAAGAGCTAGTCTCTCATTGGTTCCCCGTCTTCCCGTTCATCCTCAGGACAAATTGCAACCTGTACGGAACAGGAGGTTAAAGGTGCTGATGCTCCAAGTAGGGAGATTGCTAGTAAAGTGGCTGGAATGGCGAACCCGAGCACAAGGAGATGAGAAATGCGGTGCGTTTTAGAAACCTTTCCCCATCACACGGTGTACCATCTTCTGGGTTTCTCATGCATGTTTTCGATGTAGGAAGATGCCCTTGAACCTGGAGATTTGGGACCCATGCGATGGGTAGCACGCAGTATTACTTTAAAGGGTCTGCGTTTGCTCACCCAACCTCACCAAACCTATCAGCCCCAAGAGTGTCCACCCTTATGTCTCATCCAGCTGTGGGTCTAGATATGGTCAATCCAGGTTGCATCACAGCCCCCGAACGAATTGTGTAAGAATTTCTCTCTCTTTCCCTGTCTTTGTTTCATGGGTTTTTAAAAGTAATTTATTTTTATAATGGGGTTTAGCTGCTTTTCACGGCCGTGTTTATGCCGCCTTACACACACTTGACACACTAACAGAGAGATATCAATACATAGGTTTTAAGATTATTACTAGTCAGATATATTCTTGTGCGGTGAATCGGGCGTGTTGAGTCCAGTTCTCTGAGCAAGGAGTAGGTCTTGTCTATTCCATATTGGGTTTATGGAACGGTATCTGAGCTAATTTGAAACTCTTGTTTTATGTATCACCCCACCTCACCTTTCCCGTTAAGCAGCCATAGTGTGTTTTCTGCATGTGTGACTCTGTTCTGTTTTGTAATTCAGTTCAAGTGTAACGGTTTTTACATTCCCTCTATAAGTGACACCTTATGAGAAGTGTCCTTTTCTGTGTGACTTATTTCACTTAGAATCGTCTTACCTAAATCCACTCATCATGCTGCTACTAGCCTTATGACATTGATTTCATGGCTGAGTGATAGTCCATTGTACATAAGGACCACAACTTTTTTATCCATTTTTCGCTTTCCTGGGATATTTAAGGTGGAATGAAGTGGAGGTCCTTGTCAACAGAGCAGCCCTAAACTTTCGGGTGCTTGTGTCTTGCTGATTTTCAATTTTCCCACTTTATCCCCCCATGCGTAGAAGTGCCCTATGCTCTCTAAGCTGTGTTTTTTAGATGTTTCAGGACACACCGTACACTTCTCCAGAGTGGCTGTTGGCAATTTACATCCCGCCCATCAGTGTAGCAAGGCTCCCATTTCTCCATGGCCTGTCCTGCATTTCTGGTTTTGACACTTTTTTCAGCATGTCCCTTTTGACCGATGGGAAGCGAGACTTCTTTGTAGCGCTGATTTGCCTTTCCAGGTTGCTTGGTTGGCCAAAAAGGGCGTATGCGTTTTTTCCTGTATATATTCAGGAAAAAAGGCATACGCCCTTTTTGGCCAAGGGCACCATTGTCAACGTTTTGCCGCTTTTCAAGTGCTTTAAATGCGATTCGAATCTACCTCCTGAAATCTGTTTCCTGCAATTCTGCCTTGATTTCAAATCCTCTTCTTTGCCTTCCCTCAATATATTTGTGGACGAGAGTTATCATTTATAACTCTGCAGGTTTGTGAATTGCAGTGCCCTGAAGCTGCATTTTACAAGTCGCTTTTTTGGGAGCCGGCCGCAAAAGCGCAGGATGGCTTCAGGCCCTGTTCTGGTTCCGGGGGGCAGGCTGAGCCTGTGGTTAATTCTTCTTCCTGATGGGAAAATTGAGTGACCTGTGCCTGTCCCAACACCAAGAGCTAGTCTCTCATTGGTTCCCCGTCTTCCCGTTCATCCTCAGGACAAACTGCAACCTGTACGGAACAGGAGGTTAAAGGTGCTGATGCTCCAAGTAGGGAGATTGCTAGTAAAGTGGCTGGAATGGCGAACCCGAGCACAAGGAGATGAGAAATGCGGTGCGTTTTAGAAACCTTTCCCCATCACACGGTGTACCATCTTCTGGGTTTCTCATGCATGTTTTCGATGTAGGAAGATGCCCTTGAACCTGGAGATTTGGGACCCATGCGATGGGTAGCACGCAGTATTACTTTAAAGGGTCTGCGTTTGCTCACCCAACCTCACCAAACCTCTCAGCCCCAAGAGTGTCCACCCTTATGTCTCATCCAGCTGTGGGTCTAGATATGGTCAATCCAGGTTGCATCACAGCCCCTGAACGAATTGTGTAAGAATTTCTCTCTCTTTCCCTGTCTTTGTTTCATGGGTTTTTAAAAGTAATTTATTTTTATAATGGGGTTTAGCTGCTTTTCACGGCCGTGTTTATGCCGCCTTACACACACTTGACACACTAACAGAGAGATATCAATACATAGGTTTTAAGATTATTACTAGTCAGATATATTCTTGTGCGGTGAATCGGGCGTGTTGAGTCCAGTTCTCTGAGCAAGGAGTAGGTCTTGTCTATTCCATATTGGGTTTATGGAACGGTATCTGAGCTAATTTGAAACTCTTGTTTTATGTATCACCCCACCTCACCTTTCCCGTTAAGCAGCCATAGTGTGTTTTCTGCATGTGTGACTCTGTTCTGTTTTGTAATTCAGTTCAAGTGTAACGGTTTTTACATTCCCTCTATAAGTGACACCTTATGAGAAGTGTCCTTTTCTGTGTGACTTATTTCACTTAGAATCGTCTTACCTAAATCCACTCATCATGCTGCTACTAGCCTTATGACATTGATTTCATGGCTGAGTGATATTCCATTGTACATAAGGACCACAACTTTTTTATCCATTTTTCGCTTTCCTGGGATATTTAAGGTGGAATGAAGTGGAGGTCTTGTCAACAGAGCAGCCCTAAACTTTGGGGTGCTTGTGTCTTGCTGATTTTCAATTTTCCCACTTTATCCCCCCATGCGTAGAAGTGCCCTATGCTCTCTAAGCTGTGTTTTTTAGATGTTTCAGGACACACCGTACACTTCTCCAGAGTGGCTGTTGGCAATTTACATCCCGCCCATCAGTGTAGCAAGGCTCCCATTTCTCCATGGCCTGTCCTGCATTTCTGGTTTTGACACTTTTTTCAGCATGGCCCTTTTGACCGATGGGAAGCGAGACTTCTTTGTAGCGCTGATTTGCCTTTCCAGGTTGCTTGGTTGGCCAAAAAGGGCGTATGCGTTTTTTCCTGAATATATTCAGGAAAAAAGGCATACGCCCTTTTTGGCCAAGGGCATCATTGTCAACGTTTTGCCGCTTTTCAAGTGCTTTAAATGCGATTCGAATCTACCTCCTGAAATCTGTTTCCTGCAATTCTGCCTTGATTTCAAATCCTCTTCTTTGCCTTCCCTCAATATATTTGTGGACGAGAGTTATCATTTATAACTCTGCAGGTTTGTGAATTGCAGTGCCCTGAAGCTGCATTTTACAAGTCGCTTTTTTGGGAGTCGGCCGCAAAAGCGCAGGATGGCTTCAGGCCCTGTTCTGGTTCCGGGGGGCAGGCTGAGCCTGTGGTTAATTCTTCTTCCTGATGGGAAAATTGAGTGACCTGTGCCTGTCCCAACACCAAGAGCTAGTCTCTCATTGGTTCCCCGTCTTCCCGTTCATCCTCAGGACAAACTGCAACCTGTACGGAACAGGAGGTTAAAGGTGCTGATGCTCCAAGTAGGGAGATTGCTAGTAAAGTGGCTGGAATGGCGAACCCGAGCACAAGGAGATGAGAAATGCAGTGCGTTTTAGAAACCTTTCCCCATCACACGGTGTACCATCTTCTGGGTTTCTCATGCATGTTTTCGATGTAGGAAGATGCCCTTGAACCTGGAGATTTGGGACCCATGCGATGGGTAGCACGCAGTATTACTTTAAAGGGTCTGCGTTTGCTCACCCAACCTCACCAAACCTGTCAGCCCCAAGAGTGTCCACCCTTATGTCTCATCCAGCTGTGGGTCTAGATATGGTCAATGCAGGTTGCATCACAGCCCCCGAACGAATTGTGTAAGAATTTCTCTCTCTTTCCCTGTCTTTGTTTCATGGGTTTTTAAAAGTAATTTATTTTTATAATGGGGTTTAGCTGCTTTTCACGGCCGTGTTTATGCCGCCTTACACACACTTGACACACTAACAGAGAGATATCAATACATAGGTTTTAAGATTATTACTAGTCAGATATATTCTTGTGCGGTGAATCGGGCGTGTTGAGTCCAGTTCTCTGAGCAAGGAGTAGGTCTTGTCTATTCCATATTGGGTTTATGGAACGGTATCTGAGCTAATTTGAAACTCTTGTTTTATGTATCACCCCACCTCACCTTTCCCGTTAAGCAGCCATAGTGTGTTTTCTGCATGTGTGACTCTGTTCTGTTTTGTAATTCAGTTCAAGTGTAACGGTTTTTACATTCCCTCTATAAGTGACACCTTATGAGAAGTGTCCTTTTCTGTGTGACTTATTTCACTTAGAATCGTGTTACCTAAATCCACTCATCATGCTGCTACTAGCCTTATGACATTGATTTCATGGCTGAGTGATAGTCCATTGTACATAAGGACCACAACTTTTTTATCCATTTTTCGCTTTCCTGGGATATTTAAGGTGGAATGAAGTGTAGGTCCTTGTCAACAGAGCAGCCCTAAACTTTGGGGTGCTTGTGTCTTGCTGATTTTCAATTTTCCCACTTTATCCCCCCATGCGTAGAAGTGCCCTATGCTCTCTAAGCTGTGTTTTTTAGATGTTTCAGGACACACCGTACACTTCTCCAGAGTGGCTGTTGGCAAGTTACATCCCGCCCATCAGTGTAGCAAGGCTCCCATTTCTCCATGGCCTGTCCTGCATTTCTGGTTTTGACACTTTTTTCAGCATGTCCCTTTTGACCGATGGGAAGCGAGACTTCTTTGTAGCGCTGATTTGCCTTTCCAGGTTGCTTGGTTGGCCAAAAAGGGCGTATGCGTTTTTTCCTGAATATATTCAGGAAAAAAGGCATACGCCCTTTTTGGCCAAGGGCATCATTGTCAACGTTTTGCCGCTTTTCAAGTGCTTTAAATGCGATTCGAATCTACCTCCTGAAATCTGTTTCCTGCAATTCTGCCTTGATTTCAAATCCTCTTCTTTGCCTTCCCTCAATATATTTGTGGACGAGAGTTATCATTTATAACTCTGCAGGTTTGTGAATTGCAGTGCCCTGAAGCTGCATTTTACAAGTCGCTTTTTTGGGAGCCGGCCGCAAAAGCGCAGGATGGCTTCAGGCCCTGTTCTGGTTCCGGGGGGCAGGCTGAGCCTGTGGTTAATTCTTCTTCCTGATGGGAAAATAGAGTGACCTGTGCCTGTCCCAACACCAAGAGCTAGTCTCTCATTGGTTTCCCATCTTCCCGTTCATCCTCAGGACAAATTGCAACCTGTACGGAACAGGAGGTTAAAGGTGCTGATGCTCCAAGTAGGGAGATTGCTAGTAAAGTGGCTGGAATGGCGAACACGAGCACAAGGAGGTGAGAAATGAGGTGCGTTTTAGAAACCTTTCCCCATCACACGGTGTACCATCTTCTGGGGTTCTCATGCATGTTTTTGATGTAGGAAGATGCCCTTGAACCTGGAGATTTGGGACCCATGCGATGGGTAGCACGCAGTATTACTTTAAAGGGTCTGCGTTTGCTCACCCAACCTCACCAAACCTCTCAGCCCCAAGAGTGTCCACCCTTATGTCTCATCCAGCTGTGGGTCTAGATATGGTCAATCCAGGTTGCATCACAGCCCCCGAACGAATTGTGTAAGAATTTCTCTCTCTTTCCCTGTCTTTGTTTCATGGGTTTTTAAAAGTAATTTATTTTTATAATGGGGTTTAGCTGCTTTTCACGGCTGTGTTTAGGCCGCTTTACACCCACTTGACACACTAACAGAGAGATATCAATACATAGGTTTTAAGATTATTACTAGTCAGATATATTCTTGTGCGGTGAATCGGGCGTGTTGAGTCCAGTTCTCTGAGCAAGGAGTAGGTCTTGTCTATTCCATATTGGGTTTATGGAACGGTATCTGAGCTAATTTGAAACTCTTGTTTTATGTATCACCCCACCTCACCTTTCCCGTTAAGCAGCCATAGTGTGTTTTCTGCATGTGTGACTCTGTTCTGTTTTGTAATTCAGTTCAAGTGTAACGGTTTTTACATTCCCTCTATAAGTGACACCTTATGAGAAGTGTCCTTTTCTGTGTGACTTATTTCACTTAGAATCGTCTTACCTAAATCCACTCATCATGCTGCTACTAGGCTTATGACATTGATTTCATGGCTGAGTGATATTCCATTGTACATAAGGACCACAACGTTTTTATCCATTTTTCGCTTTCCTGGGATATTTAAGGTGGAATGAATTGGAGGTCCTTGTCAACAGAGCAGCCCTAAACTTTCGGGTGCTTGTGTCTTGCTGATTTTCAATTTTCCCACTTTATCCCCCCATGCGTAGAAGTGCCCTATGCTCTCTAAGCTGTGTTTTTTAGATGTTTCAGGACACACCGTACACTTCTCCAGAGTGGCTGTTGGCAATTTACATCCCGCCCATCAGTGTAGCAAGGCTCCCATTTCTCCATGCCCTCTCCTGCATTTCTGGTTTTGACACCTTTTTCAGCATGTCCCTTTTGACCGATGGGAAGTGAGACTTCTTTGTAGCGCTGATTTGCCTTTCCAGGTTGCTTGGTTGGCCAAAAAGGGCGTATGCGTTTTTTCCTGAATATATTCAGGAAAAAACGCATACGCCCTTTTTGGCCAAGGGCATCATTGTCAACGTTTTGCCGCTTTTCATGTGCTTTAAAGGCGATTCGAATCTACCTCCTGAAATCTATTTCCTGCAATTCTGCCTTGATTTCAAATCCTCTTCTTTGCCTTCCCTCAATATATTTGTGGACGAGAGTTATCATTTATAACTCTGCAGGTTTGTGAATTGCAGTGCCCTGAAGCTGCATTTTACAAGTCGCTTTTTTGGGAGTCGGCCGCAAAAGCGCAGGATGGCTTCAGGCCCTGTTCTGGTTCCGGGGGGCAGGCTGAGCCTGTGGTTAATTCTTCTTCCTGATGGGAAAATTGAGTGACCTGTGCCTGTCCCAACACCAAGAGCTAGTCTCTCATTGGTTCCCCGTCTTCCCGTTCATCCTCAGGACAAATTGCAACCTGTACGGAACAGGAGGTTAAAGGTGCTGATGCTCCAAGTAGGGAGATTGCTAGTAAAGTGGCTGGAATGGCGAACCCGAGCACAAGGAGATGAGAAATGCGGTGCGTTTTAGAAACCTTTCCCCATCACACGGTGTACCATCTTCTGGGTTTCTCATGCATGTTTTCGATGTAGGAAGATGCCCTTGAACCTGGAGATTTGGGACCCATGCGATGGGTAGCACGCAGTATTACTTTAAAGGGTCTGCGTTTGCTCACCCAACCTCACCAAACCTCTCAGCCCCAAGAGTGTCCACCCTTATGTCTCATCCAGCTGTGGGTCTAGATATGGTCAATCCAGGTTGCATCACAGCCCCCGAACGAATTGTGTAAGAATTTCTCTCTCTTTCCCTGTCTTTGTTTCATGGGTTTTTAAAAGTAATTTATTTTTATAATGGGGTTTAGCTGCTTTTCACGGCCGTGTTTATGCCGCCTTACACATACTTGACACACTAACAGAGAGATATCAATACATAGGTTTTAAGATTATTACTAGTCAGATATATTCTTGTGCGGTGAATCGGGCGTGTTGAGTCCAGTTCTCTGAGCAAGGAGTAGGTCTTGTCTATTCCATATTGGGTTTATGGAACGGTATCTGAGCTAATTTGAAACTCTTGTTTTATGTATCACCCCACCTCACCTTTCCCGTTAAGCAGCCATAGTGTGTTTTCTGCATGTGTGACTCTGTTCTGTTTTGTAATTCAGTTCAAGTGTAACGGTTTTTACATTCCCTCTATAAGTGACACCTTATGAGAAGTGTCCTTTTCTGTGTGACTTATTTCACTTAGAATCGTCTTACCTAAATCCACTCATCATGCTGCTACTAGCCTTATGACATTGATTTCATGGCTGAGTGATATTCCATTGTACATAAGGACCACAACTTTTTTATCCATTTTTCGCTTTCCTGGGATATTTAAGGTGAAATGAAGTGGAGGTCTTGTCAACAGAGCAGCCCTAAACTTTGGGGTGCTTGTGTCTTGCTGATTTTCAATTTTCCCACTTTATCCCCCCATGCGTAGAAGTGCCCTATGCTCTCTAAGCTGTGTTTTTTAGATGTTTCAGGACACACCGTACACTTCTCCAGAGTGGCTGTTGGCAATTTACATCCCGCCCATCAGTGTAGCAAGGCTCCCATTTCTCCATGGCCTGTCCTGCATTTCTGGTTTTGACACTTTTTTCAGCATGGCCCTTTTGACCGATGGGAAGCGAGACTTCTTTGTAGCGCTGATTTGCCTTTCCAGGTTGCTTGGTTGGCCAAAAAGGGCGTATGCGTTTTTTCCTGAATATATTCAGGAAAAAACGCATACGCCCTTTTTGGCCAAGGGCACCATTGTCAACGTTTTGCCGCTTTTCATGTGCTTTAAAGGCGATTCGAATCTACCTCCTGAAATCTGTTTCCTGCAATTCTGCCTTGATTTCAAATCCTCTTCTTTGCCTTCCCTCAATATATTTGTGGACGAGAGTTATCATTTATAACTCTGCAGGTTTGTGAATTGCAGTGCCCTGAAGCTGCATTTTACAAGTCGCTTTTTTGGGAGTCGGCCGCAAAAGCGCAGGATGGCTTCAGGCCCTGTTCTGGTTCCGGGGGGCAGGCTGAGCCTGTGGTTAATTCTTCTTCCTGATGGGAAAATTGAGTGACCTGTGCCTGTCCCAACACCAAGAGCTAGTCTCTCATTGGTTCCCCGTCTTCCCGTTCATCCTCAGGACAAATTGCAACCTGTACGGAACAGGAGGTTAAAGGTGCTGATGCTCCAAGTAGGGAGATTGCTAGTAAAGTGGCTGGAATGGCGAACCCGAGCACAAGGAGATGAGAAATGCGGTGCGTTTTAGAAACCTTTCCCCATCACACGGTGTACCATCTTCTGGGTTTCTCATGCATGTTTTCGATGTAGGAAGATGCCCTTGAACCTGGAGATTTGGGACCCATGCGATGGGTAGCACGCAGTATTACTTTAAAGGGTCTGCGTTTGCTCACCCAACCTCACCAAACCTCTCAGCCCCAAGAGTGTCCACCCTTATGTCTCATCCAGCTGTGGGTCTAGATATGGTCAATCCAGGTTGCATCACAGCCCCCGAACGAATTGTGTAAGAATTTCTCTCTCTTTCCCTGTCTTTGTTTCATGGGTTTTTAAAAGTAATTTATTTTTATAATGGGGTTTAGCTGCTTTTCACGGCCGTGTTTATGCCGCCTTACACACACTTGACACACTAACAGAGAGATATCAATACATAGGTTTTAAGATTATTACTAGTCAGATATATTCTTGTGCGGTGAATCGGGCGTGTTGAGTCCAGTTCTCTGAGCAAGGAGTAGGTCTTGTCTATTCCATATTGGGTTTATGGAACGGTATCTGAGCTAATTTGAAACTCTTGTTTTATGTATCACCCCACCTCACCTTTCCCGTTAAGCAGCCATAGTGTGTTTTCTGCATGTGTGACTCTGTTCTGTTTTGTAATTCAGTTCAAGTGTAACGGTTTTTACATTCCCTCTATAAGTGACACCTTATGAGAAGTGTCCTTTTCTGTGTGACTTATTTCACTTAGAATCGTCTTACCTAAATCCACTCATCATGCTGCTACTAGCCTTATGACATTGATTTCATGGCTGAGTGATATTCCATTGTACATAAGGACCACAACTTTTTTATCCATTTTTCGCTTTCCTGGGATATTTAAGGTGGAATGAAGTGGAGGTCTTGTCAACAGAGCAGCCCTAAACTTTGGGGTGCTTGTGTCTTGCTGATTTTCAATTTTCCCACTTTATCCCCCCATGCGTAGAAGTGCCCTATGCTCTCTAAGCTGTGTTTTTTAGATGTTTCAGGACACACCGTACACTTCTCCAGAGTGGCTGTTGGCAATTTACATCCCGCCCATCAGTGTAGCAAGGCTCCCATTTCTCCATGGCCTGTCCTGCATTTCTGGTTTTGACACTTTTTTCAGCATGGCCCTTTTGACCGATGGGAAGCGAGACTTCTTTGTAGCGCTGATTTGCCTTTCCAGGTTGCTTGGTTGGCCAAAAAGGGCGTATGCGTTTTTTCCTGAATATATTCAGGAAAAAACGCATACGCCCTTTTTGGCCAAGGGCACCATTGTCAACGTTTTGCCGCTTTTCATGTGCTTTAAAGGCGATTCGAATCTACCTCCTGAAATCTGTTTCCTGCAATTCTGCCTTGATTTCAAATCCTCTTCTTTGCCTTCCCTCAATATATTTGTGGACGAGAGTTATCATTTATAACTCTGCAGGTTTGTGAATTGCAGTGCCCTGAAGCTGCATTTTACAAGTCGCTTTTTTGGGAGTCGGCCGCAAAAGCGCAGGATGGCTTCAGGCCCTGTTCTGGTTCCGGGGGGCAGGCTGAGCCTGTGGTTAATTCTTCTTCCTGATGGGAAAATTGAGTGACCTGTGCCTGTCCCAACACCAAGAGCTAGTCTCTCATTGGTTCCCCGTCTTCCCGTTCATCCTCAGGACAAATTGCAACCTGTACGGAACAGGAGGTTAAAGGTGCTGATGCTCCAAGTAGGGAGATTGCTAGTAAAGTGGCTGGAATGGCGAACCCGAGCACAAGGAGATGAGAAATGCGGTGCGTTTTAGAAACCTTTCCCCATCACACGGTGTACCATCTTCTGGGTTTCTCATGCATGTTTTCGATGTAGGAAGATGCCCTTGAACCTGGAGATTTGGGACCCATGCGATGGGTAGCACGCAGTATTACTTTAAAGGGTCTGCGTTTGCTCACCCAACCTCACCAAACCTCTCAGCCCCAAGAGTGTCCACCCTTATGTCTCATCCAGCTGTGGGTCTAGATATGGTCAATCCAGGTTGCATCACAGCCCCCGAACGAATTGTGTAAGAATTTCTCTCTCTTTCCCTGTCTTTGTTTCATGGGTTTTTAAAAGTAATTTATTTTTATAATGGGGTTTAGCTGCTTTTCACGGCCGTGTTTATGCCGCCTTACACACACTTGACACACTAACAGAGAGATATCAATACATAGGTTTTAAGATTATTACTAGTCAGATATATTCTTGTGCGGTGAATCGGGCGTGTTGAGTCCAGTTCTCTGAGCAAGGAGTAGGTCTTGTCTATTCCATATTGGGTTTATGGAACGGTATCTGAGCTAATTTGAAACTCTTGTTTTATGTATCACCCCACCTCACCTTTCCCGTTAAGCAGCCATAGTGTGTTTTCTGCATGTGTGACTCTGTTCTGTTTTGTAATTCAGTTCAAGTGTAACGGTTTTTACATTCCCTCTATAAGTGACACCTTATGAGAAGTGTCCTTTTCTGTGTGACTTATTTCACTTAGAATCGTCTTACCTAAATCCACTCATCATGCTGCTACTAGCCTTATGACATTGATTTCATGGCTGAGTGATATTCCATTGTACATAAGGACCACAACTTTTTTATCCATTTTTCGCTTTCCTGGGATATTTAAGGTGGAATGAAGTGGAGGTCTTGTCAACAGAGCAGCCCTAAACTTTGGGGTGCTTGTGTCTTGCTGATTTTCAATTTTCCCACTTTATCCCCCCATGCGTAGAAGTGCCCTATGCTCTCTAAGCTGTGTTTTTCAGATGTTTCAGGACACACCGTACACTTCTCCAGAGTGGCTGTTTGCAATTTACATCCCGCCCATCAGTGTAGCAAGGCTCCCATTTCTCCATGGCCTGTCCTGCATTTCTGGTTTTGACACTTTTTTCAGCATGGCCCTTTTGACCGATGGGAAGCGAGACTTCTTTGTAGCGCTGATTTGCCTTTCCAGGTTGCTTGGTTGGCCAAAAAGGGCGTATGCGTTTTTTCCTGAATATATTCAGGAAAAAACGCATACGCCCTTTTTGGCCAAGGGCACCATTGTCAACGTTTTGCCGCTTTTCATGTGCTTTAAAGGCGATTCGAATCTACCTCCTGAAATCTGTTTCCTGCAATTCTGCCTTGATTTCAAATCCTCTTCTTTGCCTTCCCTCAATATATTTGTGGACGAGAGTTATCATTTATAACTCTGCAGGTTTGTGAATTGCAGTGCCCTGAAGCTGCATTTTACAAGTCGCTTTTTTGGGAGTCGGCCGCAAAAGCGCAGGATGGCTTCAGGCCCTGTTCTGGTTCCGGGGGGCAGGCTGAGCCTGTGGTTAATTCTTCTTCCTGATGGGAAAATTGAGTGACCTGTGCCTGTCCCAACACCAAGAGCTAGTCTCTCATTGGTTCCCCGTCTTCCCGTTCATCCTCAGGACAAATTGCAACCTGTACGGAACAGGAGGTTAAAGGTGCTGATGCTCCAAGTAGGGAGATTGCTAGTAAAGTGGCTGGAATGGCGAACCCGAGCACAAGGAGATGAGAAATGCAGTGCGTTTTAGAAACCTTTCCCCATCACACGGTGTACCATCTTCTGGGTTTCTCATGCATGTTTTCGATGTAGGAAGATGCCCTTGAACCTGGAGATTTGGGACCCATGCGATGGGTAGCACGCAGTATTACTTTAAAGGGTCTGCGTTTGCTCACCCAACCTCACCAAACCTCTCAGCCCCAAGAGTGTCCACCCTTATGTCTCATCCAGCTGTGGGTCTAGATATGGTCAATGCAGGTTGCATCACAGCCCCCGAACGAATTGTGTAAGAATTTCTCTCTCTTTCCCTGTCTTTGTTTCATGGGTTTTTAAAAGTAATTTATTTTTATAATGGGGTTTAGCTGCTTTTCACGGCCGTGTTTATGCTGCCTTACACACACTTGACACACTAACAGAGAGATATCAATACATAGGTTTTAAGATTATTACTAGTCAGATATATTCTTGTGCGGTGAATCGGGCGTGTTGAGTCCAGTTCTCTGAGCAAGGAGTAGGTCTTGTCTATTCCATATTGGGTTTATGGAACGGTATCTGAGCTAATTTGAAACTCTTGTTTTATGTATCACCCCACCTCACCTTTCCCGTTAAGCAGCCATAGTGTGTTTTCTGCATGTGTGACTCTGTTCTGTTTTGTAATTCAGTTCAAGTGTAACGGTTTTTACATTCCCTCTATAAGTGACACCTTATGAGAAGTGTCCTTTTCTGTGTGACTTATTTCACTTAGAATCGTCTTACCTAAATCCACTCATCATGCTGCTACTAGCCTTATGACATTGATTTCATGGCTGAGTGATATTCCATTGTACATAAGGACCACAACTTTTTTATCCATTTTTCGCTTTCCTGGGATATTTAAGGTGGAATGAAGTGGAGGTCTTGTCAACAGAGCAGCCCTAAACTTTGGGGTGCTTGTGTCTTGCTGATTTTCAATTTTCCCACTTTATCCCCCCATGCGTAGAAGTGCCCTATGCTCTCTAAGCTGTGTTTTTTAGATGTTTCAGGACACACCGTACACTACTCCAGAGTGGCTGTTGGCAATTTACATCCCGCCCATCAGTGTAGCAAGGCTCCCATTTCTCCATGGCCTGTCCTGCATTTCTGGTTTTGAAACTTTTTTCAGCATGTCCCTTTTGACCGATGGGAAGCGAGACTTCTTTGTAGCGCTGATTTGCCTTTCCAGGTTGCTTGGTTGGCCAAAAAGGGCGTATGCGTTTTTTCCTGAATATATTCAGGAAAAAAGGCATACGCCCTTTTTGGCCAAGGGCATCATTGTCAACGTTTTGCCGCTTTTCAAGTGCTTTAAATGCGATTCGAATCTACCTCCTGAAATCTGTTTCCTGCAATTCTGCCTTGATTTCAAATCCTCTTCTTTGCCTTCCCTCAATATATTTGTGGACGAGAGTTATCACTTATAACTCTGCAGGTTTGTGAATTGCAGTGCCCTGAAGCTGCATTTTACAAGTCGCTTTTTTGGGAGCCGGCCGCAAAAGCGCAGGATGGCTTCAGGCCCTGTTCTGGTTCCGGGGGGCAGGCTGAGCCTGTGGTTAATTCTTCTTCCTGATGGGAAAATAGAGTGACCTGTGCCTGTCCCAACACCAAGAGCTAGTCTCTCATTGGTTTCCCGTCTTCCCGTTCATCCTCAGGACAAATTGCAACCTGTACAGAACAGGAGGTTAAAGGTGCTGATGCTCCAAGTAGGGAGATTGCTAGTAAAGTGGCTGGAATGGCGAACACGAGCACAAGGAGGTGAGAAATGAGGTGCGTTTTAGAAACCTTTCCCCATCACACGGTGTACCATCTTCTGGGGTTCTCATGCATGTTTTTGATGTAGGAAGATGCCCTTGAACCTGGAGATTTGGGACCCATGCGATGGGTAGCACGCAGTATTACTTTAAAGGGTCTGCGTTTGCTCACCCAACCTCACCAAACCTCTCAGCCCCAAGAGTGTCCACCCTTATGTCTCATCCAGCTGTCGGTCTAGATATGGTCAATCCAGGTTGCATCACAGCCCCCGAACGAATTGTGTAAGAATTTCTCTCTCTTTCCCTGTCTTTGTTTCATGGGTTTTTAAAAGTAATTTATTTTTATAATGGGGTTTAGCTGCTTTTCACGGCTGTGTTTAGGCCGCTTTACACCCACTTGACACACTAACAGAGAGATATCAATACATAGGTTTTAAGATTATTACTAGTCAGATATATTCTTGTGCGGTGAATCGGGCGTGTTGAGTCCAGTTCTCTGAGCAAGGAGTAGGTCTTGTCTATTCCATATTGGGTTTATGGAACGGTATCTGAGCTAATTTGAAACTCTTGTTTTATGTATCACCCCACCTCACCATTCCCGTTAAGCAGCCATAGTGTGTTTTCTGCATGTGTGACTCTGTTCTGTTTTGTAATTCAGTTCAAGTGTAACGGTTTTTACATTCCCTCTATAAGTGACACCTTATGAGAAGTTTCCTTTTCTGTGTGACTTATTTCACTTAGAATCGTCTTACCTAAATCCACTCATCATGCTGCTACTAGCCTTATGACATTGATTTCATGGCTGAGTGATATTCCATTGTACATAAGGACCACAACTTTTTTATCCATTTTTCGCTTTCCTGGGATATTTAAGGTGGAATGAAGTGGAGGTCCTTGTCAACAGAGCAGCCCTAAACTTTCGGGTGCTTGTGTCTTGCTGATTTTCAATTTTCCCACTTTATCCCCCCATGCGTAGAAGTGCCCTATGCTCTCTAAGCTGTGTTTTTTAGATGTTTCAGGACACACCGTACACTTCTCCAGAGTGGCTGTTGGCAATTTACATCCCGCCCATCAGTGTAGCAAGGCTCCCATTTCTCCATGCCCTCTCCTGCATTTCTGGTTTTGACACCTTTTTCAGCATGTCCCTTTTGACCGATGGGAAGCGAGACTTCTTTGTAGCGCTGATTTGCCTTTCCAGGTTGCTTGGTTGGCCAAAAAGGGCGTATGCTTTTTTTCCTGAATATATTCAGGAAAAAACGCATACGCCCTTTTTGGCCAAGGGCATCATTGTCAACGTTTTGCTGCTTTTCATGTGCTTTAAAGGCGATTCGAATCTACCTCCTGAAATCTATTTCCTGCAATTCTGCCTTGATTTCAAATCCTCTTCTTTGCCTTCCCTCAATATATTTGTGGACGAGAGTTATCATTTATAACTCTGCAGGTTTGTGAATTGCAGTGCCCTGAAGCTCCATTTTACAAGTCGCTTTTTTGGGAGTCGGCCGCAAAAGCGCAGGATGGCTTCAGGCCCTGTTCTGGTTCCGGGGGGCAGGCTGAGCCTGTGGTTAATTCTTCTTCCTGATGGGAAAATTGAGTGACCTGTGCCTGTCCCAACACCAAGAGCTAGTCTCTCATTGGTTCCCCGTCTTCCTGTTCATCCTCAGGACAAATTGCAACCTGTACGGAACAGGAGGTTAAAGGTGCTGATGCTCCAAGTAGGGAGATTGCTAGTAAAGTGGCTGGAATGGCGAACCCGAGCAGAAGGAGATGAGAAATGCGGTGCGTTTTAGAAACCTTTCCCCATCACACGGTGTACCATCTTCTGGGTTTCTCATGCATGTTTTCGATGTAGGAAGATGCCCTTGAACCTGGAGATTTGGGACCCATGCGATGGGTAGCACGCAGTATTACTTTAAAGGGTCTGCGTTTGCTCACCCAACCTCACCAAACCTCTCAGCCCCAAGAGTGTCCACCCTTATGTCTCATCCAGCTGTGGGTCTAGATATGGTCAATCCAGGTTGCATCACAGCCCCCGAACGAATTGTGTAAGAATTTCTCTCTCTTTCCCTGTCTTTGTTTCATGGGTTTTTAAAAGTAATTTATTTTTATAATGGGGTTTAGCTGCTTTTCACGGCCGTGTTTATGCCGCCTTACACACACTTGACACACTAACAGAGAGATATCAATACATAGGTTTTAAGATTATTACTAGTCAGATATATTCTTGTGCGGTGAATCGGGCGTGTTGAGTCCAGTTCTCTGAGCAAGGAGTAGGTCTTGTCTATTCCATATTGGGTTTATGGAACGGTATCTGAGCTAATTTGAAACTCTTGTTTTATGTATCACCCCACCTCACCTTTCCCGTTAAGCAGCCATAGTGTGTTTTCTGCATGTGTGACTCTGTTCTGTTTTGTAATTCAGTTCAAGTGTAACGGTTTTTACATTCCCTCTATAAGTGACACCTTATGAGAAGTGTCCTTTTCTGTGTGACTTATTTCACTTAGAATCGTCTTACCTAAATCCACTCATCATGCTGCTACTAGCCTTATGACATTGATTTCATGGCTGAGTGATATTCCATTGTACATAAGGACCACAACTTTTTTATCCATTTTTCGCTTTCCTGGGATATTTAAGGTGGAATGAAGTGGAGGTCTTGTCAACAGAGCAGCCCTAAACTTTGGGGTGCTTGTGTCTTGCTGATTTTCAATTTTCCCACTTTATCCCCCCATGCGTAGAAGTGCCCTATGCTCTCTAAGCTGTGTTTTTTAGATGTTTCAGGACACACCGTACACTTCTCCAGAGTGGCTGTTTGCAATTTACATCCCGCCCATCAGTGTAGCAAGGCTCCCATTTCTCCATGGCCTGTCCTGCATTTCTGGTTTTGACACTTTTTTCAGCATGGCCCTTTTGATCGATGGGAAGCGAGACTTCTTTGTAGCGCTGATTTGCCTTTCCAGGTTGCTTGGTTGGCCAAAAAGGGCGTATGCGTTTTTTCCTGAATATATTCAGGAAAAAACGCATACGCCCTTTTTGGCCAAGGGCATCATTGTCAACGTTTTCCCGCTTTTCATGTGCTTTAAAGGCGATTCGAATCTACCTCCTGAAATCTGTTTCCTGCAATTCTGCCTTGATTTCAAATCCTCTTCTTTGCCTTCCCTCAATATATTTGTGGACGAGAGTTATCATTTATAACTCTGCAGGTTTGTGAATTGCAGTGCCCTGAAGCTCCATTTTACAAGTCGCTTTTTTGGGAGTCGGCCGCAAAAGCGCAGGATGGCTTCAGGCCCTGTTCTGGTTCCGGGGGGCAGGCTGAGCCTGTGGTTAATTCTTCTTCCTGATGGGAAAATTGAGTGACCTGTGCCTGTCCCAACACCAAGAGCTAGTCTCTCATTGGTTCCCCGTCTTCCCGTTCATCCTCAGGACAAATTGCAACCTGTACGGAACAGGTGGTTAAAGGTGCTGATGCTCCAAGTAGGGAGATTGCTAGTAAAGTGGCTGGAATGGCGAACCCGAGCACAAGGAGATGAGAAATGCGGTGCATTTTAGAAACCTTTCCCCATCACACGGTGTACCATCTTCTGGGTTTCTCATGCAGGTTTTCGATGTAGGAAGATGCCCTTGAACCTGGAGATTTGGGACCCATGCGATGGGTAGCACGCAGTATTACTTTAAAGGGTCTGCGTTTGCTCACCCAACCTCACCAAACATCTCAGCCCCAAGAGTGTCCACCCTTATGTCTCATCCAGCTGTGGGTCTAGATATGGTCAATGCAGGTTGCATCACAGCCCCTGAACGAATTGTGTAAGAATTTCTCTCTCTTTCCCTCTCTTTGTTTCATGGGTTTTTAAAAGTAATTTATTTTTATAATGGGGTTTAGCTGCTTTTCACTGCTGTGTTTATGCCGCCTTACACACACTTGACACACTAACAGAGAGATATCAATACATAGGTTTTAAGATTATTACTAGTCAGATATATTCTTGTGCGGTGAATCGGGCGTGTTGAGTCCAGTTCTCTGAGCAAGGAGTAGGTCTTGTCTATTCCATATTGGGTTTATGGAACGGTATCTGAGCTAATTTGAAACTCTTGTTTTATGTATCACCCCACCTCACCTTTCCCGTTAAGCAGCCATAGTGTGTTTTCTGCATGTGTGACTCTGTTCTGTTTTGTTATTCAGTTCAAGTGTAACGGTTTTTACATTCCCTCTATAAGTGACACCTTATGAGAAGTGTCCTTTTCTGTGTGACTTATTTCACTTAGAATCGTCTTACCTAAATCCACTCATCATGCTGCTACTAGCCTTATGACATTGATTTCATGGCTGAGTGATAGTCCATTGTACATAAGGACCACAACTTTTTTATCCATTTTTCGCTTTCCTGGGATATTTAAGGTGGAATGAAGTGGAGGTCCTTGTCAACAGAGCAGCCCTAAACTTTCGGGTGCTTGTGTCTTGCTGATTTTCAATTTTCCCACTTTATCCCCCCATGCGTAGAAGTGCCCTATGCTCTCTAAGCTGTGTTTTTTAGATGTTTCAGGACACACCGTACACTTCTCCAGAGTGGCTGTTGGCAATTTACATCCCGCCCATCAGTGTAGCAAGGCTCCCATTTCTCCATGGCCTGTCCTGCATTTCTGGTTTTGACACTTTTTTCAGCATGTCCCTTTTGACCGATGGGAAGCGAGACTTCTTTGTAGCGCTGATTTGCCTTTCCAGGTTGCTTGGTTGGCCAAAAAGGGCGTATGCGTTTTTTCCTGAATATATTCAGGAAAAAAGGCATACGCCCTTTTTGGCCAAGTGCATCATTGTCAACGTTTTGCCGCTTTTCAAGTGCTTTAAAGGCGATTCGAATCTACCTCCTGAAATCTGTTTCCTGCAATTCTGCCTTGATTTCAAATCCTCTTCTTTGCCTTCCCTCAATATATTTGTGGACGAGAGTTATCATTTATAACTCTGCAGGTTTGTGAATTGCAGTGCCCTGAAGCTGCATTTTACAAGTCGCTTTTTTGGGAGCCGGCCGCAAAAGCGCAGGATGGCTTCAGGCCCTGTTCTGGTTCCGGGGGGCAGGCTGAGCCTGTGGTTAATTCTTCTTCCTGATGGGAAAATAGAGTGACCTGTGCCTGTCCCAACACCAAGAGCTAGTCTCTCATTGGTTTCCCGTCTTCCCGTTCATCCTCAGGACAAATTGCAACCTGTACGGAACAGGAGGTTAAAGGTGCTGATGCTCCAAGTAGGGAGATTGCTAGTAAAGTGGCTGGAATGGCGAACACGAGCACAAGGAGGTGAGAAATGAGGTGCGTTTTAGAAACCTTTCCCCGTCACACGGTGTACCATCTTCTGGGTTTCTCATGCATGTTTTCGATGTAGGAAGATGCCCTTGAACCTGGAGATTTGGGACCCATGCGATGGGTAGCACGCAGTATTACTTTAAAGGGTCTGCGTTTGCTCACCCAACCTCACCAAACCTCTCAGCCCCAAGAGTGTCCACCCTTATGTCTCATCCAGCTGTGGGTCTAGATATGGTCAATCCAGGTTGCATCACAGCCCCCGAACGAATTGTGTAAGAATTTCTCTCTCTTTCCCTCTCTTTGTTTCATGGGTTTTTAAAAGTAATTTATTTTTATAATGGGGTTTAGCTGCTTTTCACGGCTGTGTTTAGGCCGCTTTACACCCACTTGACACACTAACAGAGAGATATCAATACATAGGTTTTAAGATTATTACTAGTCAGATATATTCTTGTGCGGTAAATCAGGCGTGTTGAGTCCAGTTCTCTGAGCAAGGAGTAGGTCTTGTCTATTCCATATTGGGTTTATGGAACGGTATCTGAGCTAATTTGAAACTCTTGTTTTATGTATCACCCCACCTCACCTTTCCCGTTAAGCAGCCATAGTGTGTTTTCTGCATGTGTGACTCTGTTCTGTTTTGTAATTCAGTTCAAGTGTAACGGTTTTTACATTCCCTCTATAAGTGACACCTTATGAGAAGTGTCCTTTTCTGTGTGACTTATTTCACTTAGAATCGTCTTACCTAAATCCACTCATCATGCTGCTACTAGCCTTATGACATTGATTTCATGGCTGAGTGATATTCCATTGTACATAAGGACCACAACTTTTTTATCCATTTTTCGCTTTCCTGGGATATTTAAGGTGGAATGAAGTGGAGGTCTTGTCAACAGAGCAGCCCTAAACTTTGGGGTGCTTGTGTCTTGCTGATTTTCAATTTTCCCACTTTATCCCCCCATGCGTAGAAGTGCCCTATGCTCTCTAAGCTGTGTTTTTTAGATGTTTCAGGACACACCGTACACTACTCCAGAGTGGCTGTTGGCAATTTACATCCCGCCCATCAGTGTAGCAAGGCTCCCATTTCTCCATGGCCTGTCCTGCATTTCTGGTTTTGAAACTTTTTTCAGCATGTCCCTTTTGACCGATGGGAAGCGAGACTTCTTTGTAGCGCTGATTTGCCTTTCCAGGTTGCTTGGTTGGCCAAAAAGGGCGTATGCGTTTTTTCCTGAATATATTCAGGAAAAAAGGCATACGCCCTTTTTGGCCAAGGGCATCATTGTCAACGTTTTGCCGCTTTTCAAGTGCTTTAAATGCGATTCGAATCTACCTCCTGAAATCTGTTTCCTGCAATTCTGCCTTGATTTCAAATCCTCTTCTTTGCCTTCCCTCAATATATTTGTGGACGAGAGTTATCACTTATAACTCTGCAGGTTTGTGAATTGCAGTGCCCTGAAGCTGCATTTTACAAGTCGCTTTTTTGGGAGCCGGCCGCAAAAGCGCAGGATGGCTTCAGGCCCTGTTCTGGTTCCGGGGGGCAGGCTGAGCCTGTGGTTAATTCTTCTTCCTGATGGGAAAATAGAGTGACCTGTGCCTGTCCCAACACCAAGAGCTAGTCTCTCATTGGTTTCCCGTCTTCCCGTTCATCCTCAGGACAAATTGCAACCTGTACAGAACAGGAGGTTAAAGGTGCTGATGCTCCAAGTAGGGAGATTGCTAGTAAAGTGGCTGGAATGGCGAACACGAGCACAAGGAGGTGAGAAATGAGGTGCGTTTTAGAAACCTTTCCCCATCACACGGTGTACCATCTTCTGGGGTTCTCATGCATGTTTTTGATGTAGGAAGATGCCCTTGAACCTGGAGATTTGGGACCCATGCGATGGGTAGCACGCAGTATTACTTTAAAGGGTCTGCGTTTGCTCACCCAACCTCACCAAACCTCTCAGCCCCAAGAGTGTCCACCCTTATGTCTCATCCAGCTGTCGGTCTAGATATGGTCAATCCAGGTTGCATCACAGCCCCCGAACGAATTGTGTAAGAATTTCTCTCTCTTTCCCTGTCTTTGTTTCATGGGTTTTTAAAAGTAATTTATTTTTATAATGGGGTTTAGCTGCTTTTCACGGCTGTGTTTAGGCCGCTTTACACCCACTTGACACACTAACAGAGAGATATCAATACATAGGTTTTAAGATTATTACTAGTCAGATATATTCTTGTGCGGTGAATCGGGCGTGTTGAGTCCAGTTCTCTGAGCAAGGAGTAGGTCTTGTCTATTCCATATTGGGTTTATGGAACGGTATCTGAGCTAATTTGAAACTCTTGTTTTATGTATCACCCCACCTCACCATTCCCGTTAAGCAGCCATAGTGTGTTTTCTGCATGTGTGACTCTGTTCTGTTTTGTAATTCAGTTCAAGTGTAACGGTTTTTACATTCCCTCTATAAGTGACACCTTATGAGAAGTTTCCTTTTCTGTGTGACTTATTTCACTTAGAATCGTCTTACCTAAATCCACTCATCATGCTGCTACTAGCCTTATGACATTGATTTCATGGCTGAGTGATATTCCATTGTACATAAGGACCACAACTTTTTTATCCATTTTTCGCTTTCCTGGGATATTTAAGGTGGAATGAAGTGGAGGTCCTTGTCAACAGAGCAGCCCTAAACTTTCGGGTGCTTGTGTCTTGCTGATTTTCAATTTTCCCACTTTATCCCCCCATGCGTAGAAGTGCCCTATGCTCTCTAAGCTGTGTTTTTTAGATGTTTCAGGACACACCGTACACTTCTCCAGAGTGGCTGTTGGCAATTTACATCCCGCCCATCAGTGTAGCAAGGCTCCCATTTCTCCATGCCCTCTCCTGCATTTCTGGTTTTGACACCTTTTTCAGCATGTCCCTTTTGACCGATGGGAAGCGAGACTTCTTTGTAGCGCTGATTTGCCTTTCCAGGTTGCTTGGTTGGCCAAAAAGGGCGTATGCTTTTTTTCCTGAATATATTCAGGAAAAAACGCATACGCCCTTTTTGGCCAAGGGCATCATTGTCAACGTTTTGCTGCTTTTCATGTGCTTTAAAGGCGATTCGAATCTACCTCCTGAAATCTATTTCCTGCAATTCTGCCTTGATTTCAAATCCTCTTCTTTGCCTTCCCTCAATATATTTGTGGACGAGAGTTATCATTTATAACTCTGCAGGTTTGTGAATTGCAGTGCCCTGAAGCTCCATTTTACAAGTCGCTTTTTTGGGAGTCGGCCCCAAAAGCGCAGGATGGCTTCAGGCCCTGTTCTGGTTCCGGGGGGCAGGCTGAGCCTGTGGTTAATTCTTCTTCCTGATGGGAAAATTGAGTGACCTGTGCCTGTCCCAACACCAAGAGCTAGTCTCTCATTGGTTCCCCGTCTTCCTGTTCATCCTCAGGACAAATTGCAACCTGTACGGAACAGGAGGTTAAAGGTGCTGATGCTCCAAGTAGGGAGATTGCTAGTAAAGTGGCTGGAATGGCGAACCCGAGCACAAGGAGATGAGAAATGCGGTGCGTTTTAGAAACCTTTCCCCATCACACGGTGTACCATCTTCTGGGTTTCTCATGCATGTTTTCGATGTAGGAAGATGCCCTTGAACCTGGAGATTTGGGACCCATGCGATGGGTAGCACGCAGTATTACTTTAAAGGGTCTGCGTTTGCTCACCCAACCTCACCAAACCTCTCAGCCCCAAGAGTGTCCACCCTTATGTCTCATCCAGCTGTGGGTCTAGATATGGTCAATCCAGGTTGCATCACAGCCCCCGAACGAATTGTGTAAGAATTTCTCTCTCTTTCCCTGTCTTTGTTTCATGGGTTTTTAAAAGTAATTTATTTTTATAATGGGGTTTAGCTGCTTTTCACGGCCGTGTTTATGCCGCCTTACACACACTTGACACACTAACAGAGAGATATCAATACATAGGTTTTAAGATTATTACTAGTCAGATATATTCTTGTGCGGTGAATCGGGCGTGTTGAGTCCAGTTCTCTGAGCAAGGAGTAGGTCTTGTCTATTCCATATTGGGTTTATGGAACGGTATCTGAGCTAATTTGAAACTCTTGTTTTATGTATCACCCCACCTCACCTTTCCCGTTAAGCAGCCATAGTGTGTTTTCTGCATGTGTGACTCTGTTCTGTTTTGTAATTCAGTTCAAGTGTAACGGTTTTTACATTCCCTCTATAAGTGACACCTTATGAGAAGTGTCCTTTTCTGTGTGACTTATTTCACTTAGAATCGTCTTACCTAAATCCACTCATCATGCTGCTACTAGCCTTATGACATTGATTTCATGGCTGAGTGATATTCCATTGTACATAAGGACCACAACTTTTTTATCCATTTTTCGCTTTCCTGGGATATTTAAGGTGGAATGAAGTGGAGGTCTTGTCAACAGAGCAGCCCTAAACTTTGGGGTGCTTGTGTCTTGCTGATTTTCAATTTTCCCACTTTATCCCCCCATGCGTAGAAGTGCCCTATGCTCTCTAAGCTGTGTTTTTTAGATGTTTCAGGACACACCGTACACTTCTCCAGAGTGGCTGTTTGCAATTTACATCCCGCCCATCAGTGTAGCAAGGCTCCCATTTCTCCATGGCCTGTCCTGCATTTCTGGTTTTGACACTTTTTTCAGCATGGCCCTTTTGATCGATGGGAAGCGAGACTTCTTTGTAGCGCTGATTTGCCTTTCCAGGTTGCTTGGTTGGCCAAAAAGGGCGTATGCGTTTTTTCCTGAATATATTCAGGAAAAAACGCATACGCCCTTTTTGGCCAAGGGCATCATTGTCAACGTTTTCCCGCTTTTCATGTGCTTTAAAGGCGATTCGAATCTACCTCCTGAAATCTGTTTCCTGCAATTCTGCCTTGATTTCAAATCCTCTTCTTTGCCTTCCCTCAATATATTTGTGGACGAGAGTTATCATTTATAACTCTGCAGGTTTGTGAATTGCAGTGCCCTGAAGCTCCATTTTACAAGTCGCTTTTTTGGGAGTCGGCCGCAAAAGCGCAGGATGGCTTCAGGCCCTGTTCTGGTTCCGGGGGGCAGGCTGAGCCTGTGGTTAATTCTTCTTCCTGATGGGAAAATTGAGTGACCTGTGCCTGTCCCAACACCAAGAGCTAGTCTCTCATTGGTTCCCCGTCTTCCCGTTCATCCTCAGGACAAATTGCAACCTGTACGGAACAGGTGGTTAAAGGTGCTGATGCTCCAAGTAGGGAGATTGCTAGTAAAGTGGCTGGAATGGCGAACCCGAGCACAAGGAGATGAGAAATGCGGTGCATTTTAGAAACCTTTCCCCATCACACGGTGTACCATCTTCTGGGTTTCTCATGCAGGTTTTCGATGTAGGAAGATGCCCTTGAACCTGGAGATTTGGGACCCATGCGATGGGTAGCACGCAGTATTACTTTAAAGGGTCTGCGTTTGCTCACCCAACCTCACCAAACATCTCAGCCCCAAGAGTGTCCACCCTTATGTCTCATCCAGCTGTGGGTCTAGATATGGTCAATGCAGGTTGCATCACAGCCCCTGAACGAATTGTGTAAGAATTTCTCTCTCTTTCCCTCTCTTTGTTTCATGGGTTTTTAAAAGTAATTTATTTTTATAATGGGGTTTAGCTGCTTTTCACTGCTGTGTTTATGCCGCCTTACACACACTTGACACACTAACAGAGAGATATCAATACATAGGTTTTAAGATTATTACTAGTCAGATATATTCTTGTGCGGTGAATCGGGCGTGTTGAGTCCAGTTCTCTGAGCAAGGAGTAGGTCTTGTCTATTCCATATTGGGTTTATGGAACGGTATCTGAGCTAATTTGAAACTCTTGTTTTATGTATCACCCCACCTCACCTTTCCCGTTAAGCAGCCATAGTGTGTTTTCTGCATGTGTGACTCTGTTCTGTTTTGTTATTCAGTTCAAGTGTAACGGTTTTTACATTCCCTCTATAAGTGACACCTTATGAGAAGTGTCCTTTTCTGTGTGACTTATTTCACTTAGAATCGTCTTACCTAAATCCACTCATCATGCTGCTACTAGCCTTATGACATTGATTTCATGGCTGAGTGATAGTCCATTGTACATAAGGACCACAACTTTTTTATCCATTTTTCGCTTTCCTGGGATATTTAAGGTGGAATGAAGTGGAGGTCCTTGTCAACAGAGCAGCCCTAAACTTTCGGGTGCTTGTGTCTTGCTGATTTTCAATTTTCCCACTTTATCCCCCCATGCGTAGAAGTGCCCTATGCTCTCTAAGCTGTGTTTTTTAGATGTTTCAGGACACACCGTACACTTCTCCAGAGTGGCTGTTGGCAATTTACATCCCGCCCATCAGTGTAGCAAGGCTCCCATTTCTCCATGGCCTGTCCTGCATTTCTGGTTTTGACACTTTTTTCAGCATGTCCCTTTTGACCGATGGGAAGCGAGACTTCTTTGTAGCGCTGATTTGCCTTTCCAGGTTGCTTGGTTGGCCAAAAAGGGCGTATGCGTTTTTTCCTGAATATATTCAGGAAAAAAGGCATACGCCCTTTTTGGCCAAGTGCATCATTGTCAACGTTTTGCCGCTTTTCAAGTGCTTTAAAGGCGATTCGAATCTACCTCCTGAAATCTGTTTCCTGCAATTCTGCCTTGATTTCAAATCCTCTTCTTTGCCTTCCCTCAATATATTTGTGGACGAGAGTTATCATTTATAACTCTGCAGGTTTGTGAATTGCAGTGCCCTGAAGCTGCATTTTACAAGTCGCTTTTTTGGGAGCCGGCCGCAAAAGCGCAGGATGGCTTCAGGCCCTGTTCTGGTTCCGGGGGGCAGGCTGAGCCTGTGGTTAATTCTTCTTCCTGATGGGAAAATAGAGTGACCTGTGCCTGTCCCAACACCAAGAGCTAGTCTCTCATTGGTTTCCCGTCTTCCCGTTCATCCTCAGGACAAATTGCAACCTGTACGGAACAGGAGGTTAAAGGTGCTGATGCTCCAAGTAGGGAGATTGCTAGTAAAGTGGCTGGAATGGCGAACACGAGCACAAGGAGGTGAGAAATGAGGTGCGTTTTAGAAACCTTTCCCCGTCACACGGTGTACCATCTTCTGGGTTTCTCATGCATGTTTTCGATGTAGGAAGATGCCCTTGAACCTGGAGATTTGGGACCCATGCGATGGGTAGCACGCAGTATTACTTTAAAGGGTCTGCGTTTGCTCACCCAACCTCACCAAACCTCTCAGCCCCAAGAGTGTCCACCCTTATGTCTCATCCAGCTGTGGGTCTAGATATGGTCAATCCAGGTTGCATCACAGCCCCCGAACGAATTGTGTAAGAATTTCTCTCTCTTTCCCTCTCTTTGTTTCATGGGTTTTTAAAAGTAATTTATTTTTATAATGGGGTTTAGCTGCTTTTCACGGCTGTGTTTAGGCCGCTTTACACCCACTTGACACACTAACAGAGAGATATCAATACATAGGTTTTAAGATTATTACTAGTCAGATATATTCTTGTGCGGTAAATCAGGCGTGTTGAGTCCAGTTCTCTGAGCAAGGAGTAGGTCTTGTCTATTCCATATTGGGTTTATGGAACGGTATCTGAGCTAATTTGAAACTCTTGTTTTATGTATCACCCCACCTCACCTTTCCCGTTAAGCAGCCATAGTGTGTTTTCTGCATGTGTGACTCTGTTCTGTTTTGTAATTCAGTTCAAGTGTAACGGTTTTTACATTCCCTCTATAAGTGACACCTTATGAGAAGTGTCCTTTTCTGTGTGACTTATTTCACTTAGAATCGTCTTACCTAAATCCACTCATCATGCTGCTACTAGCCTTATGACATTGATTTCATGGCTGAGTGATATTCCATTGTACATAAGGACCATGGCTGAGTGATATTCCATTGTACATAAGGACCACAACTTTTTTATCCATTTTTCGCTTTCCTGGGATATTTAAGGTGGAAGGAAGTGGAGGTCCTTGTCAACAGAGCAGCCCTAACCTTTGGGGTGCTTGTGTCTTGCTCATTTTCAATTTTCCCACTTTATCCCCCCATGCGTGGAAGTGCCCTATGCTCTCTAAGCTGTGTTTTTTAGATGTTTCAGGACACACCGTACACTTCTCCAGAGTGGCTGTTGGCAATTTACATCCCGCCCATCAGTGTAGCAAGGCTCCCATTTCTCCATGGCCTGTCTTGCATTTCTGGTTTTGACACTTTTTTCAGCATGGCCCTTTTGACCGATGGGAAGCGAGACTTCTTTGTAGCGCTGATTTGCCTTTCCAGGTTGCTTGGTTGGCCAAAAAGGGCGTATGCGTTTTTTCCTGAATATATTCAGGAAAAAACGCATACGCCCTTTTTGGCCAAGGGCATCATTGTCAACGTTTTGCCGCTTTTCATGTGCTTTAAAGGCGATTCGAATCTACCTCCTGAAATCTGTTTCCTGCAATTCTGCCTTGATTTCAAATCCTCTTCTTTGCCTTCCCTCAATATATTTGTGGACGAGAGTTATCATTTATAACTCTGCAGGTTTGTGAATTGCAGTGCCCTGAAGCTCCATTTTACAAGTCGCTTTTTTGGGAGTCGGCCGCAAAAGCGCAGGATGGCTTCAGGCCCTGTTCTGGTTCCGGTGGGCAGGCTGAGCCCGTGGTTAATTCTTCTTCCTGATGGGAAAATTGAGTGACCTGTGCCTGTCCCAACACCAAGAGCTAGTCTCTCATTGGTTCCCCGTCTTCCCGTTCATCCTCAGGACAAATTGCAACCTGTACGGAACAGGAGGTTAAAGTTGCTGATGCTCCAAGTAGGGAGATTGCTAGTAAAGAGGCTGGAATGGTGAACCCGAGCACAAGGAGATGAGAAATGCGGTGCGTTTTAGAAACCTTTCCCCATCACACGGTGTACCATCTTCTGGGTTTCTCATGCAGGTTTTCGATGTAGGAAGATGCCCTTGAACCTGGAGATTTGGGACCCATGGGATGGGTAACAGGCAGTAGTACTTTAAAGGCTCTGCGTTTGCTCCCCCAACCTCACCAAGTCTCTCAGCCCCGTGAGTGTCCACCCTTATGTCTCATCCAGCTGTGGGTCTAGATATGGTCATTCCAGGTGGCATCACAGCCCCTGAACGAATTTTGTAAGAATTTCTCTCTCTTTCACTTTCTTTGTTTCAAGGGTTTTTAAAATTAATTTATTCTTATAATGGGGTTTAGCTGCTTTTCACGGCTGTGTTTATGCCGCTTTACACCCACTTGACTCACTTTCAGAGAGATATAAATTCATAGGTTTTAAGATTGTTACTAATCAAATATATTCTTGTGCGGTGAATAGGGGGTGTTGAGTCCAGTTCACTGAGCAAGGAGTAGGTCTTTCTATTACATATTGGGTTTATGGAACGGTATCTCAGCTAATTTGAAACCCTTGTTTTATGCATCACCCCACCTCACCTTTCCCGTTAAGCAGCCATAGTGTGTTTTGTAAACGTGTGACTCCGTTTTGTTTTGTAATTCAGTTCAATTGTAGCGGTTTTTACATTCCCTCTATAAGTGATAGCTTATGATAAGTGTCTTTTTCTGTGTGACTTATTTCACTTAGAATTGTCGTACCTAAATCCACTCATCATGCTGCTACTAGCCTTATGACATTGATTTCATGGCTGAGTGATATTCCATTGTACATAAGGACCACCACTTCTTTATCCATTTTTCTCTTTCCTGGGATATTTAAGGTGTCATGAAGTGGAGGTTCTTGTCAACAGAGCAGCCCTAAACTTTGGGGTGCCTGTGTGTTGCTGATTTTTAGTTTTCCCAATTTATACGCCCATGAGTTGAAGTGCCCTATGCGCTCTAAGCTGTGTTTTTTCGATGTTTCAGGACACACCGTACACTTCTCCAGAGTGGCTGTTGGCAATTTACATCCCGTCCATCAGCATAGCAAGGCTCCCATTTCTCCATGGCCTGTCCTGCATTTCTGGTTTTGACACTTTTCTCAGCATGGCCCTTTTGACCGATGAGAAGCGAGACTTCTTTGGATCGCTGATTTGCCTTTCCAGGTTGCTTGGTTGGCCAAAAAGGGCGTATGCGTTTTTTCCTGAATATATTCAGGAAAAAAACGCATACGCCCTTTTTGACCAAGGGCATCATTGTCGACGTTTTGCCGTTTTTCAAGTGCTTTAAAGGCGACTCGAATCTACCTCCTGAAATCTGTTTCCTGCAATTCTGCCTTGCTTTCAAATCCTCTTCGTTGCCTTCCCTCAATATATTTGTGGACGAGAGTTATCATTTATAACTCTGCAGGTTTGTGAATGGCAGTGCCCCTGAGCTCCATTTTTCAACTCGCTTTTTTGGGAGCTGGCCGCAAAAGCGCAGGATGGCCTCAGGCCCTATTCTGGTTCCGGGTGGCAGGCTGAGCCTGTGATTAATTCTTCTTCCTGTTGGGAAAATAGAGTGACCTGTGCCTGTCCCAACACC